>NC_043977.1:22352874-22952874 GCF_902148855.1 Sphaeramia orbicularis
ACGTGAAGTACCCAGAAAATAACCCTGGGAAATCCCATTGTATATGATGCTCCAGGGACGGATGCAGTATTTTCCATTGTTAATGCTTCCATTTCCATACAGATTGACACATAAGTAACACAGAACTGGATGGTCGTTCATTAATGACTGTCTGTTTTCTCTCCTCAGGGATTACCAGGACCACAAGGAGATATTGGACCAGAGGGTCCACAGGGGAAGTCGGTTAGTCTTACTCACCTCATCGTGCACATCTGCTGTAACTTTTACATTTCCTTTCTGATGACTTTAAAGAGGTTGGAGCATTACCACCTTCATGTTTACCATCATGCAGCACAGGGGCTTGTTTGTCTAAGTAATAAACCCCTTTGTGAACATGTGGCAATGAGCCAAAGTCTTCCCCATCATTACCATGATTCACTGCCATAGAGGTGAAACATCAGCAGAAAATCTCTCCACAGGTTCTTCTAATGTCTCGTATCCTGTTTCTAAATACAGACCTGGAACTGCCTACAGCATTATCAGCTCCTCCAAAAAGTGTGTAGTTAATAAAATATATGGAACGACAGTGTGCTCTCGATGTCTCACCATGTGAGGACATGTAGGTGGCATTTGAGTTTAACAAGAGCCCTGGTGGTCTCCACAGACAGAAACTGGTCTGTGTGCTATAAATCAAATCCACTCATTTGTATTTTACTTATTCTGTTTGTATATTTACACAAAATCTAAAGAACATAAAGGTACCTTTCTCATATTACAATAACTATAATCAGTAAGCTAATAACTGAAGATGATTTAACAAATTTCAATTATACATACACTCATAGATTTTACAGTATATACATTAGTACAGAAAATCACCATTAGATGGCGTCTCTTTATGGTTCTACGTCTTTGTTTTTTACTTATAGGTTTAGATAAAAACTAGTCCCTAAGCAATTTCCTTTTGAATATAAATTTCATCAAATAGCTGTCAACAGCTATTTGTTATTTTAAGACACAATTCCTAAGAGTTTCCTTATCTGTGAGCCTTTGCTGGAGCTTAACACAAAGCTGGATATAATGTATTTGTTCAAACCTGTAGGAAGAGCTCAAATATCTTGGTCCATTTGTGAGTCTCACATTAGGAGGATTTTATGCTTTTAGCATGTGTGTATGTTTTTGTGTATGATAATAATCACTTCCTTGCATGGTGCTTTTCTAGTTAGATGCCACAAAGTGCTTCACACAATAAAAGAAACAATCACTGAAGGAACATATAAAATTGAAGACAAGCATTAACATTAAAATACAAAATACACACTAATATAATATGCAGTACATGCAGAAACACAACATTATGCTGCAAACCAGACACATTCCCTTGACTCAAAATTAAATCTGATTAGTTGCATTAAATTCACATTTATTAGTCTGCCTCTGAAAATACACTTTAAATTAAATTAAAAATTAAATTAAATTAAAAGTGTATTTTCAGAGGCAGAGTAATAAAGGTGAATTTATTGCAACTAATCAGATTTAATTTTTGAGTCAAGGGAATGTGTCTGGTGTGCAGCATAATGTTGTAGGTTTTTACCAAATAAAAGAAACCATCTCAAATACACAGAGGTTAAAGGCTTAGTTCATGTTTTTGAAGTTGGGTTGAAAGAGACAGTAGCAGTTGGTGGTTGACACATCCCCTATTTATAGAAACAGACAGGAGTATTGACATGGAAGCCGAATATAGTCCTCCTGTGGATTTTTTAGTCACCTAAAAAAGATGGATGTACTCTACATTTACAATATTTCATCAGACAGTGCTCACCAACACAGAACTGAACCAGACCTCTTCAAAGCCACCAGACTTATTTGACAAAAACAGTAATTTTAGCTCATAGAACATAGGAGTTGCTGGTCTACAGCTGCACCAACTGGGTTTCGTAGAGGCTGTTTAAATGCTACTTGTGTTTCTGATGTGTTGATATGAAGCTTCAAAGGGTTCATTGACAGGTGACATTTTGTATCACAGGGTGAACGTGGCCCACCTGGCCCTCCAGGAATTCAAGGGGAAACCGGCATTGGACTTCCTGGACCAAAGGTAAATGATATTGTCCTTGAAGTACTTTGATTGTTGATTTGCTACCTTCATTTGTTGTTATCTTACAAGCTACTTTTATATATTAAACCTACAGGGTGACATGGGATTCCAGGGACGAGCAGGTCCCCCTGGTCCCCCTGGACTGGGTGAACCTGGCCCTCCTGTGAGTAAATAAAATTATATGTCTTTTAAATGGCTTTTATATCATTGAAGTCTTTAATAATGTCAGTTTTGGATTTTGAGTGAAGTGCAATATTTGTTTTTATTGTCTGATGTGGTAATTTTTCTGGTAAGTCATTTTCTGCATGTAACTTGGTCTAATTTGGTGACACAACATCCACTTTGCCTTTATTTTCAGGGATCTCAAGGACCACAAGGTGTTCAAGGGGAAAAAGGACCCCAAGGTGAAGGGTTTCCTGGTCCAAAGGTAAGTAACAAATAGCATTGCTTTAATAGCTCTTCATTCTTTCAGACGTTGGCAACAGGACACCAAAAATATTCTTCCCTTTGACAATCTTGAAAAATAGTAAGTTAATAGCCAAAGCAGTTTGAATAAAAGAGGAAACTAAATATACTTTTACACCAAATGTAGTCCAGATTTCTGGACTTTCCAGTTTGATCCGAACAAAATGCTCTGATGTGAAATCTTCCCAAAACAACTATCAGTCTAAACAGCAGGTGTTTGGGTTGGTAATGTTTACAATTTTTTGTTGTGTGAAGATAAAAATGTATAAGTTAGATTAAAACTTATTTTGCTGTGCTCTTTAAAAATGTCACACAATGCTATAAATCAGACTTCATGGGTACAATTTTGTGCAATCATAGAGTTTTTAAAATCAACATTTATATTCACTTTTCTATTCAGTTGTTGCTGGATACAGCTTTGTACAAACCAGTTTGAATGCTGTAACATTTTCCAGTTCATGGCCTGCATCTTTCAAAACCAGATTGCACTCTGTTCCAACCCACTGACTCACAACTCAAGTGTTCACTCAAGTGTTTCTGCTGTTTTTTCTTTATCCATGCTGTAACATGTTGCACTATAGGACATGTATTTTGCACAGACTTTGCAAATATCCCTTTCAAACAAAAAATATGTGAAGACATACAATACTAGGAGCAATAATTTATGGCTTGCAGCTAAAACTTATTATTCTTGTTTATGACAACATGTTTGATTATACAGCAGCAGAGATAAAACATACCCACAATAAGGAGAGGTTAATGTCTAATACCAAAGAGGAAAACCCTAAAAAGAATTGCATCACTATAGTTTATTGCTGTTCAAGACAGAACTTGTTGGGTGTATTTATGTGGGTGTTGGGGATTCTGTGTAAAGAAATCTAAGTACACTTTTATTTGTTAGTGGAAGCTTTTGGAAAATGAACACTTTAAATATCCTCAAGCAACAACACATCTGTTTGACCTATGCCAGACTTCCTGACAGTTACAGCTTTATCTCCTCTGCTGAATTGTTCCTCTTGTAAAAGGGGGGTCTGTGGGGATGATCAAATCCTTTCTCCTGCACACATAAAGACAGGTAACACAAAGACACTTGACATGATTTACTCAGAAGTCTGCTCTTTGTTATACTCGGTTGCTCCTTGGCTTTCTCCCTTGATAATTCATTGGTACTGGAAAAATGAAAAGAGCACACTCCAGAGGATTCATGGTGTCAAGCAGAAGTGCCACAAAGAAAGACAGACAGACAGACAGACAGACAGAAAGAAAGAAAAACTGTTCATTCCTGGTGCATAGAATCATTTTGTATCAATCAAGGAGGGTAACAGGAGCCGACATGCATTTCTTCCACACTTACTGCATTCAGAACAATGTAGACTTGGCAGTGATTCAGAGGATGTGCAAGTGGATGTGATGTAACTGACAGAGATGACCTGATTTTGTACCACAGGGGGATCGGGGGCTGCCTGGGCCGAGAGGGACGAGAGGACAGCAAGGTGCAGGAATCAAAGGAGAAAGGGTGGGTCATTTTGAATACACATGTGCCAATTCAAAAAAGCTGTAACAAACACATGCAGAACACTACTGTAAAACCTTTAAACCATTTGGTGCCCCCTCAGTCCAGTCCACTTGGTACTAAACAGGACTGGAGAGGTGCAAGAGAATATAAACACAGAGGTTATGAATTTTCACACAGGCACATTTTTTATGTGTGTTGATGATATGAGCAGCTTATCATCATATTTGATGAAATTTATACATGAGAATCAAATCAGACAATTAGAGAACTGCTTCCTGTTGGAAAGTTTAATCGTCCAATGAGAGCACAGTCTCAGATCACCTGTTCACCACATGTTCTAGGGACTACTTACACACTCAGTTTGTGGACACCTTATAAGGGAACATATTCACACGGAAATGAAGTAAACATAGCTGAAATATTGGCTATAGATGTGCAAATATCTTTTTTTTATTTCAAAGACAATGTTTTTCTATAATTAATGTATTTAAATATACATTTCTTCCAGTTAATTTTCAGTGGGGGTTTTGTGTCAGCACCCCCTACTGACAAGCCACTGCTGCTTAAATAGTAAAATGCATGAGGTTGCTCTGTGTATTGCAAATACTGTGTAATCACATGGGTAATTTGCAAATGAGCATATATAAATGCATATATTGACCTAGGTAAGGTGAAATAGTTGATTTCCTGCTCAAAATTTTAAAACTTTTCAATGCTTTACAAATGTAGCAATCATTCATTGCACCTCTAAAATATCTAGACTGTCTTGCACTGCTTTCACAATCAGTGAGAGTCTGAATTCTAATGCTATAGTAAATCTGCTATAGCCTCTGAGAGCCAGCAATGCATTTTTGTCCTCTGTAGTGGACAAGAGGTTCACAGCTTTAGTTAAAAAGAAAAATTATCTAAAAACACTGTTGCATCATGCTGTTTCCTATAAAGGCAATTATTAAATTTTTAGAAATCCAAAACTTTTATCAACTGGGTCTCAGTAGGATCTTCACCCATATTCCAAGTACAAATAAAATTTGTTTGAATGAATGAATGTAAATGCAAAGACTTGTGTGATTTTGATGTTGTTGTTTTTTTTTAAATTGTCATCTACTTAATGCAATGTCCAAAGGATGAGTATCATCAGACCTTGACAATAGTGTGGAGTTGAGAATTTGTTTTTCCTCACATCCCATTGTTATCTAAAAAGGCTATCTGCCATGGTCCCACAGTCCTGTAATTCAATCAAATGGCCTTTTCTTGTCTTTTTATTCATGGTCCATGTTCTGTTCTTCCACAAATCTCATCAAATCTGTGCAGTAAAAAAAACAAAAACACAAAAGCACAAAAACTCTGTGGCAAGGAAAATACATTTCACTGCGCATTACAGTGTATATACCTTTAAATTCCATTTGTAACATCCTACATTCTGTTTTCTCTTATTCTTAAGTTATTAATGAAATTGTGTAATGGGTAACAAGAGTTACTCATATTTTATATTCTAAATACACGCATGAAATTATTCCCAAACACTGAATATCAGTTCTATTGAAAATACTTTTACAGCTACATAGACAAGTGAGTCAGGTAGAAATGACATTAATGCTTTAACCACAGTAATACGCTTTACTTAAAGGGTGACCTGGGACCTCCAGGTTTTCCGGGGCCAACTGGACCTCCAGGAGTGGGCATACAAGGAGAGAAGGTTGGCAGAATAGTCACTGACTATCATAATGACAGACTATTCACACTCATATCCCACTAACTTTTGTCTATTGTGCAGGGAGTTGAGGGTCCAAGAGGGCCACCAGGGGTTAGAGGACTTCCAGGAGAGGGTTTACCTGGACCTAAGGTTTGTTAAAACACCTGTCAGATGTTAGATTGTTTGCTTAGAGAGGGCTATTACATGACAACTGAAATGTGCACCATTACAGTTAAACAAGAAAGGACATTGTGTGAATAAAGCTCACCTTATAATATCAGAATACACTACAATATATTTTGTAACAAAAATTAATATATCGTGTTTGTTCATGTGTGAAGAACATGATGTGTGCTGTACAATAAATATATTTCACTATATATGCAAATAAACAGCGCCTTGCCAAACCAGTCCAAACCTGGTAGGCTTGTTACATTTTTCACGATAACATTGATGCTCTTCTTTTAGGGAGATCAAGGTTTACCAGGAGAACAAGGAGCTGTAGGAGAGACAGGCATTGGTGAACCTGGTCCAAAGGTAAGAGATCTCATGCATCTGGATTGAGACATAGAGAATGCCAAGTTACTGAATCTATCAAAAAAATGCATTAATACTGTTTTAATGTTAAAGGGTGAGCCAGGATCAGCTGGTCTGGCTGGTGTGCCTGGTCTTCCAGGAGAGGATGGGGCTCCAGGCCAGAAGGTACAAAATAATACCTCTGTAACCCAGTTTCTTGTAACATTGTAAGATGGAATCAGATCATACAGGACTCTTCTGTATGTCTTATCAATTTTTCTTCTCTCAGGGGGAACCTGGTTTACCTGGTTTAAGGGGTACTGAGGGACCACAAGGAATTGGCACTCAAGGAGAGAAGGTATGTTTAAGAACATAAAGAATATACACTTCTCAAATGACAGGTGGGAATGGTCGCTTCTATGATGACAAACTACCATCCGAAGGCTTGAGGGGTCACTGAATGGTTTGATGAATATGAAAATGATGTGAATCCTATGATACAGCCTTAGGTCACCAGATCTCAACCAAGTGAAATTTAGACTTCAGTGTTAAACAGCACTCTTCAACACCATCATCAAAAAAACAAATGAATGGAAATCTTTTAAAAGAATGGTGTTTTTCCCTCCAGTAGATTTCACAGGATTATTGAAGCTGTTCTAGAGGTCTGTGGCTTCCCAACCCCTGTGTATGAGACATGATGTTGGTTTTTCCTCTAATTTGTCAGCTGTTTGCATTTAATATTGGTGTTATGAACTCAAATGTTCAACAAATATCGTACTCTTTACTAGGGTGATCAAGGTCTAAGGGGTATCCGTGGATTACATGGGCCTCCTGGGATCTCAGGACCATCTGGACCAAAGGTAAGAGATTTTAAAATAATCATAAGAAGTAAAGCCATTTGTGTTACTGTCTTGTAAGTGTTACAGATTCCTGTACCAGCTTCTCCATGTCTTAATGAAAGAGTGACAGGTGTTGGAGATTCATGTCATGTCTACCCAACCTTTGAAACCAGCCAAAATACTGTCAGACTTATGTATGTCCTTGGCATAACAAGAAAATTAAGAAGCTCATAAATTAGATCTGCCAACTGTGTTTCAGGGAGAACGTGGAGTACCAGGCCAGCAGGGCATGCCAGGGCAGCCAGGACGGTCCGTATCAGGTCCCAAGGTACCAACATAAAAATGTATAAATCAAATGGCTCATAACTGCCAGATAGAGTCAAATGCAGTGTTATTTATCACAGATTTGTGTCTAGTAATCATCAGTATATCTTGACTGTCATTTCTCCAGGGTGATGTGGGCCCTCCTGGTCCCGCTGGACCTATTGGGGAAACAGGCCATGGCCTACCGGGTCCAAAGGTACAGTCCAGATTTTTACCTCTACAGGAGGGCCTGTCTGTTATGAATCTAGGATCCTTTTTTTGTGAGAGTTCCTAATGACAGTGGCCAGAAATTATTACATTTTGGAACATCCAAGTAAAAACAAAAGTTAGAGTTATTGTAGTTGCAATTATTCTAAACAATACTGTCAAACTTTATACTATGTTTAGGTTGGCACTGGCAGTGCCTGGTTAGGGTTGGATTAATTACAGGTAGAATCTGCAAACATTTGCTAAAGAAAATTAGTCATAATGTATTTATTAACATTTAAACCAAACTACAATCTTTTCTAACCTAATCACTATTGCTTAAACTTGCATAAAAAAATAAGTTAGTGACTAGAGCCAGACCATAAATCCAAACAGGAACCTCATCAGCCTAAGGTTGGCACCCACATCTAACTGGCCTTAGGGCACACCAACACAACAGCTATTTAAGATGTATTAGTGTTTATTAAACCATACTGGTCACTGCAGCATCATCTCCAAATCTTGTTTCACCAGGGTGAGCGTGGTCTTCCAGGTTTGGCAGGTCCACATGGTCCAAAAGGAGATGGTTTCCCTGGACCTGTGGTGTGTATCAACAACCATAACACCACAAAATCATTTTAATATCTTTAAAGTATGTGACTTATAAATATTGCCAAGGTTGGCATAGACTGAATTAATAACTGTACTCTACAGGGTCCTCCAGGTCTTCCAGGTTTACCAGGAGAACCTGGCCCAGAAGGAATAGGAGTTCCTGGTCCCAAGGTGGGTGTCTGCATGTTTTGTTTTGTTTTGGGCTGTGTGCATATTTTGGTGCATGCTGATGTTACAGTCTTTTTTATCATATTGTGTGTTTCAGGGTGACATTGGATTTAGAGGGTTGCCAGGGTTGCCTGGCCCACCTGGAGAGGGATTACAAGGAGCACCAGTGAGAAATATTACTTAGCAAAAAACTTTGCATAAATATAAATGATGATTAAATCTACATCATATCTGGTGATGTAAAATATCATCCTAGAAAGACATCCCTATGCATCTGAAGTACTCTCTTAATCATTTTCAATGATGTGTTTTAAGGGAAACATTGGGAGGCCAGGTCCTCCTGGTCCAACTGGACCTCCAGGACAGGGTATTCAAGGCCCAAAGGTAAATGTCACTATTGTTTCTTTTAAGTACTGCACTCTTCAGACGGATCATTTTTATTTCACAACTCAGAATTGAGGTAAATTGGACGTCAGACTTTGGTGCTGACATGTTAAGCACCAAACACCAGCTGCAAGACAAAATACAATAAATTATGACCTCTTGTGAATCTGGAGAGCACTTGAATGATTTAGTAAGGCTCCGTATAATTTCAGGGTGATCCAGGATCTCAAGGCATGACTGGGCCTAGAGGGCCTTCAGGAGATGGTTTCCCCGGAGTGAAGGTAACAGACTAAAATGTATCTTTCAGACATTTTTCTGACTGTGAAAAACATATCTGATTGATTAATTACTTAAATACTAGTATTAAATACTGTACTCTTATTGCAGGGTGACCGTGGATTACAGGGTGACAGGGGCATGAAAGGTACCAAAGGAGACATTGGTGATCCTGGAGTTCCTGGGGATGCCGTAAGCAAAACGAAAATTATTTTTTCATTATTTTATCAGTGAAATATTCTGCCAGCTCTGATTAAGTCTGTCTTAGGTACAGTAGTAATAACTGATACAAATAATCACCATCACAGATGTTATCCTAATTATATTTATGATCCTATGAGAAAAGATGTAATTGCACATAACAGAAACTGTAATATTGTTTTCAATAAACTGTAGGGAAGGCCTGGAGAAAAAGGAGAATCAGGACTCACAGTGAGTTCATTCTTTCATAATGTTGATCATTCAGCTATTCATTTAGAGTAAGTTATTGCTCATGTTATTTTTTATATTTTTCAGAGAGAAGATATCATCAAACTCATCAAAGAAATCTGTGGTATGTCAAAAACCAAGCAAAGAGAATATAAGTTCTACATGTCTGCAAATAGAAGATCACATACACTAGTGTACAGTGTGGTTGAATCCAAAGAAATAGCCTTAAACTTTAATTTTTTTCAGGATGTGGCGTCAAGTGCAAGGAAAGGCCAATGGAGCTTGTGTTTGTTATTGACAGTTCAGAAAGTGTCGGCCCTGAAAACTTTGAAATCATCAAGGACTTCGTCATGAGGCTGGTGGACCGGACCACAGTTGGACGAAATGCCACCAGAATTGGACTGGTTCTGTACAGTCTAGATGTTCACTTGGAGTTTGACTTAGCTCGCTACATGACTAAACAGGACGTTAAGCAGGCCATCAGGAAAATGCTGTACATGGGCGAGGGCACCTACACTGGGACAGCTATCAGAAAGGCGACTCAGGAGGCTTTCTTCAGCGCCCGGGTGGGAGTCAGAAAAGTGGCCATCGTCATCACTGATGGTCAGACCGATAAACGAGAGCCTGTCAAACTGGACATAGCTGTGCGGGAAGCTCATGCTGCAAACATTGAGATGTATGCCCTGGGGATTGTCAATTCTTCTGATCCTACACAGGCTGAGTTCCTGCGGGAACTCAACCTCATTGCCTCTGACCCTGACAGTGAACACATGTACCTGATAGATGACTTCAACACTCTGCCAGGTGATAATCACACTCAGATGTGCTCATGACAAATAATCCTGCAGCACAAAGAATGTAACTAATGTTCATTTCTTGATTTCCTTTATCAGCACTGGAGTCCAAACTCGTCAGCCAGTTCTGTGAAGATGAAAATGGCGCATTAATCTACAATCGCATTACAAATGGACATTGGAATGGGAATAACGGACATGGACAAGGTGTTAATGGGAACAATGGACGTGGAGACAATACCAACAGATATAATGGCTATGGAAATAATGGATATGGTAACAATAGAAATGACTACAACTACCAAGAAGAGGTTTATCCTATTGATAATCACAGACGCACCAACAGTCGAGGCCGAGGAGACACCTTCACGCTGCCCATTAGTGCTGATCCGCTCCCTCTTCAGGTCTTTGTTATGAAGACATTCTCTCTCACCTTAAATAATTTCATCTTCATTTGGGATTTCACAGCTTTCCTGGAAGTACTAATGCAGTTTTTCTTTTTGCCTTTCTCTAGGTGGAAGAAGATGATGATGGTGAAGATTTAGATTTAGCACATGTACAAGCTGTGAACAATGTGGCTGTAGTTAACAAAACAGCATCTGTTTTACCTGTGAGAGAAAGTTCAGTCTCCACCGAGGGTGTCTCATCGTCTTCATCCTCGTCAACACTGAGTTCAGGTTTGCCTTTGACTTCTAATCAGTTGAACCCTGCTGTGAGTCAAGTTGTACCTGAAGGTCAGTAGTGCAGCTCTTTCCAATTCTTTTTCAGATACATTAATGTAGTTTGCAAACAATAATAATTCAAACAACATTTTCTTCTCCAGAGCCTGTTCCTCTTGATCCTCGCTGTAACCTGGGCTTGGACCAAGGCTCCTGCAGAGACTATAGCATCCGCTGGTACTATGACAAGCAGGCCAATGCCTGTGCACAGTTTTGGTATGGAGGCTGTGGTGGAAATGACAACCGTTATGAAACAGAAGATGAGTGCAAGAAAACATGTGTAGTGTATAGAACAGGTAACTCCCACCAATCATGATCAGCAAATGCACAGAATCAATCTCTTTTTATTTTATTTTCTGAATGGCCTTTTAACATACTTTTGTGTTTCCGACAGGATGAAAGGAAAAGCGACTGTCAGCAAGTGACTCATCTACGTTATAGTCTGCTGCCTCTTGTTTTAGTATGATGCATATTGTCAGTTGTGTTGAAATTATACATGCACTTTTCTAACACTTGTCTTCTCAAACAAATAATTTTTAGACAATTAGATGAATGCGTTACCTCAAAACGCTTTATTTTCCTCAGTGCAACACAGAGGTTTTTCTGCCCTGGATTTTTTTTTAGGACAGTTTTCAAGAATTTGTAAGAATTAAAAAATTAGCCTTGAAATCATTCCTATACCTCTCTGGGCAGAATATTTTAACAAGACAACTACTCAAGGTGAATATTGTTTACTTTTTGTTGATGCAATTTTCTGAATGAACTGAAAGCTCTGAGTACCTTGTGTTTATTTGTTTTTTTTACAATGTGCCCATATAGTTGATAACAGGCAGCTGTAATAGGGGACTATTCCTCTGTTGGTGCTGCTTTGACAGTTTTCTGTAATCCAACTCTCTAACCACTTGTTAATATAAGCTGTGCGTGTGGATAAATGTGTTGTGTGTTTTGTAAAAATAAAATACAAAAAATTAGTGCTTTTCAGTTCTTCATGTTTTTATTAAGCGACAACAAATAGTTATGAGTAATATATGAGTAACTTAAAACACAATACTAACATAACATGTTGTGTAAAATATGTGAAATGTCTATATAACTGAAGAATTTAAAAAAAACAAGAATAGTTTACTTACTCACTGCATTGTGTTGCCAAAGCCTGCATGTTTAAAACAAAAATGTTGATATTTGGCACTGCATATGTATTGTACAGTACAATATATTATATTCCCATGTCAATAATTTTGTCTAAATTCCCTAAATAACCCTAACCAGGTGTCCTGCTTTCTGTGGGACAGCACATCTTTATCCTCTGTCATCATATTGCACAGCTTATTTCTGTTTTCAAGAATGTACATGTATTTGAGCAGATTAAAGTCAGGTTTACATCCAAATGTGTCCACATTACATCTCAATTTCTACTTGTTTACAAGTTCGAGTAGAATCAATGCATGATACAAGACACTGATCTACCAAAAGATTCAAATCAGGAAGTAATGCTCTTTTTGTTTGTTTATTTTGTTGCTTATTTTGTCAATTTATTGATCTTTTTCATCCATTTCATTGATTTTTTTCTTATTTTTTGTAATTGATTTCTGATCATGTTGTTGATTATGTTAATTTTCTTTATTATTTTGTCTATTTTAACTACTTGTATTGAGTTAGTGCTTATTTGAATAACTTCAGTGTTTATTATATTGAACTTTATTATTCTTTCTTATTATTCAGTCTGGATGTCTGATCTAATGGTGTCTCCCAGCATTGGTACCATGTTCCACACTGTCCCACACAAACATATTCACTGTCCCACATTTGTCTTTTTGGGACCCATCACACAACAATAATACATCAGTATATAATATAACATGTATAAAACTACTCTCTTTTCTGTTTTGTATTGTATCTCATAAAACGAAAAGCCTGGGTTGAGAAAGGACAGATTTTTACAAAGATATTCGCAGTTGAGTTCAGCATCAGGTACAAAGTTTGGTCCTCCTGTGCTGCCGTCTGTTTCCATGGTGATGACGCTGGGCAGGTTTTTCAGATTAGCTGGGTAGACACTTAGCAAATATAGCCGTAGTAAGTCTTTTATTTTATCAAGCTAAACAGAGACATTAAAAGCTGAAATCATGGCATCGGTTTTAGATGCCCTCTGGGAAGACAGGGACGTCAGATTTGACATAACGGCACAGTAAGTAAACACTGCGGAAACTATTCCACTATCATTCAAGCTAATGGGCATTAGCTTAGCTCAGATAGCCAGGATTTAATTTGCTAACTAATGATAAGAGCAGACAGCAGACAAATTAAATTGCCTTACTGTTAGTAGAAACATGTAAAGCAATCCCCTGTTGTGTGTTATTCTGCAGTGTAGTGATGGAAATGTTTAACGTTGTGGCAAATTTTCTTTAGTGACTAAAATGCAACTCGGACCATATTACAGATAGATAATCTGCGAATTATCTGTCAGTGTGTTTATCACCTGTCTGTGCCCTCTACACAGGCAGATGAAAACTCGCCCTGGAGAGGTAATGATAGACTGCTTGGACTCAATAGAAGACACCAAAGGAAACAACGGCGATCGAGGTATTTTTCTGGTTAAAACAACCTCACCAAAGGTTATGAGTGTGGTGGTATAATCGGTAGCTAATGTCCATCTTTTTGCAGGTCGGCTCTTGGTAACAAACCTGAGGATCATTTGGCATTCTTTGGCTCTGCCAAGAGTCAATTTGTGTGAGTTATACTGTTGCTGTTTCGACCAACATTTAATCATCTGAGTATTTCTGCCCTCTCTTGGAAGTTGTGGGTATTTTGGGTACCTGAAAAATTATTACATGGCGCAATAAATAAAAAGGGCAAGTAAAAATATAAATCTGTGATTTTATTCCTCAGCTGTGGGTTACAACTCCATCATAAATATCACCACTCGGACAGCAAACTCTGTAAGTAATTGTTAAGTAGGTAATTGTTTAACATTATTAAGACTAGTAATAAATCTGTTAAATAAATGTTTTTAAAAATTTCTTATTTACATACTGTACTGTGTAGAACATGTATTACAGCTTTTAAGCAATGAATTAACAAATATTTAATAAATTTACACTTGTCACATGTCAGTAGTCCCATCACTTACTTCATACTGTAAACGTACCTCAAATTAATCTAAGCACAAAAAGACATGAACTGGTTAGGTATAAATGTGATTAAGATGCTTTTCTGATAAAGTAATTGGATACCTTTTTTTTTTTTTTTTCAGAAACTGAGAGGCCAAACTGAAGCACTCTACATCTTGACAAAGTCCAACAACACAAGATTTGAGTTCATTTTTACAAATGTTGTACCTGGAAGTCCACGGCTCTTCACTTCTGTCATTGCTGTACACAGGTAATACTGGTTTGTGATCTAATTGCAGCCTAAACACAATGTTTGTCCTGCTGAAAAAAGAAAAACCTTGTATTATTTTGTTGCAGGGCCTATGAGACCTCTAAAATGTACCGGGACCTGAAATTACGAGCTGCTCTTATTCAAAATAAGCAGCTTAGACTGCTACCCCGGGAACAAGTGTACGACAAAATTAACGGAGTCTGGAATTTATCCAGTGATCAGGTACAGCCGTTGTACTGAAATTCTGTCTGAATTAGCTCTACACGGCTTAGCACGAGTTAAAAAGTGTAATTTACATTCAGATTGTATTGTTTTATGGGCTCTGTGTTTTGTGATTCATAACCACTTGTATAATTAGCAGAGTTACTCTTATAAATTTGAGATTATATAAATTTTTAATATGAGAAACATAATTCTGGTGCCTCTGCTGTTCTTTTAGGGGAATCTTGGGACCTTCTTTATCACCAATGTCCGGATTGTATGGCATGCCAATATGAATGAGAGTTTTAATGTCAGCATCCCTTATCTCCAGATTGTAAGTACTGTTAAAAAAGCTCTTATATGATTCCTCAGCCTTACATGAGTCTATATAGAATGAGCTGATATATTCGACTTGTAATTTTATTTGTAAACAGATCTTTGTTACTTTCATAGATTTATTTTCTTTTTCTTCTTAGTGTTGCAAGATATATCACATTATCACTTCCTTGTAATTAGTAGCGGTTGTAATTGGTCTACGTTCTATCTTTTTAATTATACTTCTGATTCTGTCAGTATAGTAAAATATTGATCCTGCATCTGTAGAAACAGCTCTTCTCATACAACATTTTTTTTTAGTAAATCTTGCTTGTTTGATCATGAATACAACTTCCAGGCACAGCAGTCCTTATCTAAGGACTAAAGCGAGTATTCCTTTTTTTAATCAATTTTTCTAAGTATTTTATATTTTACACAGTAACTGGGAAATACTATATTTAAATGGTGGTAGAGCTGGGTGATATTACCAAAAAATTCAAACTTGATTTTTATTTTAAGTTTATTATACTATCACAACTTATATATTACAAGAAGTTATTGACCAGGAAGGTTCTGCAGAGCAATAATCTCGATTTTGTGATGTAGGTATTTTTCACGATTTTCATAAACCAAAACCTTGATTAATCAAATTAACTTGATATATTGCTAATGTAGTTTTTGTAACTTTGTTATAACTTGTGTTTGATAATTTACTCCAAAAATTAATAGCTGTAAACAGCAGTACAGCAGTTTGATCTGGTACTTTACAACACTGTTTCTGCCCCAAGTTAAGTTTAGTTTTTTCTTTTTTTCCCCTGCAGTGGTCCATCAGAATAAGAGACTCAAAGTTTGGCTTGGCTTTGGTGATTGAGAGTTCACGACAGGTAACTGATTTTTCTCCACATCATGTGTGACTTTTTCTCTTTTCCAATATGATCCCTGATGTCCATAATACAATATATGTAATGCTAACTTTTATTCCTGTTTTGTTTCCTTCAATATGATACACATGTTTTTTGTGTTTCTGGTTGTAGAGTGGAGGCTACGTACTTGGGTTTAAGATTGATCCTGTGGATAAGCTTCAAGATGCACTTAAGGAAATCAACTCATTGCATAAGGTGTATTCTGCTAACCCTATTTTTGGAGTGGACTATGAAATGGAAGAAAAGGTATGCATAAATATCATCACAAAGTATTGTTGTCACTGACCCAGATCGACATCTAACACCACATTTTGTGATAGTTGTACAAAATGTAAATGAATTAATGATTGCAAATAGCTAAGCTTTTCACAAAATAAATGAAATGTGAAAATACAGTGTAATAACCAATCAAAATGCATCATTTTATCTGTACACGTGATAAAATTAAACTAGTAGGATAAATTGAACTTCCCAAAGATTGAATTAGCGTCGTGGTTGACTGTTTTTAATAACATAAAAGGAGTAACAAGATCAGTTTTTCACTATATTTTTCTTACAAATACAGTCAAGCTCAAGGACTAAAGGTCAGAAGTTGACCTGTAAAACTCATTTTTTTTATTCCTAGTAGGTTTGCCTACTGCTGTGGTCTTTAGACAGGGCTCCCAAAAAGACCAACAAAAGCTTAATTTCATTCAAAATACAGCTGCTGGAGCTGCTAAAAGTGCACTTCCCATATTCGATACATAACCAACACAATAATTTCTTACAAAATACTGAAACTTTTTTACATATTCCTTTTAGGCTGTTTATTATTACAAAATGTGGGTACTATGTGAAAATTCAGTCACATAATTCATTGTCATCTCATTGCTGTAACCTTAGAAATAGTAAGCTGCTGAAACTGAAACAAACCTAGTTATATAATAAAACCCTGTGTGTCTTTTTTTAAACACTGTCCTACTTATTTCTGGGTGCTCCTGTGTCGCTTGCTTTAACACCACTGTAGTCAATCTTGTTGTCATAGTGCTGTTTGTCCCAACAATCATTTCAGCCCCAGCCGCTGGAAGAGCTCACAGTGGACCAGCCTCCTGATGATGTGGAAATTGAGCCCGATGAACAGACTGACGCCTTCACTGTGAGTGTGCACTTTGGATCTACACTCACCCCCTCGGGGAGTCAATGGTTTGGTTTTCAGACTCTCAGAATAGCTATTGGCTACTGCTCTTCAGTATAATGAGCAAACATAAATTAATGTTGCCTAGTGCTTATGTTATACTGGTTATTAGTCAGGATGCTCAGTTGTTTTGTATAAAAATGTATATTACATCTGTGTTGTGTTGTTTGTGTCCTCTCAGGCTTACTTTGCTGATGGCAACAAGGTAAAGTTAACATTACCAGGTAACATTATAAAAGATTATAAAGGATACTGTATTTTAGAAATTAATCATTTTCCTGTTTATTTATTGATTTTCTAAAGCAACAAGACCGTGAGCCGGTGTTCTCTGAGGAGCTTGGCCTAGCCATCGAAAAGCTGAAGGATGGTTTCACTCTGCAAGGACTCTGGGAAGTCATGGGCTAAAATAACATACACGTACATGTACTGTAAATAATACAGGCTATTATTCATGGGGCAGGTTGTACAACATACGTATATTTATTTTTGGCTACTGGTAAAGGCTGTGATTGTCAACATTTATTGTGGGGTCATTTGTACAAAGCATTTTTCTTCCTCACAGCCACAATATTGTGTTTAATGTATGTATTGTTTTGTAGTAAATAAATGTATTTAGATAGATATTTGAGTGTGCTCTTTTTTAACTTATTTGAATGAATAAAGGAATGTTTAGTATTTCTTATGACGTTCATGTCTGTGTAGAAGGAACACAAGGATCTAAAGCTAACTACAAACTGCATAAGTATTTTAAATATGTAAAAAGGGGGCAAAGTGTCATCTGCTGTTGTTGCAGCTGTTCACTGACCCTGATCACTTGTTAGGTAATTCTCCTATTGATGTCTCACATACACAAATATTGAATCACACTACAGAGATCATTGCTATCAGTGAAACGTGACTCATCTACCTACAGTATGTGCCATTGTAGTAAATGCTAGAAATAGCTGTGAATCTTAAGAGTACTGGGGTAGATGGTCCTGCCATGGTGTTAAATGACAAAGTAATGTATATTTTGCTGCTTTTCAGATTTTAGATGACAAGAAAACATCATGGGTTATTTCTGTCTGGTCACACAACAATGTTCCTAATCACTGCGGTGACAAGGCTTCACAGTTGTTTTTACTCCATGACAGCTGTATGGGCTCTCTGGTTTGGCCGAGGTGAATTCTTCATAGATAGGGTGGTTGGCTATATTTAGAGGGGCGCAGTTATATTGAAGTGGCTTCAGACCTGGCTCTCTATAGTTCTCTGTCTTCACCAGTTAGCAAACTTCAGTTGTGAACTGCTCCACTTCTACATTTCCTGTTGATAAAAATGGATCCACAAAGCCTGAGGGAAGATCTCCGTCTGTTTCAGAGTACTTTGCTCCAGGATGGACTCAAGGAGCTACTGAATGAGAATAAGTTAATAGACTGTATTCTAAAGGTTGGAGACAGAAGCATCCCATGCCATCGGCTCATCCTTGCAGCATGTAGTCCTTACTTCAGAGAGTTGTACTTCTCAGATGAAAGCAAGGAAGTGGACAACAAAGAGGTTCCTCTGGAAAATTTGGATCCCAATATTATGGAAGTGATAGTGAATTATATGTACTCAGCAGAGATTGACATCAATGACAGCAATGTTCAGGATATTTTAGCAGTTGCCAATCGCTTCCAGATTCCTTCAGTGTTCACTGTTTGTGTGAATTATCTCCAGAAGTCACTGTCACAGAGAAACTGCCTTGCTGTTTACAGACTGGGACTGATGCTCAACAGCCCCAGACTGGCCATAGCAGCTCGAGACTACATTGCAGCTCGGTTTGAGACCTTATCCAAAAATGAGGATTTCCTAGAACTTGGCCCCCATGAACTCTTTGCTATCATTGGAGCAGATGTTTTGAATGTAGAAAAAGAGGAGGTGGTGTTTGAGTTCCTTCTGAAGTGGATCAAAAAAGACAAAGCAAATCGCATAAAAAGCTTGAATGAAGCATGTGACTGCATCCGTTTCCGTTTGCTCCCAGAGAAATACTTCAAGGAGAAGGTTGAAAAGGATGAACTCATCAAGTCTGATCCTGAGACCCTTAAAAAAATCAAAGTCATCAAAGAAGCTTTTGCAGGGAAGCTGCCTGAAAGGAAAAAGGGGCAAGATGGTGAAGAAGGAGAAGAAGGAGAGGACAAGTTGCCTGGCTACCTGAATGATACCCGCCGAATTGGCATGTACGCCAAAGACATGGTGCTGATGATCAATGACAGTGCTGCTGTGGCCTATGATGGAAAGGAGAATGAATGCTTTCTTGCTGCAATGTCTGAGCAGATTCCCCGAAACCATGTCAGTCTGGTAACAAAGAAGAACAATCTTTATGTTTTGGGTGGACTCTTTATTGATGAAGAGGACAAGGAAAACCCACTGCAGTGTTACTTCTATCAGGTATTAAAAACAGCTACATCATCACATCAGAGGAGGTGGAATGTAACTAAATACTTGACTTAAAAACACATTTGATGTATTATACGCTTTACTTGAATACATCCACTTTATACAGATTTATACTTCAGCTTTAGTTACCTCTAACATTACAATTTTTCATCCTTTTCCTTATTAGTGAAGAGCGATGTATCCCCAAACTTATTGAATATTTGTGATTAGTGAAAGGTGAAAGATGAGGTGTCCTTTAATGAGGAAATTCCTCTCCTTTAAGCCCCAGTAGAATTGGTTCATAAATCTGAAAACTGGCCTGTTTGTCTGTGTTCATGAAAAGTAGATTTTTAGTGATTTATTATTCTCACAGGACAGCACCACTACAAACGTATGATTATATAAAATATGCTGCATTACTGTAAAACAACAGAGTATAAAGTAGTTCAAAAGAGCCCCATCTTCAACATCTACAGCAGTAAATATAATACAGACCTTAATATAGCAGGTATGATATAACACTTAAATAAGGTTTAGAATGGAGAACTTTCACTGATAATGGAGTTTTTTCCCATTGTGGTATTAATACGTTTAAATGATCTGAATACTTGTTCCCCCACTGATAGAGTCAATTCTTCATTTTCTCTATCTCTAAATGTGTCTTCCAGTTGGACAGTCTTGCTGCTGAATGGATGGCTCTTCCTCCCATGCCCTCACCGAGGTGTTTGTTCGGTATGGGTGAAGTTGACAACCTCATCTTCGCTGTAGCAGGCAAAGATCTGCAATCCAACGAGTCCCATGACACCGTTATGTGCTATGACACAGAGTAAGTTCACTGCATCAGCCTTTTGAGTATCTTTATCCAGTGGATATAGTTTTGGAGCTCTGATGCGTTTAACTTCGTCACCTCTTTTAGGAAAATGAAGTGGAGTGAAACAAAAAAGCTTCCCTTGAAACTCAACGGCCACAGTGTTGTCTCTGAGAACGGACTGGTTTACTGCATTGGAGGAAAAACAGAAGACAAGTAAGGCTGCAGTGGCTCAACATGTCATATTACAGATATTTAACACAATCAGAGTGTGATTTTCTCATTTTTATTAATCTCTTGTCTCATCACTACAGCAAAACAACCAATAAGATGTTTGCATACAACCACAAGAGGTCAGAGTGGAAGGAGGTGGCTTCCATGAAGACCCCCAGATCCATGTTTGGAGCAGTTATCTACAAGGGAAGGATTATTGTGGCTGGGGGGGCCAACGAAGAGGGCCTCATAGCTGGATGCGAAGCCTATGATTTTGGAACAAACAAGTATGTGCAGCTGTCAGTTCAGTTTAAAGGTGTAACATTTAGGATTTAAGATTTAGAGTTCAGAATCTGTCATGTTTCTATGGCGCTCAGATCAAAGATACACTCAAAAGCCTGTCATTTTTTGTATTTTTCATGGCCATCTTACACTACATTAACACTGCAGGCAAAAGTGGCCCAAATCTGACTTTTTTCCCATATGTGATCCTTATCTGATTTTTTTTATGATAGTATGAATGGCACAAATCCATTTTCTTTCAAATCAGACCCAGGCCACTTTCATATGTGGTCCTGATTCAGATACATATCTGGTGTTTTGTAATGTGACTTCAGTCTGTCTGGTCATGTCACATTGCATCTGACTTTTACATTATTGAGATGCAATAGATGTCACAATTCTGCACTAGAGGAGGCAGGACCTGGCAAAATCCATATTTACTTCCATAAACACAGTATGCTATGTGTGATGTCATGTCTTCTTCTGTCCATGTCTCATGAGTCTGATGGAAGTCACATTTGAATTATAATGTGAACAACCTTGCAAAAAAAAAAAAGAATTCAGCAAAAAATTGGAATTGAGCATTAAGACCTGCAGTGTGAACATAGCGTGACATTGTCCCATCTGCTTGCATGATGAGAGTGACGCAAAGTGCATTCAGGAAGTTAAAATCTGCGACCTCACCACTAGATGCTACTAAATCCCACACACTGCACCTTTAAATAGACACCAACTCTGTCTTTTACCTATACTTCTGTTTGACTATTTTAAAGTAGTTTGTTAAAGATTGTTTTTTTTCTTGAACCAGACAAATTCACTGTCGTTGTCATCTTGTTTCAGGTGGTCGCCCTTCACTGACTTTCCTCAGGAGAGGAGTTCAGTAAACCTGGTCAGCTGTGACGGGCTGATGTTCGCTGTAGGAGGCTTTGCCATGGTGGAGAACGACGACAAAGAGTGTGCACCCAGTGAAATCATTGACATTTGGCAGTATGTTTATGTTTATGTTTACGCATTTGGCAGACGCTTTTTTCCAAAGCGACTTACAGGGGAAAACCAATTAAATCACTCAATCAAATTTTATTTATATAGGGCCAGATCACAATAAAAGTTATCTCTTGACATTTTATATATAGAGTTGGTCAAAACCAGACTCTAAGTCAATTTACAGAAACCCAACAGAATCCAGTATGTATGTGTTGAATTATTCTCATTGTATTTACAGTGATAGGGTCATCTTATTCACTTTCTTTATAGCAAAATGAAGCCTCAATTCTAACATACAAGAACATATACTAATAATTTCATTTTTCTTTAGGTATGAAGATGACAAGAAGCAGTGGACTGGCATCATCAGAGAAATGCGTTATGCAGCTGGAGCCTCCTGTGTGTCTATGCGTCTGAATGCAGCCAAAATGCCAAAACTGTAATGAGAATTAACAAATATCTGGTAGAAGGGACTGTTAATGTACTCCTGTAGACAGAAATACAAGCATGTACATTTATTTAGATGTGTGACTCATTCATATCTTTATTTTTTAATAAGTAATGCTAAAAAAATAAGTCCACAGTAGTGCTAACATACTGTTAATAAATGTGTTTTTATATCCTGCCAGCCTTACCAATTGTTATGCTAATGTATCTTCAATAAAGTCATGAGTTATAAACCTTTTAATAGTATGTTGCAGTTGTACCAAAATACCTGCTGAAAACGCTGATTTTTTTTCTCTTAAACCTAATGCAACAACATAAACATAATGGCTAAAATTACAAATCTATGTTAAAAAAATAGCACGTTATTTATGTCTGTTGAGCTACTGACAAAACGGCACAAATGCTGCTTATGTACAACTTTATATTTTATTTAAAAAAGCAAAGCAATTTAATATAAAAGTTTGACACAATCTCATTTACCATGAAATGAGGTAGATTCACGTCAACTCTGATGAAAAAATAAGACACAATGGATTATTATTAACGTACTGTTTGTAAAATGATATATTCTCTTCAGTCACAGCCTGGAAATTCTTCAGAAAAAACAGACTTGTTGCTGAATGTAACATTTCTTTATGCGTTCAGTAAATACATCCTTCAAGAGGAAACCTCTCCAAATATTTTTTTCTTTAGATATTCTTTCCAAGCACCCTCTGTTGAGAGCTCCATGGAGTTCCATTCAAAGTGAGGGATCTGTGGAAACAACACACTAATCACTTCACTGTTTAAAGTAAAAATACCACTGTAATGTGAAATGTATAAATACCACTTTAAATGGTGCTCTCTAACCTGGACAACACGGTAACCCAGTATTTCCAGGTGTCTTTTTCTCATCATGGTTTCTCCTTTCATATGATGCGAGTTCTTGCAGAAGGACTTTGAATCAAGAAAATCCACAGCAACTCTGACAGAAACAAAACGTCAAACATATTTAAGCAGTTGAAACAGGCTCTTTAAATACAGAGCTGGAGTTTTGAAGGTGTTTCTACCGTTGTGCTCCAGGTGGGAGTTCGCTCCTGATGCTTTCCAGTGAGTTGTTCCCCCAGTCAACATTTCCTATGTGTGAGATCTGGAGGGTATTTGGCTCATTGTAGGCCAGCGGCTCCAAGTGTTTGTCCAGTATGCATTCAAAATCTGAAAAGACAAGGTAGAAAACCTTGTTACATGGTTAAACAACAACAAAAAACATTGATTTAAAAATGCACTTTAGTAGAGATGTGCAATATCACTGATTTCCTTTCTACTCTGGTGCCACATAAAGTAGTACACAATACTGGTACTTATTCTCACAAAGTAAATCATTAAAAATAGATAAATAAGCGCCATTAAAATATATGTTGCAAACAAACAAACATTTTAAATTTACATTTATGCATTAAAATGTAATAAAATTCATTTTATTGGATTGATAAGGTGGTTCCAGTAACATAATTCTTCCTCTCCTCATCTTTATACATTGTAGCTATTAATTACGGCATTTTTTCATGACTTACTTCATAACCATTATTTATTTTGCTGTCATACTTACTCATATCAGTTTGAATAAAATGTCATTCTGGTGAATCTGTTTCAATGTCAACACACAATGAAACCTAGGTGCATTTATAGAGCGTTTTTATGTGACTAGAATAAGTGGAAGGAGAAGTAGTTCCAATCCACCTGTTGTTAAATAGCACAGGTACTGGAGACACTATAGTGACTTTGTACTGTATTTTCTGTTGACAATAAATCACAAACTTACCCCAAATCACTGACTTTAGATATTAACCATTAATTCTGAGAATCGCTCTGAATCCTGAGATCATAAGCAACAATATTAGTATCCCTCCACACAACATTACCCTGTCAGACTGATTCTAGAGCTGGGTGATAACACCAAAAAATTGTATCAAATTTTTTTTTCACTGATGTAAACATTTTATAATTTTAATCAAGTTAGTTTTTGACTTCATGAAATGAAGACAAAACATGTTACCAAAAAATAACTTGTTCTACAGAAACTATAACCCATATATGACTGGAGAAACACATAGACAATTAATAAATTACATGAACTAAACAGGTTGTAATATTTTTAATTTTGGTTGAGTAATAAAAGTCTCCAGAGGTGTCATCTTTGATTTTCTGATTTTGACATTTTCACTGTTTTCAGAAAGCAAAATCTGTATTAATTGATTTAATTCAATATATAGCCGAGCCCTAACTGAGACTGAAAGTTAATTTATAACATTTAATAGTTAATTCTGTTATGTGATTTGTGAGCAGTTAAAATCCTTAGGACAGAGGGACCGCTCTTCTTAATACATAAAGAACAGATTTATCCAATTAGAAGCTTCCCATATTGTGTTTTGTTGTGTACCACTGAACATTAAAGCATTTTGGAAATCCCAATGTAAAGACTATAATCAGTTGGATGGAAATGACCTTCATACTCACCTACAGTATAAAAATATGGCGTGACAACTGATAGTCGGACACAGTTCATACCACCAAGAACTTCACTGAGCATTTTATGGATCTGCTGCTGCACAGGACTGATGCTACCACTCCCTGAAAATAATTTTAGAGACAGTGGCA
Organism: Sphaeramia orbicularis; assembly: GCF_902148855.1. Lineage (NCBI taxonomy): Eukaryota > Metazoa > Chordata > Actinopteri > Kurtiformes > Apogonidae > Sphaeramia > Sphaeramia orbicularis. Next base: position 22,377,626 of record NC_043977.1, read on the forward strand.
GTTAGCACAAGCTTGTACAAATTTTGCCTTTAAAGCCACAAAAACAGGAGAACATCAGAATATTATATTACCTTTCTTTTGCAGGTGCTGGCAGTAACGGTCATGAAACCACGGCACTTGAAACTCAGGACATTCAAGACACATGGCACGATTCAGCTCCATGAGGCGCTGTCGAACCCGCAAGTTGAGGGAATTAGACAGGGCTGGAAGAGGTAACATGAAGAGTTACGCATGAGCAACAAGTCAGGGGGTACTAATACAATATTCATTTTATCCAATAGGGAACATACTGTCTAACTGGACATCTAATTTTCCCAGAAAGTTGATACTGAAAATCTCTTTGATAAGTTCCTCAGGAAAACGATCAGCCAATGCCAAGGAGTATCCCAGAAGGACGAGCAGATGTGGGTCAAAGGAGCCTTTAATGTATAAAGCAGTAAATGTTAGCAAAAGTTACGTTTATTTTCTTAATATAGTAAATTTACAATCTACTTACTGATATGTGGGGTGAAGCGTTGTATACAGATGTCAAACAACTCATCTTCTTTTTCAGGATCATAATTCAAGACACAAAAGGGCAGCAAGGTGGCATATATTGAAGAGTGGTGAATCTGGAAAATAATTCAGGATATTTATTAGTGAATATACGGTTATGTATTCAATATACAACATGTTGTGATGTCTATTAAAGCACCTTGTCAATGTCTCTGATGGCCACATTGGCGATATGCTCCATCAAAGGAGGGCAAAGGTGGGTATTCCTGGTTAACAACAGGGCTAGATCAGACACATTGCTCCCGTTTATCTGATCCATCATCCTCTGAAGAGTAACCATCACATCTTCAAGCAGCATTTCCTCAAACCACTCCCCTGAAATGTACTTCAGCTCTTCAAGCAACAAGTCCAGCCGATCAGCTGTTCGCAGTCTCTCGTGTCCGCAGCGATTCAGGTTTTGCAGCAGGCGGACGTATTTACTGGGAGTGTTGTGGCGGTACGATGGGTCGTTCCGTAGCAATTTGGCAACAGCGAAAGAAATGGTGTTGAGGTCGTTGAGGCTGCACTGGGACACCACAGAGCTGACCCGGGAGATCCCGCCATCGTCCAGTCGTGGGCAAGGCAGGATCGTCAAAACACGAGTCAACATGGTCACTTCAGAAGGGAAGACACTGTGCAGCAAAAAGCTGAAAGAAAAAAAGGAATCATCCTACATTTTACCAAGGAAGCATCAGAATTATTAAAACTGAAGAGTAAAGGCTAAAGTTAGAACCATCATTTAAAAAAAATTTGTTTGGTTTTCCTCCAAAGTTAAAGGTTCATGGTGAAAACAATAAAATGGTTTTGGATTAAAAAAAACAAAAAACCTTTAATCAGCAATGTGAATCATACCATAATTCTCTCATCCCACCCTTTTCAGCCTCTATAAAATCAAGACTTATCTTATTATACCTGTAACTTCATGAAAATTAAACTAATACTAGTCTTCTCCTAAAAAATAAAAAAGGCTTATGCACATATGCAGAATAACTACTACTAAACAGATATCAAACAGCAAACTAAATAGAGAGCCTGGACAAGCAACACTACATACAAAGCTATTATTTAAAATACTCTTTAACTTAGATAAACACTTACTTGGCCAAAGTGTTTCTGAGTCTAGTGAAAAATTCAGGATTCTGGTATTGTAGCAGCAAGAATGCTTGGGTAATTCGGGCCACCTCCACTGGTTTGTAGAGATGAAGGTTTCTTTGGATCACTGATGCCATTCTGGAAAACGATATAATCATAATTACATGTTGGCATTACTTAAACTACACAGATGCCATATGACACCGATAGGATACTTACTTGTTCATTAGGCTCAGATTTCTGCTCTGAATCTCTTCAAGTGCTTCAATTACAGCAAGAGCCTGGTGTATACTGAACTCATCTGCCAACAGAAGGGTGGTGTTTTCTAACCTAAAAGATAAAAAATGATTAGTAGACTTGTTAAGTCAGAAGATAAGTGAAGGGGCTTTGATGTTCATCATAAGACTAGAAAACTAACTCTTCTCTTATCTCCGCATTGGCTAAGGGAGCCAAACTGACAAACAGTTTGGTGAAGGAGAAAGGATCAGTGCTCGAGTCGATCAGTTCTATTAGCCTCTGTTTCGCGCTGACCCTGAAGTCACAGTTGTGGAACTGCAGGGACTGAAACAAGCCCATGATGATGGCGATATCCTCTGAGTTCAGCCTGGGAATGTTGCACAACAGGATCTGATTGCATTTTTCCAGCAGAGGCCGATGGTTGTATCTGATATTACGAAGGAACTGCACCACCCTCCGAGGAGTGTTGTAATTTGTGGGATCTGTGGTGTCCAGAAGTTTGTCTACCCTGTTAATGAGGGCATCTCTGAGACGTGGAGACACCAGGGAGGATACGCTGATCATTAGGATAGTTAAAATCCTAGGGAAACATGGCCAAGGAGCTGATTAAATACACAATATGAAACACTTTTTTTTGTACGTGAAAGTAAATGTGTCTGTCCCATGACTGACCTGGCATCATTAATTGTTGGCAACTTCTCATCCAGAATTGCCGTGATCTGACCCATCAGAGGACTGTGCTGAAGGTGTAGGTCACTGAGACAGATGGCAAACTTGGACAGAGATGCCATTGACAATCTGCAAATATCCAGAGCAGTGAAACATCTCATTCATTAAATGATTAGTCAACGTAGGAATTATTCAATTAATAGAAATACTAAAAATAATGGAACAATTTTCTAGTATTTTTACACTTTATTCTGATAGTGACGCAGAAATTAGGGGATGGCCCAGAATTTGGTACATGGTAGAAGATTTTATCAGTTTACACATGGACTAATTTTTAAGTTATTTCTCAAGGAAACTGCAAATATCTACTGCTACTCCAGTTGTTTACAACTGATAAATTAAATGTTCAGTCATCACATTATGAAAATGTGTGATAAATACAATGGAACAGTCATGAAATATTAAAACACCAGAGTTATAAGAAAAGCAATACCTCACCAATCTTTAAAGACATGATGAAGATTATTTACATTGCTAAAATTATTTTGAGGTTTTAGTGTGTAATATTTAAGTCTCTCATGAATTACATCTTTTTCTGCCCTCTGTCAGTGTTCATAAAACATTTTAGACTTTTGTCAAATTGGACAATTATAGAGTACAATACCTGTCTAGTCGCAGCCAAGCTTCTGAAATCAGTTGCTGAACAAGAGAGTCATGTGGATCCACATTAAATCTAACAGAAAGGTAAAAATGTTGTAGTGAGTGTTTTACATTTTAATTACGATTTAACATTGACTGTGTCTGTATCTGTCTGTACCTGAGGAAAGTGTAAAGCATGTCGACCAACATACAATTATCCATAAGAGCAATTTTGTTTTCTGCCAAAACACGGAGGGTCAAGAACTGGGGGTGACACCTGATAAGGTCAATAGTCCGAAGCAGCTGTGGCTTCTCCTTCTGAAACTGCCACAGCATCCCCACAGCCCGGCTCACATGGTTCACTGTGAGTTTGGCCTTATGCTTCCCCACCACATCAAAAATCTGATCTTCAGCAGAGCAAACCCGCAGCTGCTCTAGAACCTGGTCTCTGTTCACCATCGCCCCATGTAGGAGCCTACGAAGGCAGGGGGTCACACACCGGAGTCGAAACATCACTTAGGCACAGGTGAACTGGTCCACATTGAGGTCTTCATTGTACTAGTTCAGCTGTCCATTTCAATGTCAAACCCACAAATGAGTTCAACCAACAGGTATCATCTTCAAGTTAGTCTGCTGACAGTGAATGTCCTGAAGGTACTCTGGGACCTGTGTCAAAACAAAAGAATACACACACACACACACACACACACACACACACACGCACACACACATTAAGAAACATTACTATCAGCTTTATCACACATGACTTTATCCTGATTATACTGATTTTCAAAGGAAGCTCCTGTATGATAGGAAAACTGCCCAGATTTCACATGTCGACCCTGAGTTCAGAGGGGTCCATCACTTAAAACCATACAGAAAGTCTCCCTCAGAGGTAACGGATGACATTCCTTCCTTAGACCCTATGGTCAGATACAACTATAGCTACCACTATATTCACGTGGGTAAAGAAACACTTACCTAAAACGACTCAGACACAAAAACCCCACAAAGTAGCCCCATTGTTAGGGAGATTTATGCAAGTTAAAGACACTTTAAAGGTACTGATGTAACTCAAACAGAATACGATGGTTAAATAACTCATGCAAAGTCAAAATTAGCTAGCATGTGCGCCTCACTTCCGTAGCTGGTGACATAATGTGATGTGGATATAGAGCCCAGGGTTTTGACTTTCAGGCAAAAACCCATTAATGAGTGTCGTTCATTTTGAGCAGACAGATTTCTCAATACAGCAATACTTTAACGCTTATCATCACTGATTTGTTGTTGCTCTGTGTGGCTACATTTCTTTTACGATGTTATAATTACATATTGTCTATTATTTTTAATTCATTTTACTGTCTATCTATGTGGTGGGATCTATGAATGAAGTGTCTATTTTTCCAAAAATCTCAAATGAAGGCTTACATATTTCTCTATACTTGATAGTTTGGTTACTTGTGAACTAGACTGTTATGATGTTCAGAAAAAGCCCGAGAAAGTTGTACCTAAAAGTCCACTTTCGGGGCAGTAAATTACCCGTCTTCCCCAGCTTCTTGCCCCGCTGCGTTCACTGGCGCACGGTCTGCAAGTACATTGACGTCTCTGCCGCGCCATCTTTAGAAAACATTGAGCTGGACACTGAATGAAACTTAATTTTAGCCGTTTCTAAAAACTACTCGCTGCATGGAGTGATATCCCCTTTTCTCCAGGTGATGTGACTCCACATTATTATTATATCAAGCGATGCGTGTGTGGTTCACGCGTCGAAGGAGAAGAGTTATAACATGTAGACGGTAGAAGAACCCTTGTAATGTCTCGCTGTGCTTGCTAATGCTAACACCAGGCCTAGCGTTAACCTAGATGGCAGGGTAATTTTGGTGACCGTGGGGTAAGCGTGGCGTTACTTGGGGCATTTTACACAAGGGACGACATTTGTGGAAAATAACCGCAAAAGCCTAAACATGTATATTTTTCAACCAGTCAATGAGACTTGAAACGCGTCGCTGCTAGCTTATGTTAGCTCAAGAGTTAAAAACACAAGCTAGCCTCATTTTGCTCGCTTTCTACTTCTGTCGCAGTTTTAATTGCTTTAATAACCATTATTTAGCTGCATAACGTGAGCGGTCAGTCGCAATTTACGGGAAACACACTGATGATTTTTTCAACTGATTTTAGTAGCATTTAAATAAGTAATTTGGCCGGTCAGACCGGTGTGCGGTTTTCAGGTGCTAAGTTACATGCTATTGCTAAGTTGTTAATAAACGTGGTCAATTAACCTATGTCTCATCTTTGTATTGTTTGTTTATTATCCTCAGGTGTTTGATCAGTAGAGGAGGGGAACATGGGGATAAAGGTGCAGCGCCCTCGGTGCTTCCTGGACATTGGGATTGGAAATGTGCTCAGTAAGAACGAAACTTAGACTTTCTGAACACCTAAAACACAGGCTACATGAGAACAAAACTTAATGCAATACAAGTCACACCATTAAGTGTATAGTATGGTTATGTGGTACAAGCAAAAGCTCATATCACGATAATTGGTCACTTCATCTGGAGAGAAGGATTTATGTCGTTATTTAGTAAGATTTTTATAAATTCTATGAATGATTTAGTTAAAATGACTATATACTCAACTAATAACAATTGTTCTTTTAATTAGAATATTTGAGCAAAATTTCTATTAAGCACAGTAATATAAAATAAACATTAATGTATAAAATCTTAAACAACAGAAAATTCTAATTAGTTGTACATAGAGTTGCATGATCTATTGTGCTTTTTTTTTTTTTTCTCATAATTAATAATATACATGTTGATTTTGTAAAATGCACAAATGACTGGCCAGTTTCAAATGTGGTTTTTTTCCATATCTAGCATACAAATTTTAAAACCTAATAAAAATGATTGAAAATTACTTTCATATTGCATATTTTATATAGTAAGTTTCTCTGTTCATAGACAGACTGATCCTTTTGACTTGGGGTCTTTTGAAATGTAATGCATTGCATGACTTTGCACTGTGGTTCATTTAATTGTGAAGCTCTATGACACAAAACTAATATAAGTGTAATATGTATACATCAAACAACATTTATTTATAGAGCCCTTTACAACACTCAAAGTGACCAAAGTGCTTTCCAATAAAATCAAAGAATATAAAAATCAATAATCAAAATACAATAAAAACAAATACAAGTAATGTGTCATAGCATTACTGAACGTTAAAAGCCAGTTTGAATAAATACGTTTTAAGCCTGGATTTGAAAAGGCCAAACATTGTCAAAAATGTCAAGTAAAACTTTTTAAAAGTAGAAATAGTTTGTAATATAGCAGAAAACAAAACTGAATACAAGCTGGTTAGAGTCCTTCTATTCTGCCTCATGTTCATTCTTTAACTTTGTTTGTTCTGCTTTCATGCAAATTTTCTGCTTTCATCCAAATGAAAATCACCATATATTGCAGTGAAAGGTGTGATTTCTGACACAATTAAAAAATGAAAATGAGCAATTGGCATCAGAAAGCAATGTGTATTGTCCTAATGTGTAGCTTTAGTGTTTAGGAGGTGTGTATAATTGAAGTGTAACTAACTGTAATTCAGTACCCTGACAAACTACATTCTCTAAAGTGATCATGCAAAGTTGAACAAGCTGTTGTTATTTTAATAAAGTGTATTTTACTACTGGTGATATTTAATGAAAGGGTGTCATGTCAGACTATGGTTAGTGTCACAACACATTTAGCTGATATTAACTCTGCTCTTCTATTGACACTGCTTTTTCCTATCAGTCGGCAGAGTTGTTGTGGAATTGTTTTCAGACATCTGCCCCAAAACATGTGAAAACTTCAGATGCCTCTGCACAGGTGAAAACTGATTTACTTATTGAGAGTATGTCAGCCAACTGAGACTTTTGACACAATTTAATATCAGTAACTGTTGTATCATGCAGGTGAAAAAGGCGTCGGTAAAGGAACTCAGAAACCTCTGCACTACAAAGGATGCTTGTTTCATCGAATTGTTAAAGACTTCATGATTCAAGGAGGTGACTTCAGTGAAGGTGAGTCTCTAAAAACTGAAGGATTGAAGAAAAAAAAAAGCTGAAGGATTGCTAAGATTAAATAAAACATGAAGAATTTATGGTTATTGTCGTTTGTGAACCATTCATGGAATGTAATAAGATAGTGATCCCTGTCTTTTTTTTACTCATCCTGTTATGTATGTTCATGTCAGTGTTGAGATGATCAAATCAGTTTGAGTAATGGCATAAAAGTTTTTTGGTTTTTTTGGTTTTTTTACTGTATGAGCTATTTTGCTTATTCTTTCTCTTTTCCTCAACATTTTAGGCAATGGAAGAGGAGGTGAATCGATCTATGGAGGCTTTTTTGAAGGTAAAAGAAGCCACAGTCACAGCTGTCAGTTGTTATCCAAACCAGCGTTGGCTTCAAGATGGCAGTACAATCTTATCCTTTTCCCCCAGATGAAAGTTTTGCAGTTAAACACAACAAGGAGTACCTGCTGTCTATGGCCAACAGGGGCAAAGATACTAATGGATCCCAGTTTTTCATGTAAGCACCATATGTATCTTCTGTATTACCAATATATTTGGCTCAAATTTGTCATTATTGTTAGCTTAAACTACTGTATTTCTTCTTTTTCACAACTCCTGTACTGTGGCACTACAGAACTACAAAACCCTCACCACATCTGGATGGGTAAGCACTGCTTGACTCTCATAAATTCATTCAATTGCATATTACGCACTTTACATTATATGCTTTCTTTGAAATACTGTATCTATAGCTAAACATTGTTGCTTTCATTTTAGTGTCCATGTGGTTTTTGGTCATGTGATCTCTGGTCAAGAGGTCGTTCAAACTATGGAAAACCAGAAAACGGATCACAACAGCAAGCCATATGCTGATGTGAAGGTTTTAAACTGTGGAGAACTTGTCCCTAAATCAAAAGGTTTGTTTTTTCATTGTTTTTAAAGATGAGTCCAAACATTTTATGGCTTTGATCTGAGTAGGCAGAGTGTTTAGATGTTGTCACGCAGTGCTTTTAACAGACTATGTATACATTTGCAGCCAAAAAAGATGGAAAAAAGAAAGAGAAGGCCTCATCTAGTTCCAGCAGTAGTTCCAGTGAGTCTGAGAGCTCATCAGAATCATCCTCTGAATCTGAAGAATCTGAGAAAGAATCTAAGAAGCGGAAAAAGAAGGCAAAAAAGCAAAAGAAACTGAAGAAGAAGGAAAAGAAACAAAGGTACTTAACTCAGATTCACTCATGTGTTACTGTCATTAGTGTAAACAGAGTATAGTGTCTGTATTCTAAACCATAATGTCTTTTTAGGTCAGAGACAGTAGAGAGTGTTGAAGAGAAAGAAGAAGAAAAAGAAGAGGAAGAGTTGGTTACATCTACTGTGCGTCCTGAAGAAATTCCACCCATCCCTGAAAACCGATTTCTCATGAGGAGAAGCCCCCAGTCTGTCCAGAAGTTAAAAGAAGAGCCTAAAAAGGATCTGCGAACTAAAGATGAAAGACAAAGAGAAAGGTTAGTCTGCTTGGATAGATATCTTTTAAATATAGTCTTTGTTTTAATATTTTTTTTGCAAATGTCTATTGGTTAACATCTGTTTTCTTCACAGCACTGGATTATCATATAATTCTCAGTCAACATATCAAAGGAGACTGGTGATGACACGATCTGGAAGGAAAATAAAAGGCAGGGGTCCGAGGGTATGTGCATAGCAACAGCTAAGAACATCGTCTATATTATAAAAGCCAAGTGGCCTCTGTGTGCGTGTATGTGTGTGTGTGTCTGGAGATTCACACCAAATCCACAAAGAGTTGACTGCTGCAGTTTGGCATACTTATGTATTTTTAGTCAAGGAACAGACTAGTGAAAATAGAAAGTGTACAGGACCAACATTTTGAGAGATATTAGTAATTTTGGAATACAATAGCCTTACAATCACGTTACTATGGCCAGAACGCATTGGCGGTGACTGCTGGACAAATGCAGTACAGCATGCATGAATTTACAACAGCATAAAAACTATCACATCTAGAACCCGTGGATCCCCACAGGTCAACGCACTAATATTGTGTTTAGTGAGACAGGTTTCTATTAATTTGCAAGGGATATTGAACAGTAAGCCAGTCAATATGGTGAAATAAAGGTCTTAATAGGTTTGTTGAGCAATAACGACCAGCTTGCTGTATATTATCCTGCTTATTACACAACTACTTAACAAAGAAATCAGTAATTTGCCAAAAAATGTTCATACAAAATTATTTGATTTAATTTTAAGATATTTTTCTTACTTCTATTAAATAAAATAGTCTGTTAAAGCGTTCAATTGGAATTCCGTACAGCCATTATTGACAAATAAGAAAAGACAATTCACTGAGGCTGTGTAATAAGCTTAGTTAAACAAATGATATCCAACATTTGGCTGTTTATTAACCGCTTAATTACATTTGAGGGGATGATGGTCACGACTGCTTTATGCCCAGTGTTTGTGTTTAAGATGGAGTAAACAAGTGGTTTCTAATCTCTCTTTTCCAGAGATATCGGACTCCCTCACGTTCTCGATCAAGGTCCCGAGATCGTTTTTGGCGCAGTGAAACTCCTCCTCACTGGCGTCAGGAGATGCAGCGACAGAGGATGAGAGCCGTCACTGGAGAGCGCTGGATTAAGGGTGACAGGTATGATACCCTCACTATTTACAGCATTACCCATACATCCACACTAGGAACATGCAGCACTTCACACTTAAATCAACAGCAGGAAAAAAGTTAATTCAAGTACAAACTGCAATCAAGGTACACAGTTGTTATGCTAAATTCAGCTGCGTAAACAAACTTCACGCTTGCTCCCTCAATGGCTCATAAACAGGGAAGCATATATTACAGGCCTTTATAATGGAGTGTGCTACAAGTAACATGCACAGATCATGTCTTTTAACAGGTGTCTTCATCAGCTGCACCACAAATATACCAGTGAAAAGTAAAATCTGCCAGAAACATGTGTAAAACAAACTCCACTGGAAAACATAATGCACATTTGGCAAGTTATGGCTAAACCAGCCAGCAAAGTTAGCATAGATAGCACAACAACATTAATTTCTATAACTGCTTAATCCTCTATAGGCTATACCAGTAGGATCACAGGGGACTGGAGTCTGTCTCAGCTGACATGTGAAGATAGAGTACACGCTGGACATAGTGCCACTTAGAGACAAACCATTTGATGTCATATAAACACAAATGGGCAACTTAAAGGGATCAATTAACATTAAGGTGCATGTGTTTAGCAGGAAGCTTTACAAGTAAAATAGAAGCAGCTATGAAAAACATGCTGTAACTCCACCCAGAAACAGTGTGTCATGTTAGCAATTGTTTTCCTCACTGAAACATGATCCTGAACACACTGCCCCGTTAACATTTTATATGGTAGTTGAACGTGTCAGACTGAGTAATGGAGCTTAACAATGAATAAAAAATACATCAATGGTACAGTGACACAATACTGATTATTTTTTTCTCTTTGCTTTATTTATTTGTTTTCCTCATAAAGATATAGTCAGTAATTAATATAGACTGAAATGAAAACTTTATTATAATGCATTTTTTCAGCTGTATCACCCCGACCTAATCAGTGCTTTCTCCCAAATTCTGAAAAGTGTTGAGAAGGACAGTTAAAAGCAGGAATGATGCCTTCAGCAGTTTGATAATATACATTTCCTCCTTTAAAAATATTGAACTTTGTTGAGTGAACCTAGCATTACCAGATGTTATGTTGTGAGAGTTGAAAGGAGACACTTGATTATGAAATTTTTGTTGTTCCTTTCAGAGGTGATATGAATGACAACAAGGACGAAGCTCCAAGAAGAGAGAGGCGGTCCTCAAAGACAAAGCACGAACACTCAACTGAAGGTAAAAAAGACAAGAAAACAAGATCTCATAGATCCAGAAGCAAAGACGATGATGATGAAGTCAAGGACGAGAAGCATAGCAAACACAAGGTGAAGAAACGAGCTGAAAGCCGCAGTAAAAGCAGAGAAAAGAGGAGAAGGTCTATAAGCAAAGAGAAGGGAAACAAGAGTCATAAAAGTGATGAGAGAAGAGGTCACTCCAGGAGCAAAGAGAAAGATGTGTCCAGGAAAGAAAAGGAGTCAGAGTCTGATCAGGTTAAAGAGAAAACTAAACATGGTGAATCTGATAAAAAGCATAAAGAGGATACAAAAGGAAGAAATGGTGAGAGAACTAGGACAAAGTCACAAAGCAAGGACAGACCCACAAAAGATGGGCACAGATCCAGTAGCAGGAATAGGGATAGGGGTGGTCCTGCTGGATCTAAAGACAAAGAGGAAAGGCGAGAGAAGGACAGAGACAGAGGCAGGGACCGAAGTAGAAGTCAGGAAAGACGACACAACAGTGAAAGGGAGAATAAGAGGAGAGGATCATCCAGGAGTAGAGACCGTCGAACCAGAAGCCCAGACAGGAGTAAGACCAGAGACTCACACCGGAGCAGACGCTCCAGAAGCAAGAGTAACAAGAGAGATGGGAGCAAAGAGCGTCCCTCTCACAGGAAGGACAAAGACCGAGAAGCTGCCAACCAAAAGAGACGACACAGCAGCAGTTCTGACAGCGAGAGAGACGAGAAAAGAAAGAGTCACAAGAGCCCCGATTCCAAACGGAGAAGTGCAAATCGTCCCTCTGAATCCAAAGACAGAAGAAGTCCAGCAAGACCGAGACCGGATAGTACAAAAGGCCAAAACAGAAGTGGCAGCAAAAGGAATAAGTCCAGCTCCAGCTCCAGCTCTGACAGCGACTGAGCTCGAGGTGGTATCATAAAGGAACAGATTGAGACTTTTTACATGTTTTGTACCCATTACTCATGTAGAATGAAGCATCTGCTTTCTGTCAACAGTCAAATCCCACTGGTTGGGCACTGATTCTGTCCCCTTCTAGCCCAAAAGACAAAAAAGTTTGCAGATAAATTAAACGTTCCATGTTGTAAAGATAAACTTCCAACACTATTAAGAAACATACCTCCAGCTTAGTATCATGGAACCTTTTATCTGCAGTGGGGACTATTTTAAATCGGAACTGTGAATTTGACCCACCAGTTGTATTTGACTGCCGATGGGAAGCGAACGCCGTGTGCCCAGTTTTAGAGCAACAGGTTTGTGTTTCCAGTATGTACTACAGCAAATAAGGTTCACAGATTCAACCAAGAGGATTCCTTTAATTATCCATGAGATGAGGGTTTAGTTTGGAGGCTGTGCTTTTCATTTTAGTTTTTGGTAAATTATGTTTTGGCATTAGAGCAGCTCCAATTTCAGACAATTTGTTAAAAAAAAAGGAGAAAAAAAATGAAAACAGTTTTTACTGCAAAAGAGATGATTTTAAAGCCTCTCCCCCTGAATACATTTTCTACTCTTAATTTGTTTTTATGCTATTTAACCCAGTTGGTTTGGGGAGAAGGATTGCCTTTAAGTTTGTCAAATAACTGTTTGTTGTTGTAGTTAGTGTAACTGCAACAGTCACAATTATACTTTGATGCATGTTTATCCCTGTCATTGTTAGATAATACAGGAACATCCATGACTTTTTTTTGTACATCCATGACCTTTTACTGTAATCCTGTTTGTAATTTTGAGATACCTCTGGTTTACATTTTGAATGGAGAAATGTCATTGCCATGCTGTAAGTACAACATAAAATCAATTTGTATAATTTGTGTTTTGTGCAAGTTGGTTTTACGATGTCCACAGGACTTGCTGCATTGTAGATGGAATTAAAATGCCTGAATATTAGATTTTTAGTCATTGCTTTAATATTCTGTAAATGCATTCACAAACAGATCATTTTTTCTGTTGTCCAAACATGAGCATAGAAAATGACAATAATAAACAGTGATAACATTATTATAGGATTTAAATATACTCTACACTGTTAACATTTTGTTATCCAGAGATCAGTGATACTAGATTTCTTTTCTCACTGTTTCCCAAGGTCCATATTCCTTATTGTAGACATGTTGCCTTGTCTGCTGTACATTTGACATTCACACAGTGTTCTGTGCTGACAGTGGTGTAATTCTGTAAATGGATTACACAGTCAAACCCTCAGTTTGTAGTGTGGCGGGATTAGACTGCATGTCATTTAAAAAAAACAGAAAAAAGGATAAATCAAAATTCAGTAAGGAAAGGTAATGTTAAAATTAGACAAATAACACAATTGTGGGATGTAGTGTGCATTTATTTTTGCACCTGATTTTTGAAACTTAAAAGTGACAGTGATGTGACTACATATAAATCCTGTAAATACAGTAAAAGAAAGGGGAAAAAAATTACCCATCAAATAATAGATATCAAGGAAAAATGCTATATTTTATGTCAACTGTTTATTGCTGTTCTTAGGGTCACAATCCAGCGATGAGAGGTCACAAGGTGCTCAGTCAGCTGCATGTCTGATCAGTCCCTCTTCCTAAATGGTGATATATGAAACAAAACTGGTGACGCAGATTTAATCATTAAATGTCTGAACCTGATTCAGTGTGATCCAGTTTAAATAACTAGGCCAGATCATTTTAGACATTGCTATTATCAAAACACTGAATGTTAGTACAGGCCATTAAAAAAAAAGGGTTTTTTTTTCTGAATCTCAAGCCTGTAGAAAAAGGAAGAAATACAGCAACATGCAATGTAAAGAAGGTATATGTCTCAGGTGATTCCTATAATGACTGAATCTTTCAATAACATCCAACTGCAGTTAGTGATAGCCAAATAGTATTTCCAGTTTCCAGTAAATACGTTTTTTGATTACAGTATTTGTCATTTCCTTATGCAGAGCATCAGACAGTGATTAAAGGCAAATGAAAGACAATGTCTACATGAGCGGAACTTACTCATTTTTGTTCCAGTCAAATTAAAGGTGATGTTATGATTAAATCTTTTGTATGTTAAATACTCATGTGTTGCTCTTCATTAGGATTTGACCAACCACCATTGAAAGATCTGAATGTCTGAGAGATACCTATGATATAAACCATCTGTCAGGGGTGTCAAACATGGGGCCCACGGGTCAAAAACCAGTCCACCAGAGGGTCTAAACTGGCCCACAAGATGAAAACTTACGCCATGATATTAATTCAGGGTCCACGGACAGCCCATTTTGATCACAAGTGGGTCAGATCAGTAAAATAATATATTAACCTATAAATGATGAAAATGTTTTCTTTTACATGCCATTATTAGAAAAAAAAATATGACTAAACAACATTCAACAAACTCAAATTTCTTCAGACAAGTAAGTGGAATTGTAACAATATTATGCGTGTTACTTAATGTTTTGTAGATCCACTGCGATGTGTAAGCTGGAATGCAAATGTGTAAATGAGAAGCTGAGGCATAATGTTATAATTGCACCTTTACTTTTTGCACTTACACAATAAGAAAAATTGATAGTTATTATTTATGGGTTATTATGCTGTTATTTTACTGGTCCAGCCTGATCAAACTGGACTGTATGTGGCCCCTGAACTAAAATAGTTTGACACCCCTGTTCTAAGTCATGCATGTTACTTCATTTCTTGCCTTGCAGTTTTCTTGATATTTGGGAAGTTATCATTTTTTGGTCTATTACATAATTAATTAGGAATGAATGATGGTAAATTTAAAACTCACCTATCACCATGTGAAGCCAAGTCTCCTTTTTGCTTCCTGAATGTCTACAGCCTCATTGAGCTTTTTAACATTCTGCGTGGCAGAGGAGATGTATGTGGGCATTTGTACACCGGTGTCATCCTGAACAATAAAACTGGGCCTGACCCCGCCAAAAACGGGACCGAGCCCTCCTCCAATCCCTTCTCTCGCAGCTTTATAAAGTGGAAACACATTTCTCTGAGCTTGTGCTGCTGCGTTGATGACGTGCCTCGAATACAGTTGAAACTGGTTTTCTTCTTCAGCGATGATCTGTGCGTTCTTTGCCTCAAACTCATGCTCATCTCTCCTCTGCTGCTGCTGCCTGGCATATTTTTGAACCTGGATGTTAAATATTTATAATTGTCAAGCAGGTTGTCACTACAGCCACACAGTTGTTAATGTTCTTTGCAAATACAGTGTAATTCACCATTTGTGTGGCGTTGAAGTCTTGCGCTTTCCTTTCCTCCTCTCTGTTCTTCTGAGCCTTCTGTTGCTGTTTCTCTGTGAATATTCTGTCGGCCTCTTTCTTGGCCTGAAGCGTGTCTCTGGCATTCTGTTGCCTGGTTTTCTCTCTTTCCTCCTTTTCTTGTCTCTGAAAAGTACAACTTTGTATTAAGGGTTGACTGTTGGCTACTGCAACAACAGGAGACAAAAGCTTTATTTCACTTGCTTAACGTTGTTGTCTCTGAATAGAAACCAGGCAAAGAACGAAGAAGATTTTTAAATGAACTGGTTTAACCCATAATGACCCAGTGTTGTTTTTCGTGGTAGTTCCCAAATGAATTTTTCCCTCAAATGAACCTTTCTTAAGTGTTTATCATTATTTATTATAATATTCTATGTTTTGCATTTTTTCAATGAAAATCATGTATTTCCCCATTCTGAATTTACTGATCATGTAGATTTTCATAAAAAGCTCAGATTAAAGTTGAGGGTTATTGTATCATGTGTCTCCATCCACTGTCATTGATCCAACTCTATGGGTTTTACTAGTGAATCAATGTTGTAGAAGATGACGGTGTTTCCACGTTCACTACGGAGCCTCTGAACATCCAAATGGGTCATATCTGATGACCATGAAAAGATGACAAACTGTATTTTACACTAATTATTTACATGTATTGATAGAATTAGTGGATCAACAGTTATTAAACATTTTAGATCAGTATATGCTTTTGGTCACAGGTAGATGTTTGGGTCTTTATGATTTAAGAAAGATCTGATGCTTTAGTGAATCAGTGTTGTGCCTCAGACTCAGTATCTGATGTTGTTACCGTGGTTTCTCTGTGTGCCATGATTGATGCCAGCATGGCAGCCCTCTGCTCCTCCTTGTCTCTGTGCAGCTCTGCCTCTTTTGCTTCCCTTTCAGCAACAGCTCTAGCAATTCTCTGCTCGTCACTCTCAGTTTGCTGCTGTTGAGTGACTGTCAGTTTGTCTATGATCCTCTTTCTGCACATCTGGGCCTCTCTGAAAGATAAAAATAGCTTTAAAGCAGGGGTGTCAAACATACGGCCCACCAAAGGCTCCAATCCAGCCCGTAGGATGATTTTGTGAAATGCAAAAATTACTCCGATGATATTAACAGTAAAGAGTGTCAAAATCATTTTAGTTCAGGGGCCACATACAGACCAATATAACTTTGTTTGTTTTTGTGTTAAAAAGTAAAATTACATGAAAATGTTTACATTTATAAACTATTCTTTCACATAACATGTGAATAACCTGAACAAATATGAGCAACCTGAAAGGTCATAAGAAAAGTAAGTGTAATTTTAACAATATTCTGCCTGTTGCTAAATGTTTTGCACCTTTGCAGATCCACTGTGATCTGTAAGTTGTAATGTACATGTGAAAATGAGAAGCTGAGGCATAATATTGTTAAAACGTGCAACTGAGACAAAAGTTCATCCATGTCAGAGGGTTCAAAGTCTTTTTGTAATGTTTTATGGTCTTTGTTTTTGTCCATTAAACTCAAGAAAAAGCTAAAGAAGGTTGTGAACCTTAAAACTACTTTAACTTTTGCAATTACCTTATTTTAAAATTCCCTTAAATACAAAGACGCCTATAAGACTTGAATTATGGAGGGTATTTAAGGATAATAATTTAACAATTGAATTAAATAAAAAATCCCATTACATTTGACATAATGTTTTATATCAAATCTTTGTGAAGTGCTGAAGTAGATGACCACATTTAGATTTCTTTTAGAAAACATTTCAATAACGTGAAAGAGAAATACAGTTGTGTTAAATGGTTTCTTACCTAAACAACTCTGCTTCTTTGTCTTTCCTTAACTGCACCATTTTCTCTTTTGCCGAGAGGAAAAGTTTTCTTTGCTCCTCTTCCATCTCCTGTTGTTGTGCTTCTGCTGCTTTAATGACATCTCTGTTTGCCATATGTTCCTGTAAAACAAAACCTGCATTAGTAAACATGTTTGTTATAAAGACGGCCACAAACTATTTAGTAAAAAATACTCAAACAATTGATATATAACATTTTTTATGATACAGTATTCCAAATATGTGAGTACATCCTACCAGGTGTGCTTGCATTAGATCTCTTCTCTGTTTTTCTTGTCTTTCTTGCTCCTTTCTTTGCTCCCAGTGATAGAGCTCTAGTAGACGTTGGATTTCTTCTCCTTCCTTTTTGTTTTCTAGCTTGTGTTGCTCTCTTGTTAGCTCATTTTCTTTTATCCTAAATATTTGTTATCAAATTATAATATGAACAACACATATTTCATTTGAAAATATGACAACAATCACAACAATCACCATGAATCACAATGTTAGGAACTATCTTTCCAATTTATTATTTAAATCATCATCCTCATTATCATCAAGGCTGAGTGTAAGAACTTACCGGTTCTTCAGTTCCTCTGCAAGAGTCAGATTCTGAAGCTTTTTTTGTTGTGTTTTCTCCTGCTCTTGTCTCAGAGTTTCCTCCTCTCTGCTCTTTGAAACATCCAGGTATTTTTTCTCCACGTCTTTAGAAGCACTCTTAATTCTTTGCTTCAGCTCAATCTGTGCCTCCCTTTCCTTCAGCACTTCTGACAGCAAGAGTGCACGCTGTAAAAGGTGTCCAAATTATTAATATAACAAAGCAAGTGACACTAATGCTGTCCAAATGACATCGTGACCCGGGTGATACTCACATGTAATCCTTTGACTCGGTCTGTTTGATAATAAAGCTGAATCTTGGCTTTTTCAACAGCCTCTTTCCGCTTTTGCTCCTTATATTTTGCTTCTTCAATATCAATCAACTTCCTTCTCTCCTCCTCAATCTCCTCTCGAATTGCCTTTGCCTCGAGCTTCTTTTGTCGTTGTGCCTTAAATATCAACAGATGCAGTGCAGCATATTGTGCTTATTGCAACCATTCAAGCAAAAAATAAACAGTAAATGAAATCTGATGAAACTTACAGCAATAGAATTGGACCACAGTTTCACCATCTCTTTTGACTCCAGGTGCAGGGCCTCCCTCTGCTTCACTGCCTCTATCATACTCTCTTTTTCTTTATTAACATTGTTCATTTCATCTTGAATCCTCAGCCATTCAGCCTTGGATAACACAGCGACTTGTCGTAGATCTGGTAGTTGGATCATCCTGTTGTCTTCCTCAACTGAAAATGCTGTTAAAAAAAAAGATGAAAATGATCCATTTAAATAAACTGCTGTATTAAAACTTTCAGAATATGTACCATTAAATTTTGTAAAATAAGTTTTTGACAGTTGTGGAAAGTAACTACATACTCTTGACTATTTTAATGCTTCCACTTCATTACTTCTCAGAGGCAAACATTGCACTTTCTACTCACTACATTAATGTAGATGCTTCAATTATTAAGATTAATAAACAAAAGATCTAAGATTAATACTTGACATAATGGGTAATATAGCAAGCTTTTAAAATGTGGCACTGTGGTTTTCAATCTTTAGTCTTTAAATGTTTTAGTACTGACTTTTCCCTACATAGTACATACCCATTCTGTGTTTAGTGTCACCTCACTCAAAATTAAAGACAACAAAAGAAGTCCAAAAACTGAAAACCAATTTCTGTTTTATTTCTTCTCCCATTAATTGTATGATGAGCCCTCAGATTTACCTGGTGTCCCTGTAACTAAAACTGCATTCAAAGTTGTTAAAATTTCCAGCAAAAACAATAAAATACTGTGGAAATACTGATAATCTAATGACGTCAAATAGAATAATACATCAGTCAAAAAGACCAGACATGGAATACTTTTGTGTGTCATGGTATGTTTGTCCATTGCTGTATTGGTGCTTTTCATGGTAAAGGATCTTGATTTATCATTCCCCATCTTTCATCATTTTCCATAATAATTCCTTGGAAGAAAGAGATAAGGCTATTTTTCCACCACAATCTAATGGCATGCACATTTATTTCTTCTGCATAGCAAAGGTTAGTAAACTGTTTTGTACCAGTTTATATGGAGAGACATATCCTGAATAATAGATTAAAATAATATTTAATAGTAGGTTTTAAAGTAATCTGTCATCTGTGTCCATCAGACCATAGGCTGTTTGATTTTATCTGCACTCTTATCTTTTTATTTTCACTCTGATACATTTTTAATCTCTATTCTTGTCTATATATTCACAACTTGTCTTTTATTTTTGTACAGCACTTTGAATTATCATGTATGAATTATTGCCTTTTTTATTTCCAATACAAGACTATAGAGTTTTTAATAAAAGATACAGGTTCTTACTTTCGCCTCCTGGTTAACTTTACAAGCTAGTACGTTAATTAATCATGTGTCCGGTAAAAAAATTAGCCTTAGTTAGCCACAAAGAGTCAGACTTTTCAGTTCTTACCCCCCTTACTGGAACCTCTCCGACGGCCGTACTGAATCACAGAGGCCATTTCTATTAAATGCGGGAAAATAAAATAAAATTAAATTAAAAAAAAACCTCATGCAAACCCCTGCATTTTATAGAGAAAACGCTCACTGTAGCGTTAGCCAAGAGACACACGTTCGGTTTGCGTCGTATCCTAGCAACGCCTAAACCAATCTGATGCGTTGCCGCTCATTAACAGCAGGTGACGCTGTGGGACACAAATGTTAAATTAGTATTTACGTCTGACAAATGCCTTTTTGCCACACATAATTCCTGACTAACACTGTAGTCAAGTAGAAATAACCTGTGGCTACACGTCTACATCCAGGCCTACGAGTTTATGTGCAACAGCCTCTTTTTGGAAACACTGGGATATGTTACAGCCTGTGAAAATAAGGATGGTGTTTTACTGTTTCTCTGTTTCACTTCTGTTTGTGCTGATTCACTGGTACAATGAATACAAGCAGTTGTCTTTAAAAACGGTAAATGCTGTTTAAACTTTGTTTTTACATATGTTCTATCCATATTAATTAAAAATGGTTTTCTTGACTACTGCTTCATAATTTTTTTTATTTATTTATTTTTATGGTATATTTTCATATTATCTTTACTTTAATACTTAGTTTTAATATTACCATCCCTTTGATGCAGCTGGAACTAATTAACTAACATCTCATCTCATCTTATCTTATCTTATCTTATCTTATCTTATCTTATCTTATCTTATCTTATCTTATCTTATCTTATCTTAGTTTAGCTCAGCTTAGTTTATCTTATCCTAGCTTATCTTATCTCATCTTATCTTATCTCATCTTATCTCATCTTATCTTATCTTATCTTATCTTATCTTATCTTATCTTATCTTATCTTATCTTATCTTATCTTATCTTATCTTATCTTATTTTATCTTATCTTATCTTATCTTATCTTATCTTATCTTATCTTATCTTATCTTATCTTATCTTACTGTCACCAATTCAGCCATAGTAATCCTATGTGCATGTAGGTTTCAGGGTTGGTTTGTTTTTTTCTTTTTCTTTTTTTTTTTTGTTTGTTTTGTTTGTTTTGTTTTGTTTTGTTTTGTTTTGTTTTGTTTTTTTGGTTTTTTTTCTACCAATTCAGACATAGTAACCCTATGAGCATATAGGTTTCAGGGTTTGTTTGTTTTTTTTGTTTTGTTTTTTTTTTTCAATTTTTTTTTCTACCAGTTCAGACATAGTAACCCTATGTGCATGTAGTTTCAGTTGAACATCAGGGGAGGAACACATTATGGGAGGGTCTGAGCTTCTTCCAACTGATAATTCTTGGAGTCAAACATTTCACTTAAAGTAATTATATTGAGTTTTATGGTTTCTGTATCACTTTAAGCTGGAAATGTCTTATATGCCTATACATATGTAAAGAAAAACACTTAAGTCATCATAGATGTGCATGTGACACTGTTTCACATCAGTGATAACACACTAGCAGTTCATACATGTTTCAGAAAGATTTGTGCTTGTTCAAACTTTGAGCATATACAAAACGTGTCACACCTATGTGTTCACAGATTAAAGTATTGATCAAATCTGTACTCCATGTTAAAGTTTGCACAATAGATTTTGTGTCATATTTCAGAAATAAAAAGTATCTGCTGTGAGTAATATTACAGTGTTTTCAGTATTTTGAGGTGGGTGTGGTGTGGTGAGTGGGGGCAATGCATATTAACTAAATATTGAAGGAAATGTATTGCCTGCATCTCATTTGAAGTCAATGCTTATGTCTACGTAGGTGCTTTTACACATTCTGCACATCAATAAAAGAATCAGGATAATTGTTTTTAACACTTCTGGACAGTTGACAGCATTAACAAACACAGAAATTCAGATACAACCAAAAAAAAAAAATGTGTGTAAAATGTTCATATTTCTTATTTACATGCTATAAAACAGCCTGGTGTTACATTTACCTCAAAGTACAAGCAAACCACTGAAAATGGAAAATCGTGGTCACTTTGCCTTGTTAAAAAAGCATCCACATTATTTATTTAAAGGTTTTAAATATTGAATGGCATTAAAAAATATAACTATTAATGGCTGTAATTATTATAAGAATAATCATTAATCATCCCAAGACTCCCTGAACATTTTCAGGTAACACAACTTATTGTATTGTGTGATATTAGGTGTTTTTTCTACATAACAGACTGATGTAAAACCAAATAAATCACATCCTCCTTCATCACTGAAACATGAATTAAAGATTGATCAGTCATTTAATGATGTCAGAAAAGATAGCTCTGTTCAACACTATGAAGAAGTGAATGGTCAGTAAGGCTTAGAGCAGATAAAATAGTGTGGTTGGGACCAATAAGTCAAATTACTGAGCCAGTGTCACGTGCAGCCTGTAATGAGTCATGTGATAAACAGTGTCTGCTGAATTAAGACACAAAAAAATGACTCCTCTGACCCAAATGGAGGAATGTATTAACAAGTTGTGAAGTTTTGAAATATTGCTTTCTTCCAACAGTGAACCTATCATATTGTCTAGTATACTCGAGCACTGTCTAGTGTACTGAAGCACTGTTTATTCTATCATGAAGAAACATTAATGGTCTGTAGTCTGTGATCCTCTGACATCTTATGTCACTTTCTAGTTCAAGGTTTTGCAACCTAAAAACAGGCTTGTGAGTTATTTTCATATATACTACATGGTGAAACAAGACAAGACAAACTAAACATGTTTTTGTTATCTATTTGTGATATCTGCATAAAATGAAGCGGCAGTGTGAAGAGAGTAAAGTTATGCAGAATTCCCAATTTGGCTGAAAATATATGCTATGAGGCTAATGATATGTAAGACTATGCACTGATAAAATAATTTGTGCACCATTAAGCAGACATGGACAGAAAAAACACAACTGCCATGGTGAGTAGCAGTAATCCTTATATGCTCACGCATTTAATAGATTTCACAGACATTTTTTTTTGCACTTTTATTGCACTTTGGTCACATTTGAGCATCAGTATTAAAGAATACATGACAGACAGACAGACAGACAGACAGACAGACAGACAGACAGACAGACAGACAGACAGACAGACAGATAGATAGATAGATAGATAGATAGATACATAGATAGATAGATAGATAGATAGATAGATAGATAGATAGATAGATAGATAGATAGATAGATAGATAGATAGATAGATAGATAGATAGATAGATAGATAGATAGATAGATAGATAGATAGATAGATAGATAGATAGATAGATAGATATTACTGTTTTATGGTTTTAAAAATAATAATTCAGAAATTCAGTGAGTATTAATTGATTTTTAAATTTTTTTAATTAGATTTTTATAAATTTCATAAATATTTTTTTATATTTTTATAATAAAATAAAAACATGAATTCTAACTGACACTCCAGAGACAGTGTTTTTTTTTTTTTTCTTTTTTTCTTTATGCATCAAGGCATCATTTATTTCATCTAACATGCTAAAAACATTGATTATGGGCTACTGTTTGATTTGTAGCTCGCACCATTACCTGAATTTTTTTTCCAACTTTATTGAAAACATTTGAGTATACAATACAAAAATATGAACAAACAACAAGATGTTAAAATGGAAAAAACCATTTGAACATATAAGTTTAAGAAAATAATGCATAGATTTAAAGATACAAAGCATAATATACAAATAATAGTATAAAAAAAGTAAATAAATAAATAAAAATTACAAATCTGACAAATATAAAGAAATAAATGCAACAGAGAGTTCAGTCAATATTAAAGAACTGTTTATAAGTAGCCAAGGTGTTAGAGCTTTTTTTTTATTGTAGATAAATTCTAAAGATTTAATATAATTTTAAAATTCCAATAGGAAGATTTTAAAATTTGGATGTGTTTTGGTATATTTATTTTTATGTATATGAAATTTCCAGGAGACAGTGGTTTGTTTGTTTGTTTGTTTTTTCTCCATACTTTATTTACATAATACCATATACACATAGAACAGAACATGGCATGGAGAAAACATAATGCTCGAGGTATGGCAGGAAGAAATTAAATATAAATACATATATAGGTAAGTAAATTAAATAAATAAAGGTAAAGGAATAAACAAGAAGAGAAAATACTACTACTACTACTACTACTACTACTACTACTACTACTACTACTAACACTACTAATACAAATAATAATATTAATAATAATAATATTAATAATAATAATAATAATAATAATAATAATAATAATAATAATAATAATAATAAATAAATAAATAAATAAATAAATAAATAAATAAAATTACAACTTAAATTCGTTCCAGGAGACAGTGTTTTGTTTTTGTTTTTTTAAACAACTTTATTAACAACATTTGAGTATACAGTACAAATTTTTAAACAAACATCAAGATGTCAAAAGAGAAAAAGCATTTGAACATATATGTTTGAGACAATAAAGCATAGATTTAAAAATACAATGCATAAAATATAAATTATAATAATAAAAAAAAAAAGTAAATAAGTAAATAAATAATAAATCTGACAAATATAAATAAATAAATGCAACAGAGAGTTCAGTCAGAATTGAAAAATTATTTATAAATAGCCAGTGTGTTAGTGCTTTTTTATTATTATTATTATTATTATTATTATTATTATTATTATTATTATTATTATTATTATTATTATATATGAATTCTAAAGATTTAATATAATTTTGAAACTCTGATAGGAAGATTTTAATCCAGGAGACAGTGTTTCCAGTCCGGTGCGCCGGTTTGTGCGTCAGTGCGGGGGCGGGACCAGTTCAACGAGGGCCGTCTCTAACCCGGGATAACCATTCAAAAGCAGCAGAGGGAAAGCCAGTGCCTGTGTCCATCACAAACCATTCATCCCTTCAGGTTTTAGACCACCGAAACGAGCTCCAAGATGGCC
Source organism: Sphaeramia orbicularis (assembly GCF_902148855.1). Classification (NCBI taxonomy): domain Eukaryota; kingdom Metazoa; phylum Chordata; class Actinopteri; order Kurtiformes; family Apogonidae; genus Sphaeramia; species Sphaeramia orbicularis. Next base: position 22,402,294 of record NC_043977.1, read on the forward strand.
CCGATCCGCGTCCAGTCTGTCCTGATCAGTGAAAGTGTGGACCCACGCTGCAGGAGCATTCTGGAGGAAAATGGCATCCGCGTGACGGAGAAGCACAACATGAAGAAAGATGAGTTGATCGCGGAGATAAAGGTACATCTTCCACCAGTATGATTTCACAGTGATATCTCCCACACGTCTGGATTCATTTTTTTAATGCAACATGCAGGTGGAACAGCTTTTTCTGTGTTCACGCAGTTTTACGCGGATGTGGAAAAAGTTGAGGCGTAGTTCACAGCATCATTTTACAGCCGGTGCAACAGACAGAGGAGATGTGTTGAACCCCAGAATATTCACTACAGTCATAAAGTTTGATCCACATTATGTGCATTGTGATTTTTTGTTAATTTCTGATTTACAGGGTATGCCGCGAGAAGCTGTGAGTTAATAGTGATTGTTGCATTAGTACCGCCCCTTGTGAAGCTGATGCAACCCATCCCTGACTTTACTTCCATCACATTTCTGTCAGTGCCACAAACAGGAAACTGGCACGTTTTAGTTGCTGCATGCAGACAACCACACAAAAAAATATCCCCTTTGCACTGTTGTTAGATTAGAAACACTTGGCTTGCACAATAAGAATAAAATCTGTACTGTGCAATAAAACATGTTCAGTATTGTCATCTCACTCCAACTTACAGACCAGGGTACACGGCTAACATATACCACAATTCATTCAATTAAAAAAGGGTACATGACTGCACAAAGATGAAATGAAACACTTTGAAAAACATTTAAAGTAATCAAATGAGTCATGTCTTTTGTTTTGTCATAAGACAGACCCTCGTATGGACCGTTTACACATATAAATTTAATAATTTATCATAGTTGTCATGTTTAAGTACTTTTTTTTTAGTATTGCACTCATAGTTTTTAGGTGTTGTTATGATGATGCATATTTGCATGACTGGGCCAGTTGATTATTAAAGTATTCAGAAAAATGCTCAGATATTACTGATTAATGAAAATGCAAGTTTAGTTTTAAAAAAAACAAAAACCTCCACTTGACACACTTTTTAAAAGCTTATTTCTAAAGAGCACTGTCTATTGAGGCTAATATAGCCTCTGTTATCTCTTGAGTAATAAAGAAATCTCTCCTTTTCTGTTTGTTTAGTTTAAGTGCTGCACCCAAGGCCTGTTGGTTAAAAAAAAACCTGACATTCATTTTGCAGTGACAATGAAAACATGACTCATTACACAGCAATATACAAGTCTGTAATAGTTTTAATGTCACCTAATTTGTTAGTTAAAGGCCATGTTTCTTTTTGTTTTAGGAGTTTACACCGCTTTGCCAAGTACTGTCAAATGTGATACTTAAAAACTCAAGCTAAATGTAGAAATGTTTCATGTAAAATCAACATTTCTCATAATTTCAGGACTATGATGGACTTGTGGTTCGATCTGCAACGAAGGTGACATCTGACATTATCAACGCTGCTAGTAATCTTAAAATCATTGGAAGAGCAGGGACCGGTGTGGACAATGTGGATGTAGATGCCGCCACCAAGAAAGGCATTATTGTGATGAAGTAAGTTTATTGTCTAGATATGATTTACTGTGGATTATTCAGTGTAATCTGTCCATTAACTGTCAACTGTTTCGTGCAGCACACCGAGTGGAAATACAATCAGTGCTGCCGAGCTGACATGTGCTCTGATAATGAGCCTGTCAAGGTAAGATGCCTCATATTTTTGTTCGATATGTTGCCTTACATGCGATCCCTGTCTGAACACTGATTCTGCTTTCAGACATGTGCCTCAAGCTGTGATGTCGATGAAAGCAGGCAACTGGGACCGTAAGAAGGTAGGCAGAAATATGAGGTTGCCCCCGTTTGTCAGTATCTGTGTTTGCAGTGGGCACACAAAGACATTACTGTTGCATGGTCGACTCCGTTGTTCAGCCAGTCATCAGTAATCAGATGTGGCACTTGGATCTGTACGGTTTAGGTTTCTAAGTCTGACAAGGGTTTTGTCTCTAAATTTGCAGTTCATGGGTGCAGAGCTGTATGGAAAAGTACTTGGAATAGTTGGACTTGGAAGAATCGGAAAGGAAGTGGCCTCAAGAATGCAGTCATTTGGCATGAGGGTAAGAAGCAGTTGCACCATGACCAGACTGGGCAGTAATTTGCCACTTACAAATGTCTTTGTGTCAGAAAAAAAACAATATAAGATGAATTGGTTTCTTTTTTCAGACGATTGGTTATGATCCAATCACTCCACCTGAGGTTGCAACCAGCTGGGGCGTCGAACCAATGTCCCTGGAGCAGCTCTGGCCTCAGTGTGACTACATCACTGTCCACACCCCCCTCATGCCCTCAACTGTCGGTGGGTTTTACTTAACACTGACAAATGTGACGCAGATCTGTGTTTTTTGTGTTGTTGGTTTTTATTTTTTCCAACGTATTTTATTGATTTTTTTTTTTTTTTTTCAGTCACAGGTTACATGTATACAACACATCTTTGTATGTGAAAAGATATGAAGTCAGTAACCTAAGTGACAAATATATAAAAAAATAAATAAATAATAACCTCAGCAAAGAACAAAACAGACAACACGCAAACAGTACATCGACATTAACGAATACAATTATACGATCTTATGTAGATCAATCAGTGTAAACATGGTCCATCTCAGTGTTTAAAGTGCCTCATTACACACATAATCTCAGGCTCAAATTAGGTTTAGCTCATTCCAGTGAGAACGGCTACATATGTGAATACAAAAGACACAACTAATCAGTCAGGAATAGCAGGGAAATTTAGATCTCTAGCATATGAAAGAAAAGGGGTCCATATTGTGTAAAATTTGGTCTTGGAGCCCTGAAGTGTGTATCGTATCTTCTCTAGATGTATGCAGTTCAGGATGGATTTGATCCAAAGAAAATGGGATGGAGGAATTGGAGATTTCCATTTAAGTAAAATCAGATAAGTTGCCAACAGGGTGATAAACGCAATTATGGTCTGGTTTGTTCTAGTTAAAAGCAGTGTGGAAGAGCCACATATCTTCGAAACTGTATTGAACACCTCCATGTTGTTGGTTTTTATGACTGCACAAATCACATGAAATATAAGCTTTTCACTTCTGATCTGGACCATTTCCATTATGGTCCTGAATCACATCCAGATCTGATCTTTTTCAATGTGACACTAGCCTAAGCAGTCAGATCAGAATTCATGTTACTTTGAGATCGCCTTAAATGGAGATATGTTGCAGTCTTCATTGGAGGAAGTAACTTGCAAGCTCTAAAGTAGTTGAAATTCAACATGCACATGAATGCAGCAGTAAATCCAAAATGTGTAGATATCTAACATTCAAATAATAATGGGACTTTTATTTTTTTCTAGATTAATTTTTTTAGGTTCACAATCATAAAGCACAGCATTCACTTCAATCACAATTTGCCCTCCTTTACATATCTGTACCATTTTAATTCAAAACAAAAACAGCATACAAAACATGAAACAGAGCTTCTCTTTTAACAGTGGTAGTTCAACTAAACAAAAATCAGAGTCCACTGCAGTCCTCGTAGTCCAGGGTATAGAAGTGTACTTGTCCATATAAAACATAACAGGACATTTTTACTGCACAATAAATGCTGATTATACTCAAATACATATGATGGCTTTTTACTGTAATACTTTACATGCAGTGAAGAGTTACACCCTGTCTCTTAGTGCATTTACTGACTGAAATGATCTGAACACTTATCTTACTTCCACTATGTCTCTGTTCAGGGCTGTGACTAGTTCACTGAATATGATATTGATCACATTTTGGGGAAAAAAAGTGATATGAGCAGTCTTTCAGAATTTAGCACTAAGGCTGACACAGAACGTAGCCTAAGGTGTTCAACATAAAAATCCAAGGTAACTTTTTGAAGCTACTGTCTCTTTAAACAATGAAATGCCTTTAGCGTCATGACAAGATCATATTAAACCTAATGAATGAACTCCTTTCAGGGATTTGGAGGCTATGTTCAGCCTGTAGGCAAAAGGTGGAGTGTGAATTTCACCAAGCCTAGGAAATCTGATCTATTTGGTTCTGATTTGTGGTCCTTATAGAGACACAGATCTTTTTATGTCACTCAACATCAATATTCACTACAATTTTGCATTGACAGGTGCCTCTTTATTCCTCATTTTTGTCTGGTCACAAATTTGCTGGGTTCAACTTCACAGCCACTTATACATGTAACAATAAAGGCTGACAGAGGCTGATCTATTTAGTGTGATGGAGTGTGTGACATCTTTGTTGTTTGGCACATGTGGCCATGTCAAGGTGTGTTTTCATAAATGTATGCAATGTATGTTTGAAAGTTGCATTGAAAAGTGTTTTTGGAAATGGCAAAATTAACAAAACTCAGACCTGACTGGAAGTGCTTTTTTACTTTCTTGGGAAAAAGCATAAATGTACATAAAGGGAAATGGAAAAATCATTTCTGATGTAGCAAACAGGTAACTCGGCTGCCTGCTGCATCTTCCCAGATATTTCATTAAGTGTGAAACATGTGGTAGATTAGACTGATGAGGAGGACACTGAATTACTCCTCAGTCCATCCATGAAGCCATGTGTAATATGGCCTAGAGCACCACCTGTTGATGACACAACATTGCTCATATTAATAAGACCAACTCATGGAGATGCAGATTCACAAATTCACATTTACATCAATGAAACTTGTCAAAACTTCACTTTAAATTGATTTGACATTTTATGGAAACACAACTGTAATCGGCTTACTTTGGAGTTTGACATTGACCTGAGGAGAAAATAATGGGATGCGACACCCAAAAACAATCAGATCTGAGCTGAGATCCAAGTGCAAAGATGGTTACAAGAGTGTCTTTGAGTTTCTTGGATTTTTGTATCTATACATGTGTCCAACTCAAAGAACAATAATGTATTCAGATGTCTTCTCTAATAATGATGACACTTTCTGATTACATGTGTTTCATAGTTATTGTCTCTGTGTGCCCAAGGTCTTCTTAATGATGAAACATTTGCTAAATGCAAGAAGGGGGTGAAGGTTGTGAACTGTGCACGAGGGGGAATCATTGACGAGGCAGCTCTACTCCGAGCTCTGGAGTCTGGACAATGTGGAGGAGCAGGTCTCGATGTCTTCATTGAGGCAAGATTTATACAACACTTATTAGAGTCGGATTTATTGACCCATAGAAATCTTTATCATAATCATCATTACAAGTGCTGTATTCAACTGTAGTGGTATGAATTTTACAAGTCATGTGAGGAGTGTTAGTAATGGAGACACTGTGACCTCAGGAACCACCAAAGGATCGCTCCCTTGTGAACCATCCTAACGTTGTCAGCTGTCCTCACCTGGGAGCCAGCACCAAAGAGGCACAGGCCCGTTGTGGGCAGGACATCGCCCAGCAGATTGTTGACATGGTGAACGGCAAGAACCTGGTTGGAGCTGTAAGTTGTTCTGTTGTACATGAACCTTTTTTTAAATGCTGAACATTTTAGCTTAAAGTTAACCCTCATCCAATTGTGATGTCTAAATCTCCTCCAAAAGGTTTTTAAAGACCGTATGGATTATGAAGCTAACATATTAGTTGACAAAATGTTTACTATGTTACATTAAAGTTTTCATTACTTTTAATTATGTATTTGGTGGAAAAAAAACCAAGATGGCACCACTAATACAAACTGTTTCTATTTACTAGTATTTATTAAAGCAGACCTGCAGCATAGTACATTACATTAGCATTAAACCACTTCTGTCAACAAACTATAATCTAACATGTGCAAGTAAATTTAACACAATCTGTCTTGGCAACATTGGTAGGTCTTGGATTGCATTCATGGTCTTAAAGTCTGTAACGTGTTGAAACCTGCAGAAATCCTGTTGTGGTGAAATGACAGAAACTAGACTTGGTTGAAATAGGTGAAAGTACATAAAAAGCTTCTTTGTAGGTATATAGATAGTCACAACTCAAGAAGCAATACACTTTAGAAGTTCTCTATCTTGCCACTTGTTACATAGGTAAATGCCCAGGTTTTGGCCAGCACATTCTCTCAAGAATCTCACCAGATGATTGCACTTGGAAAAGCCCTGGGAGCCGTTCTGCAGTCATGCACTTCTAGGAATCCATGCAACAATCTCAGAATTACCACTCAAGGTAAAAAATACTGGTCTAACCTGATGGTTTAAGAGTTTATGGACTGATGGGTGGGTGTAAAACATAATGTTGGGATGTGGCTCCCTCTGGTGGTGCGATTGTGAAACAGGCACAAACTAGTATCTTTGGTTCTACACTAGAGAGTGTCACTCATTTTAGTTCAGGGGCCACATGCAGACCAATTTGATCTCAAGTGGGTCAGACCAGCAAAATAATATCATAATGACCTAAAAATGATGTCAATTCCGTAATATTCTCAATGTTTTAGAGTGGAAAAAGTTAAATTACATGAAAATGTGTACATGTACAAACTGTCATTTAAAAATGTGAATAATATGAACAACCTGAAACTTCTTAGGAAAATGAAGAGCAATTTTAATAGTATTATGCCTCAGCTTATCATTTACACATCTATATTACAACTTACAAATCGCAGTGGATCTACAGAGGCACAAAACATTTAGTAACAGGCATACTGTTAAAATTGCAAAAATTTATTTTTAAGACATTTCAGGTTGTACATGTTGGTTCAGGTTTTCACACTTTGTGTTAAAGGATAGTTAGTACATGTAAACACTTTCATGTACTTTTACTTTTTTTACACTAAAACCAGGAGAAAAAAAGTAGACATCATTTATAAGTTATTATGCTATTATTTTACTGCTCTCATCCACTTGAGATCATATTGGTCTGTATGTGGCCCCTGAACTAAAATGTGCTTGACACCCTTGACTGTTAATAGCTTTGGTGAAACTCTTACATTTCATCCCATGGGCCCGATTGGACCTTTTGGCAGCCTGATTTTGGCCTAGGGACTTTATGTTTGGCACCCCTGTATTCAGTATTTAGTACACATTCTGTGCTTCATGCTCTGACAATGTTTATTATTGCTAATTATGTAAATGTTAATAATATGAAATACATGAAACTATGATTGTTTTGTACGAACCAGGTGATTGCATGAAGTCCTCCACTGGTTACATGACCTCAGCCGTGCTGGTTGGACTCCTCAGTCATGAGCCTGACTGTTGTCCAAACCTTATCAATGTCCTGAGCCTCGCCAAGGAGTCTGGAATGACGGTATAATATGAACTCATTCTGTCAAATATTACATAACATTAATACTTGTAGATTAATACAACTCATGTGCATTGATGCCTCAGGTGAACCAGACCCACTGTACATCAGAATGTACTGCCGGCGGCATTTGTGAGGTGGAGATCATGGCCAACAACTGCAGCTCTAAGGCCAGTGGTTCAGTTCAAGGTGGTGTACCGGTTCTGCTGAGCCTGAGTGGTAGTGGGTTCAGACAGCCTGTCTCTCTCACTGGGAATCTGCTGTTCTTCAAGGCCTCAGCTAATCCTCAGCTCCTGCCTTCAGTGGCCGGTAAGAACATTAGAAGTAGAAAAACAACAAAATAAATATCAACTTCAACACTGATGCTCTAAGCTATGATTAATTTGTTGCTATTTTCACTTGGGTTGCATTCGAATACTTGTTTGTGGAAGCTTCCTGAATAAAATTATTAATGCAAATCTAAAGGAAAGGAGCTTCAATGGTTGCTTCATTATCTATTTTAGCATATTTGATTAAATATCTTTAGCGTAGGATTCTTTACTAAAGGAAAGGAGGTAATGACATGTCTTAATTCACTATAAGAGCAAAGTGGCACACACAACTGTTCATGAAAACAAATGATTAAATGACAGACAGGAAGTACATTTTCTACAACTTCATAATATCCTTTTGAACTTTAAACATAGGTGCATATGGACATGATTCTACTTTTGGTGTAAAATGTGAAATTAGTCCTGCAGTAGAACCTTATTTTGCATCAGTTATTTCCTCATTTTGAATATTGTTGTGTTTTTGGAAGTTGAGGTAAACAGTTAATTGATTTTTTTTTTTTCCAAACTTCAGTCAGATGCTGTAACAAAGCAAACCTGTATAAAATTAACTGTAAATTTATAGTAGCATTAAAATGTTCTTATACATTCAGGCAGATCATGTTTTTAAATTCAACATGTAAGCTAAAGAATGATGGCATGTACTGTCATGGCCAAAACTGATTTATTTGCCAATAAATACTCACTACTTAAACTTATGCTCATAGCTGTTCAGAGGAAAAAATCTAATAAAAGTGAAGCAGCAGAGGATGTGAAAATAAAGTTTACAGTAGTTGGTCTGTGGCCCTACTCTGCAGTTCTATATATATCTTACATAGATTTTTATTTTCTTATTATCATATAGCACTAATTCAGGATTCATATTGACAAATTTGAATGGGCCACAGGATGAACATGAGTGACTGTGGCCTGTGTGTTTATTTCTAAACCATTTCGATTTCAGCCCTGGAAATAAAATTAAACTGCATTAAACAGTTTAATAAGAATGCATAGGGAAAAGTATCCATGTTACGGTTTTTGTAGTCCCTCTTCAGTACTTGGACTCATGTAATATCCACTAAGTATGAGTGCATTTGGATTTTCTGAGCGCTGTGGTGTCTTTCCCAAATCCTTGTGAATTCTGTTTCATGTCTTTCCTTTAGCTTGTGATGTTTTCCATTGAAGTCAGTGGTAATAGGTTAGGAAAAGAACACAGGAGATACTGTTTTTCAAACAGCCTTCAGTACATACAAAATGTCAATGGACTCTATGCACAGCCCTACTACTTCCTGAACTTCAGGTGGGTCCTTTATTTCCTGTCTTTGATCACTGGACACACTGATTAATCCAGGTGTGTCTGCTACTTCTTGTTGTGACTACTGATTAATTAGGCACCCCTGGATTAATCAGTGTGTCCAGTAATCAAAGACAGGAAATAAAGGACCCACCTGAAGTTCAGGAAGTAGTGGGGCTGTGCATAGAGTCCATTGACTTTACTTTGCACACTTGGAAAGATTTGCAAAAATTCCCAGTCATTTTTAAATATCTCTTTGTAAAACTTATGAACAGTGGGATTTCTGTGGTTGATATTGATTATTTAAAGAACAGGGCGGTCAATAGGAATACAAGGCAGAGGTCATGTAGCATGTACTACAAAAACAGTTTAATAATGGTAGTAAGTGAGGCACAAAATTACTGAACGTAACGTTAAATTTGTTTAACATTATTACATTTGCAAATTAGATACAGTTCCTCTCATCTCATCTGTGACTGCATCAGTGGGTCTGCTCTAGAATACACGGGGAGTGTTAAATGCATTTCACGACAGCCACAATGGCAAGAATAACTGCACGGCAAATGTGTTATTTTTTTTTAAATAATTACCTGCCAAAGGTGATTATCTCCAAATGACATTTAATCTGCACTGTTTAAAACGTTGAAACTCAAATCATGATGCTGTGCTGTGCATAAACGTTTTCAATAATGGAAACCCATGTAAATGATCTTCAGAGCATCAAGTGCAACAATCGCCCAACATTCATTCACTGCTGAGAAAACGTGAAATTCTTGACACAATCGGATTAATACTTATATCCTGCTGCAACACAAAACTCCAAGATTTACTTACCTTCATATCAATGTATTTGTCAAGTCTAAATTGTGATAGTAGTCAAAGTATTAAAAAAAAAACACAGACTGTTCATGTTGTGAATATTTTTTTAACCAGGTTTTTTTTTTTTTTTACCCTTGTTATATTCGCACATTTTTATACTACTTTCATACATAGATATTTTTTCAATTCTACCTTGTATATATCTCTAATTTGCACATATTTCTATTGCACACTATTTTATATCTTTATAAATATATTACTCTATTTTTTTGTTTTTGTATTTTAGTTGCTGGCAGACCACCTGCAATTTTGTTGCACAACTGTGTAATGACAATAAAGCATATCTATTCTACTCTACTCTACCTAACAAAGGAAAAACACCAAGCACCTAAAGATGTTTAATTTCTGAACAAATGGGTGGCATGATTATGTCAATACTTTTATTATTCACATATTTTCAGAAATTTTGTTGTGGCTTTATTCTTAAGTCTTGTGTAGCTCTGATCTTTTCAGGCAGTGTGTTTTAAGTTAATATTGGGTCTTTTTTTGGAGCTTGGGGTTCATTGCTGCTCTGTTTTTGTACATATTGGATTTAATGTAGTTGCTGCCAAGGGTAAATAGTAGTTTTCACTTTTTTCCATTTTTAAATACACATCTCTGTTTTCCATTGTTTGTTGTGTAGGACTGCTGGCCTCAGAGGGAGTGCAGATTGAGTCTTTCAGCGCTCCTGTGGATTCTACTGGAGATCTGTGGTATTGTGTGGGGGTGTCCTCCCTGCTCAGAGACCTCGGTGTCTTGAAGCCTTTGGTTAAGGAAGCAGCACAACTCGCCATTTAGAGCAGCTACGCCCACTCACACAGCACCGAGAGATCAGAGAGCATCTCAAAATGTGACATTCCCAGGAGTGTCTAATATAAGTGATCCATCTCAGTCTTAGCACTTACAGATAACAACTTGTTTAGAAGTTGATCCGTTTTCAAACTGAATTTTGATAAAATTCCAGTGTTTAGATGTTTACATAAGCTTTGTTAACTTAATGAAACTATCAATGTGATGTTCTGTTCTAATCTAAACCCTTTTGTAAGCAGAGATGTTAAATAAATGTACTCACTGTGAGAACAAGTCGGACACTGGAAGTGTTTTTATTCAGTGAGATGTAAGTAGGAAATGTAGTTACTATACACACATTCATTAGTTCAACAGCTCTGCAAAGTGAAGTGAAACAACGAAGTTTCAATGTCTGTTTCGTTTCAGCTTTTTTACAGCAAAATGGTTGCACGTTAGATTGTGCATGGGTACAGTGAGAACAATGACAGTTTGTTAATGTGCAGACTTTTCATGCAAAATGAGATCACAACATATGTTAAACTACCTGAGTGTGACCCAGGAATTGTGGACTTTAAGTGCCTTTATTGATGTCCTATGGTACCAATTTAAGTTCAGTTAGAAATCTGTGACTTTACTTCAACTCCATTAACTCTCTGGGACAAATACTGTACATTTTACTGGTATTCATTCTCAGATTACAACTTTTGAGTCACTTCTTGTCTGATGAACAACATTCCTGCAAAAGTGTAGATTTTTGTTTGTTGAAAACTGAAAGATGAAATGTTTTTTTAATGGGTTAAGATTCTACTTAAATAGATGCCACAAACAGGTGATGATCTTGCAGAACATGATGTGTCGCTGTAGATTAAACTACCCAACACTTTATGAAACACAACATACTATTGAATGTAGCATTGACAACGCTTTACTCTGACAGACAATTTTACAGCACAATGACGGTTTTTACTTTTAGTCGAATTTGAAATGGCTGACTATTTCTCTTTTACACCTGAGACAAATCCTGTTCATTTTACACCACTGTGTTTGCAGATTACAATTTCTCAACTGTTTCCTGCCTGGCAAACACAACATTAATGCAAAAGTGTTGCTTTTTAACGTTTGTCATAAACTGAAAGATGAAATGTTCCTCAGTGGTTCAGATTCTTCTTAAACTAGATCACAGGTGTCAAACACGCAGCCCAGGGGCTAAATCCGGCCCACCAAAGGGTCCAATCCGGCCTGTGAGATGAATTTGTGAAATGCAAAAATTACACGCAAGATATTAACAGTCAATCATTTTACTTTAGGGCGAATACTTAAAGCCCTACTTTAGTCTCAAGTGGGTCAGATCAGTAAAATACTACCATAAAAACCTACAAAGACAATTCCAAAATTTTCCTCTGTTTTAGTGTAAAAAAAAAAGTGAAATTACATGAAAATGTGTAAATTTACAAACTAGCTTTTCACAAAAAAATATGAAAAACTAGAAATGTGTTAAGAGAAGTAAGTGTAATTTTACAAATATTCTGCCAGTTACTCAAATATTTTGTAAATTTGCAGATCCACTGTGATCTGTAAGTTGTAATGCACATTTACAAATGATAAGCAGAGGCAGAATATAGTTAAAATTGCACTCATTTTTCTTAATAAATTTAAGTTTTTTCATGGTTGTTCATGTTATTCACATTTTTAAAAGGACAGTTTACAGATGTAAACGTTTCCATAATGTAATTTGACTTTTTTCACTATAAAACACATTGAAATGTTTGGAGTTGGCATTATTTACATATTATTATGTTATTAATTTACTGGTCCGGCCCACTTCAGATCATATTGGGAGGATATGGCCCCTGAACTAAAATGAGTTTGACACCCCTGAACTAGATGCTTCCAACATATGATGATCTTTCAGAACATGAAGCATTACCACAGATTAAACTATCCAACACTTTATGAGCTCAACTTCAAACATCTACAGCCCATGAATATAGCATTGACAACACTTAACACTGACAGGGACTATTTTACTTCACAATATCTTTTAACTTTTAATATTTAAAGTATAGTTACTGATTGTACATGAGTAATGTTCTGACAAAACATTTACTTATTGTGGACTTCAGATCTGAATAATATGTTGCTGCTCATTTGGCTTATACAGCTTTAATGTGTTGGAATTTCTGCATCTCAATGTATTGTACTCTCCTTTGAATTTAATGTTAAATGCTCTTGAAACCTGCAGACCTGGTCCATATCTCAGGTCTTGTGCAGGAATGAATATTCTACTGTGCTGTTAATCCTTGTTAGGATTAGGGTAAAGCCCCACTCACACTGGAAATGAGTTCAAAACGCCATGGCAACGACAAGAATGGGGGGGGAAACATGAATAGTGAACAGTGCAGTGGCTGCTTGTGGTGTATAGTGAAAGCGATCCTCATTTGTTTAAGATTTGTATTCTGTTAGTGATGCTTCTCCCAGGGGTCGGGTCCTCCAGTGCGCCGTCCTTCCGTCCGTCCGTCCGTGTGCGCACCGCTGTCATGGAGGTTATATTTAGACTGTGAGAGAAAATAGCAGTGTTGGGTGATTCCTCTGAATGGTTGCTTGGGTTTTGTCAAGGACCTGCCAGAGACTAGAGCGCGGATCAGAGAAGAGGAGGAGGGGGATGGACGCTGCACACACAAATACCAAAATAGGATAGAGCCGCCTGCGACCGTCCTATACGCATGAGCTAAAAAGAGGTTGATAGGCTGTGGAGAGAAGGCACAGCCGGGTGTTTGTGTTCAACAGTAAGGGTCACTCATGGAAATATGAGAGGTAAGCTGAATATGTCTGTGTATGAATATGAAGCTTGTGCGTATTAATTTCTAGCACCATTCGCCATGGATCAACATAGAGCGTCGTGTGAATAATAAATGTGAATGTGACGCCGCGATATTACTTTGCTATTGTGTCAGCTCCTGTCATGTGATAAGTGGCATGCTTGCCTGTTTTTTCCCCCCAGATACCATGTCACAGAAACAGACTGAGATCTACACGTATGACTTCTGTGACCGTGACCATCCCTCCGAGCTGCTGGATGCTCTCAGGCAGTTTTACCTCAGTGGTGCGTTCACGGACGTGGCTCTCCAATGTGGCGAGTCCGGACAGGTGTTCCACTGTCACAAGGCGGTGCTTTCAGCCCGGAGCTCTTATTTCAAAGTCATGTTACAGCTGATATGAGGGAGAGGTCGAACAGTTTGATCAAACTGTCAGGGGTTGATGGTGGGGTTTTGGTCGCTTTGGTCAACTATGTTTACACAGGCCAGGTGTGCATCACTCAAAGCAACGTTCAGAGTCTCCTGGAGGCTGCGGATCTCCTGCAGTTCACCTCTGTCAAACGAGCGTGTGAAGAGTTTCTCATCCGCCACCTGGACGTGGACAATTGCCTGGGATGCACGCTTTTGCGCAGCTGCACCTTTGCGTCTGCCTGGAGAGGGAGGCACGCAGGATCATGCTGAGCAGATTCTCAGAGCTCATTGAGCAGGAAGAGTTCCTAGAGCTGGACCATGATAAGATCAGATCAGTTTTGGCTGATCAGAACCTCAAAGTGCACAGGGATGAAGTGTATGTAGATGCAGTTGCCAAATGGGTAACTCATGACTTAGATAATCGTGTTCATCATGCTGCAGACCTGCTGCATACCATCCATCTGGACCTGGATGAGATTTACTTCAAGGCTACATTGGAGGTGCACAGACAATTCTTACTGAGCAATGAAGGGAAACTGAAGCCTCTGATTGTTCAGGCTTTAAAACCCAACCACAAGGAGATATGTGCCAACAGAAATGTGTCTTCGAGTATGTATATAATTGGAGGATACTACTGGCACCCACTTTGTGAAGTTCACATCTGGGATCCTACAAGCAACACATGGGTGCAGGGAAAGGATATGCCAGATTATGAGAGAGAAAGCTACAGCGTCAGTTTGCTTGGGGCAAATATCTATGTAACTGGAGGTTACAGGACAAACACTGTTGAGGCCCTGGACACAGTTTCAATTTATAACTGTGACTATGATGAATGGACCGAGGGCTGCCCCATGATCACAGCCAGGTACTACCACTGCTCCGTGGCCCTGCACGGCTGCATCTACGCTGTTGGAGGCTACAGAGGAGGAGCTCCGGAGCAAGAGACTGAATTTTACGATCCTTTGAAAAAGAAATGGTTCCCTGTGGCCAAAATGATCCAAGGTATGCAAAACATTTAGGTGAATGTTTGTTCTGGGACGTGACAATTTCACTGCATTGTCCTTTTGCTGTTACTTGAAGGTTACCATGGTGACAGACAGAACACCATGCACTGCAACTTGAGTAAATAAAGAAAACAGCTTTATCAGTCAATACATCAATATATGTGCTGTAAATGCTCACAACACAAGAAAATGTAGAAATCTGCTGAAAATATCTAATATGGGCAAAACAGTGACACTGTTAATGTTCCCATAAAAGAGGAAATACAGAAACATACTGCAAAAGATACATAAAATATGCTACAAATACTTATAACAGAGGAAATTATGCAAATACTCACCACACAAGAAAATATACAAACATGCTGCATGAGAAACTACACAAAACACTGCAAATACACAACATCTGACTTTATACACAACATGAGCAAATACGGACATGTGCAACTAATAATCAAAGCACACGAAAATACAAAAATATCCAATAAAATGTATTAGCTGAGACAATCCAGAAATATACAACTTAGGGAATAATGACACATGATCTGAGTACAGAAATACACTACATGAGCAAACAAAGACACGTGTTGCAAATACTTGTGACACAAAAATCCAGAAATACATTGCAAATACACAACACAAGCAAATAATGCTTTGTAAATAC
Source organism: Sphaeramia orbicularis (assembly GCF_902148855.1). Classification (NCBI taxonomy): domain Eukaryota; kingdom Metazoa; phylum Chordata; class Actinopteri; order Kurtiformes; family Apogonidae; genus Sphaeramia; species Sphaeramia orbicularis. The sequence goes on from NC_043977.1 coordinate 22,417,691, forward strand.
AAACACAAGGACGTTTAGAAATGTACTACAAAAAGTTACAACAGAGGAACATTCAAAACACATGACAAATACTCATAACATAAGAAAATGCAGGAATGCACTGCAAATCCACAGCATATAGAAAAACAGAAACATGATACAAATACACAACATGAGTAAATATACAGAAATGTGCTGCAAAGAAAACATGAAAAAATCCACTAACACATTGCAAATACACAAAATACAAACACAAGAAAACACATTTGAAGTACTTTCAACAGGATGAAATACACAAACTCACCACAATTACTAACAACACAAGAAAACAGAAAAAAATACACAAATATGCATCACGAACAAGTACAGACATGTGCTGTAAATACACAACACAAGCACAAAACACTGTTAAACATTCTTAAGATAATATGGAAAGACTCTACAAATACCCAACAAAAGTAATGCGGAAATATGCTGTAAATCCTCATTGGTGGTTATGTTCAGAGTATTTGCAGTGCATGTGATTTTGCAAGTGTTTTGTGTACGTGAGTGTGTTTTCTTAAGTAGCAGTGTATTATGCTCTTAGCTACTGTATTTATCTGTCATAATCATATTACGTTCATCAAAAGATGGACTTTTCCCAGATGAATTTGGAAACTTTCCATTTCCTGTTTTTTTTCCTTTGTGTTTCCTGTGAAGGTGTGGGAAATGCCACCGCAGCTGTAATGGGAGATAAAATCTATGTGACCGGAGGCCATTATGGATACAGAGGAACCTGCACTTACGAGAAAATCCAGGTCTACAGGCCTGATGTCAATGAGTGGAGTATCATCACAGTATGTCCGCATCCAGGTGAGAGAACAAAGAAGACATAAAAGCACGGACACTCCAAAGGCTTTCCTCTAATAGTCTAATTCCTGTGTTTGCAGAGTACGGGCTGTGTTCTGTGCCTCTGGACACCAGTCTGTATTTGGTGGGTGGACAGACGACAGTCGCAGACTGTTACAATGCTGACAGAGACGAGTGGAGACAAATATCACTGATGAAGGAGCGCCGGATGGAGAGTGGAGCTGTTGTAATAAATGGCTGTATTTACGTCACAGGGGGATATTCCTACTCAAAGGGGACTTACTTGCAGAGCATTGAGAAATATGACCCTGAACTGGACACGTGGGAGATCGTGGGGACCCTTCCCAGCCCGTCCAGGTCACACGGATGTGTTTGTGTTCACAGTGTTTAGCAACAAGCCTTTAGTATTGTTTATTTTGTCATTTTCTGCCGAATGAATCAAATGCTTAAGTATATTCTGTCAAAATGGGTAAGTGTCCGGTACACTGCTGTACAAATCATAGCCCACGTTTTGCACCTTTGAGTGACAAATTCACCAAACTATGAACAATGAAGAACAATTACACTAGCCAGTACTCAGGGGTGTTACAAGTATTACTATTATTATCATTAATAGCACTTTTTTATTGGTTTAATGAACTTAAAAACTAAAGGAGCCATATTTGAGCACAGTACAATGAATATGAATAAACTGAATTTCCCTCAGGCTGCTTCTTGACTGTAGCTTTTTACACATCTTAATAAGTAAATAATAATAAAGTAAAATCTATCTATCGTATTTTGAGTATAGTTGTATTAGTAAAGGCATGTTTGGACAACAAGGTCACAAAAAGTGACTTAAGGCTTGAAGAGACGTGACACACAAAATACCTACAATACATTTAGAAGTGATAAATCAAACCTTGACCACAGTTACGCAAAATTGTTTACAAGAACAAAAGGCATCATAAAGATGTTTCTTAAATGCAGAAATTTCATGCTGTAGGTCCTGTAGAGGAGATTAAAGCAAACCATTATATGTTCCTGCATTACTTCACCAGTATAAAATACAGTTATAGAGACAATATGGAAAGCAGCAGTTGCGGTCTATTTTAAAACATTATGTGGGTTTGAGACACTGTAAAAGGCTTAAAGAATCAATATATGCTCATAGTTTGTTAATAGCAAGTAAGAAGGCTCTCACAAGAAAATGGATGTGATCAGGTTTTTGGAAACCTTGGTCTATATAAATCTATGTAATCTAATCTGTCTAAATAAATAACCACCAGACACTGAAATCATATTTCACCCATAAAGACCCAAACATTCACTGGTGACCAAAAGCAACTACTGATATAAAACATTTAATAACTGTTGATCCAGTAATCCTATCGATACATGTAAATAATTGGTGTCAAATACAGTTTATCGTCCGTTTATGGTCATCAGACATGACCCATTTGGATGTTCAAAGGCTCTGTAGTGAATGTGGAAACACCGTCACCTTCTACAACATTGACTCATCAGTAAAACCCATTGAGTATGATCAATTACAGTGGATGGAAACACTTGTTTTATGTTCAGTTATTGATAGATTTGGTGAAAAAGTCACTTTTTCTTCAGTTTTGTCTGTTTTGATATAATAACCTTTGAATTTACTCTGAGTTTTCATGAACATCTACATGATCAACCAATTAAATATAGGGAAAATACATGATTTACAATGAAAAATACAAAATATGGAGGATAATATTACAATAACTGGTGATAAATTACTTAAATTACAGGGAAAAATTCATTTGGGAACTGCCAGAAAAGTCGCACTGGGTCTTTATGGATTAAGTAGCAATAAAAACTAAATTTAAGTGATCAAAGTAGAGTACATCACACTGAAAAGAAGAAATAATACAGAAAAGCGATGAAAATGTGTTATATTGGCAAAATGATCAATATCCCACCATTTGGGAGGACAGTGATGCCTTGTCAGTTTCCTCACGTCTGCTTTGATTATGAAAATTGAACTACAGCGACATCCAGTGGCTGTGACCTTTATAACACAACACTTAGTCACTGAAATCCAAACACAGAGAATCAAATCGCGTTGCACATGCTTCCTAGTTTGACCCTCGGCGTGATCCGTAGCACGCAGTACCACAACGTGCAAGGAAAAAGTCATACTTTCGATACGCACAGAAAAAAACTGCTGCTATCGGTGACTAAAACCAGTAAGTATGTATTTTATATATATTTCATGGTGGCTTCCAGTATGTTTTTTTTTTTTTATGTCACATGGGTTTACAATTAGAACACAGCCGGTTTTTTTAAACATAGCGCGTTAGAAAAACATGCTGTAATTAGAATGTAACCAGAGTAAAATGACGCATATTTAACAAACGTATTTAAATAAAGAAGTGGTGACGACGTAGTTACCTGAATAAACTGTATACTACCGCTGGGATTACATTAAAATATACAAACTAGATGTCTTGGTTTATTGTACGGACTAAAAGGCCGGTGAAACAGCTGCAGGACATGAGCTAAGCTAGCAGGTTAGCCGACATGTACGATGCAACACTACACATGGACACTGTCCTCTGTGTTCATGTTAGTAATAATGTTGATATTTCATATACCTAGAATGTTCTGAGTTGTTTGTCTAAATTTCAGTATTATTCAGTTGTGGATTACAGCATTAGTTGATTTTTCATATTTTCTACTGTTTAAAACGATAAAACTGCAGGAATGAGTCGCTAACCCTATTAAGAAAAACACTATATGAGTTACTACAATGACACAAACTGGATAATTCAACTGGAACTCAAGGTTTCTAAATTTTTCACAACACATCTAAACTGGGATGAAATTAGCAATCATGATCAAAATTTCAGTCAGATTAAAACATGGCAAATTAATTAAATATTTTATTTTATAGACAATATTATTTATGAGTTTGTCCATGTCTGTGCAGGTAGTCCATTATCTTTTAGGACTTTACTTATCATGCTAATTTATCCTACAAACATTATTGTGATGTTTTTGTTATCTAGCTTTAGTCCAAATCTTTGTGTACCAATTTACAAGGACGTGCTACTTCATGTCATTGAAAAGTAATGGAACATCTTAAAGATTTTATCTGCAATAACTATGAGCTCTTCTCCTTAAAAACATGCTGTGAAAAATGAACAATTTGTGAGGCTTAGAATACAAATACTACTGATAAAATTCAGCTCTGAGGCCAGATATCATAAGGAAAGATTTTGCTGAAAAGACATTTCTTTTCTACACAGAACAATCATGGCAGAAAATCAAGAGATGTCTTCAGTTGAGATGAAGGTGGCACGACAAATAGAGGTAATTCTGCATTTATCAACATTATTATTTGTCATTTTAAGAATTCAGTCAAACCCCTAACAATTTTTCTCGATCTTTACTCTAGTACTACTTTGGAGATCATAATCTTCCACGAGACAAGTTTCTCAAAGAACAGTTGCAGCTTGATGATGGCTGGGTTCCTCTGGAGACCATGCTGAAGTTTAACAGGTTTGTTACATTTGCTGTAATATTATGTTCTGTTTTCTGTGCTGTTGATATTTGACTCTCTTCTTTAATTGAATTATTCAATTATTCCTTTTCTGTGTTTACTGTTAGGTATTACAAAGCAGTTACCTCATGAATTTATTTTGAGGATGTTAAAGAAGTTTCAAGCAGTAGGTTTTAAAAGACATTCTTTAATTGCTGACATTATTGTGACTAGGGCTGCACGATACTGGGAAAAACAGACATTGCGATTTTTTTTTTTAACCCTGTGATATATTGTGATATGAAAAAATACTCAGGAGTATATAATAGCTGTGTGGTGCCGACGTAAATGGTCAAACAGATTAGTTGTGTTTCCTCTCATTGTGGCAACAGGTGCAAGACACTGTCGGCACAGAACACATATTTCAATATTATTCTTCTTGTAGCTGAAATAATTCCAGATAACAGACATTGCTTTTCTTTTGGGCACCAAGTCTTCATCTACGGTGATTTTCTCTTGTTCATTGCTCATTTTTCAATGTTGTTACCAGCAACTCACTCCAAACTGATTAAGAAAGATTGTGATTGGTGGATCGCTGCATGCAATGTGTGTCACATACCCTTGAAATTAGATGAGACCACACTGTGTCCATTTGCTTCCTACATTGCAGGACCTGCGATGTGACTATTGCGCACACATACATTGCAATGTCAATGGTCAAACGATACATTGCGCAGCTCTAATTGTGACTTCTCAATTTTATTATTAAAGGAGGAGATAGGACTGTGTCTAGTAATGTTTTTATGTTCAGTTACTATTTTTTTCCCTATTAGGATCTTAGTCACCTCTGTCATATCCAACAGCTGAGCAATATGAATGAGATATCATGCTGTTGGGGCTTCCATGCCTGCAAATACTTTTTGTTGTTGTATAATAACAATTACATGTATGTTTCCCCTTTGCTGGTTAGAGGAGAGTAAAGTGCGTGTTATTGTACTGTCAATGAGAAGTAAAATCTACCAAGGAAATATTGTAGGATAAATAATGGTTAGGATTGGTGCATTAGTAAAAGACTTTGTGAATAAACTTACTGAGTTAAAGATCTAATCTACTGTAAAAATAAATAGATAAATACATAAATAAATAAAAGTCAGTTTCTCTGCACCCCTCTTACGATCCCTTCATTACATCCAACTGCTGCGCACACCAGCACAGCAGTAATTCAGTAGATACATGTGCAATGTATGTTTGCTCAAAAACTTGTTATGCCTTAATCCTAAAAATAATTTCTATACACCAGTGTTCAGAGCAGTATCGGGCTTTTATTTAATTGAGAGCGCTTGTTAAAATACTTCTTTTTGTCTTTCCAGACTGAAGTCTTTAACTACAGACAGCAGTGTCATTGTTGCAGCTCTTCAGAAATCAAAGCCGGTTTGCTGGAAATCAGTGAAGACAAGACAAAAATCAGAAGGGCTCCCAACAAGCCTTTACCAGAACTGAATGATGAATACAAAGATGCACCTTAAACACAAATCTGTGTACATCGTAAGTATTTAATTGCATGCATGTTGACTTAGAGTTAGGATTTTTTTTTAAAATAAAGAAAAATCTATTTATTTTGCTAAACTGTGCATAAGAATTATTATTTGGTGTGATAGGATTTCTATGTGGGGATATGAAATATGTTTTTTTTTTTCCCGCTCCTGTAGAAAGGTTTTCCACTTGAAACGAGCCTGGATGAAATTCAGGACTGGTTGAATGGAAAAGGCAACATAGAAAATATCCAGATGAGGAGAAACCTACAAAGGCAGTTCAAGGTAAATATAATGGATTTGTTCACACTGTGAGTTGTGTGTGTATGTGTTTTGTTTTTTATATACCTTTTATTTTTCTCAACAGGGATCCATTTTCATCTGTTTTGACACAGAGGAGTCATCCAAGCAGTTCCTTGAACGTTCAGATATAAAATCTTACAAAGACAATGAGATGCTTGTCTTATCAAGGTCAGTTGTACTCCATCTTGCCTTTTAAATTACCCTTCAGTCGACTGAAGACAATTTTTTTCATTTTGCATGAAAAGAGTGGATTTTTGTACCACAATTTTGCAGATTGTATGTGTACAAGGTCTTGGCATTCTCCTATTACTGCATATCTGACGAAATGAAGCCAACCAAATTAATTTGTTGCTTGTACCAACATCTCGGGGTGTTTTTTTTCCTTCAACTCTGTGTGAAACTAGAGAATGCAAGTAGTATGTTTGATTATTATTGTGAAACAAATAGCATCTGCAACAGATAGACAACGACAATACAGAATGCATATATTCACCTTGTTTTGTGCACTGTAGAGGAGGTAACAGTTAATAAATGGCAATTTAGGCCATCAGGACTTGCACTGATGTGACCTGGACCCATGGAAGTGTCAGAAGAAAACCTTACCTCCAACCTCATCATGACATCCAGAAGTTTTAAGCAGGCTCCTAACTTTTGTTAACAAGTGCTGTGAATTGAAGTTAAACTAGATAGAGCAGTTGGGTTTGGATTTTAAAAGTTTACAGTCACGGTATGAGGATGTTATTTCTGTATTGCTCACAGGGAAGCCTACCACGCAAAGAAAGCAGAGGAGAGAAAACAGGTCAAAGCGGAGACGAAAGCAAAAGCCAAACAGTGAGTACAGCAGCAAATCCATTCTGTCCTACAAAGTAAGGTACATTTAAGGAAACATCACTGACCCAACCATTTTTATTCAGCGATAAAGAAGAGCAGCAGAAACAAGCAGAAGAAAAGGAATGGTAAGATCACGCTCTAGATTGAACAACAGCAACTGAATATGGACACAGTAGTTGAACATTTCTCTTTGTGTTTCAGGGTCTGCTCTTGGATGAACAGACTGGCTGCTTGTTGAAGTTTTCTGGAGAACTTGAAGATGTCTCAAGGGAAGACTTTCATGAATTGTTCAAGGGACATGGAAGGATTAAGTGGGTTCATTTTACAAGCGGGGCCAAAGAGGTAGGAACACCATCCGGCACAGGACTAAGTCTTGAATTTAGGGTGAAGGTATATGATTTATTAAAATTACCTTATACTCCTAACCAGGGCTCCCTCCTCTTTGATGGAAATGCAAAAGAGGCTTTTGAATAAAGCCAAGAGGCAAATGGAGGAGAATTGAAAGTGAAAAACAACAGCGTCACATGGCAGGTACTTGAAGGAGACGAGGAGAAAGAAATGTTGAAGAAGATCATTGAAGCTCAACAAGACTCATTCAGGTCCAAAGCCAAGGTAAATTAAGCTGCTGATCAGTGTTCACCTTTTTTTATTTTCTTGTGATGTGGGATCATGGTTTGGTACATTTTGGTGCATCAGAGTACTTTGTGTATTTCACAAAATGAAAATATCAGAATGGCCTATTTGGATTTGATTTTTTTCTGTAACAATTAATGCACTCAAATGCTGGAAAAGTCCAGTGAAAACTACAATAAAATAATCAATACAAGACAATAGACCACAGAATCTGATTACAATTCAATTAGCCACCAAGTCAGTAGTGGCAATTTCAGTTTTACACAAAGTAACACTGCCTTGCTCTCTTTTTGTATCAAAATGGAGTCCATGTTGACACTACTCTCACTTAACTTTGGCTATAGTTTGAATACACTACAGATCAGGCCTTATCTGGCTTCTAGACAAAGCAATTTTGACAGGAACAATTCTGACTGCTTAAACTATTAATTTAAAAATGACAGTGAAATCATAGTGATACTGTTATTGAGGGGAAAACTCAGTGGGTAGCACATCCCACTGCAGCAAAGTAGTACCATACATAGGTGAGGTTGCAGCGCGTTCCAGTTATTCTAGACAAAACAACTATTGTCTCTGTGCTGAATGCCCTGGACTTTGTCAGATTCCCCATGTTTTAATATTTCACATTAAATATCTGCACAAATTTCAAGGCAAACCCTGTTAGCTTGTACTGATAGACATCAACTAGTGCACTGAAAAAATATAGAAATCCTATAGTTTTGTGCTTCAAAAACTTCAGTCTTAATGTGCTGTGGTGAATGGGTTTTCATCCTGATTTCAGTTGAAGGGAATATTCAAAAATTGACTATTCAGATCCCATTTTGACAAACCAATAGAAAGTATTACAGATCTATCAAAATTCTAGGGCTCTAAACTACGCAAGCACCTGCATACTAAATTATGATTATTTTATATTCTATATTTCTAATCTGTTTAGATGACTTAGTACAGCTGTGGTTTTTAACTTTCAAGGGTCTGTTTCTATTGATCTGTCAAACTCTATTAAATCTACTTTAGGTGATTGTGTGTTTTTTAGATCTGAGTAACTTCTGATGAATAGAACTATTGTAAGCCCCAATAAACTACTTAATAATTAACCTAATCCATTGTAAAACTTACCATTACACAAAGAAATATCTAAAATGACTACCCCTAGTAGGAATTTAATTTACTTTAATCATAGGGAATTTTTACAACATAAAAAAAAATCCATGAGTCATGTCACATTTCACTAAGTAGCAAAAACAACATTTCCCATGATCCCAAGCTACTGCATGGACGTAATCTACTCGTCTTTCATATTTAGATGGAGACCCATAGTGGCAGAATTATGTGATTTTTCTTTAATAACTCGTGTATGTTGATCTGGATAAGGTGGAAGAGGACGATCAGGTGGTAGAGGAAGAGGAGGCCGAAGGGGACGAGGCGGCAGAGATCATGGCAGAAACCCCAGTATCAAGGCAAAAAGACGAAGTTTGACAGTGATGATGAGGACGAAGATGGTGAGTTACTTCTGCATAATTGTTTAATGATATTCTGAGTGGTGATGATTTCAGTCTTCATCTACTTTGTGTTTTTGTTTTAGCTCCTGCACCCACAAAGAGAGAACGAGAAGAAGCTGACGTCCTGCAGCAAAGGTCGCCAAAACTGAAAATGGATCTTAGTCACACAGTCACACTTGGAGTTTCTTTTTTCTTTTTTTGTGAAAACATTTATTACAAACAGTGAAATGCAGAGGCAACTTAATCCATTCCATTGATGCTTCAGGCTTTGGAAAACCGTAGGAAGTCCCACCTGGATGTCAACCTAGAGAACATCTGACATTAATTTTCTCTTTTCGTATATTGTGCCCTCCCACATTATGTTCTTACGATTCTCTTCTTATGCTGTTTTCATTTCTATTATGATCAACAAAATCATGCTCTTCAACAGTAATTTAATTTCATAAGAACATTTAATTAGTTTTGTAGGCACCTGTGTGACATCTATAAACTGTATACCCTCTTGTCCTTTTCCTGTTTTTTTTTGCCACAGTGAATGACAAGAACATCTGCTTGCTAGTTTTTTAAGGTTGCATATATGAACAGGAATTAAAGAGTTTTGAATAGAAGTGTGTTTTTGATATTTTTTCAAAGAAATTGTCCTTTATTTCTGAAATTAGAAAAAATATGCATTGTCTCTGGTGTTATACAGAGTATGAGCTTACCGATTTCTTTTTGTGGAACTTGTAAGATGCTGGCAAGTCATATCGAAGTCTGTAGGAAAGTCCACTTGTCAGAACTGTAATAGCATGTAATTGCAGAGATGTATTATATTTTAACTTACCTGCTATTACTTCCAATCTTCAACACCCAGTCATTCGCCTTCTTCTGTATATGCTGTAATTAGATGTAAATATGAAACATTACACAGTACTCGTCACTAAAAGTTACTAATGATGGAGTGAATTTTACCTCTCGTGTTGACGTTTTATGAAGTGAATACACTGCTGTCTTTGCCATTGTTAAAGCGGCCCGTAGAAACTTCATATCTATGCCTTGAAGATAGGACAAACAGAGCAAAAAAGGAAAATATCAGGTAGTGCATTCAGACAAAATTTAAATGAGATTCAATTTACACAAACATGAGGCTTTATTAACTCAGCCAATTGACTCGTGTCCAGCTGAAATCACTTAATTACATGAGAGCAGTTTTTACATACTGAAGTTCATCATTACTGATCCCTCAACTTTGATAATGCCAAGAGGTTAAAGAAGTCCTGAATCCAAACTGTTAATTCAACAAAAGTACATAAGTAAAGTTATGGTGAGAGCTGTGGCACTGATTCAGAATGACAGATGTATAATCTGTGTTTAGAAAAATAGTTAATTCTTTTTTTGTGGTCTATGCTGGACAGTGTCATTTTAAATTGTATATTTCCCTACTTTAAAGTAAAATTTATTAAATACATTTTTATAAAAATACAGGTGTGATATAAAAATGTATTTTAAGGTATTGAAAGAACGCATGCAGAATATGAATATATGTTATTCTGCTTCAACTAAAATATCAAATTTTTTAAAAATTTCATACAAATTCAGTTACTTTTTATATTGTTGAGTACATTAATATATTACTACATCATAAGGATATGGCATATAACTAAAATAGATTAAAAGTGGTTCTGAAAGTAAATTGATAGTAATTTTATTTTGTGGTTTGTCATGATGGCAAAATATTAAAAACACAAATCAAAGTGTATGAAAAAACTGAGTCTCAATGCTTTTTTATCATGAATTAAACTGTATTACAATAAATAGAGATTTATGAATTTACAACCTGCAAAGAACTGCTAACATCTGCTGTTTCCTAAGACACTGAATACCTTAAATTCACAACAACCAACCCCTTTCTTTTCCAGTTTTCTTAATGTATTAATTATATTAATCATAGTTTTTTTGTATTTTATTTATTGACATTATTTATTTGTTTTAGAGGTTTATTTTTCTTCTTTTATATTTACTTTTTGTCTCATTCAGACTCATGGCCAGAGAGTTTATTGACTGCAACGATTTAACTGCCTTATTTGTATCCTTACTTTATTCTAATAAATGTTTTACTCTAAAAAGGTACAATAATTTAAAGTACAAGTACCTCACATTTGTCCTTTAGGATTGGACTTGAGTAAATATATCTATTATACTCTACCATATACTCACCTGGTTGTGTTTCGTCCCAAAAGGTGGGTTCATTATAACAGTGTCAAACTTGTGGCATAAGCTTCTGCCTCCAGAGCACACAGGTCACACTGAACCAGATCCATGTTAGAAAGCTCAAATTCCTCTACGTTTCTTCTGAATATGTCCAGTGCGTCATCGTCGATGTCGAAACCGATACATAACCTAAAGAAAAATGCACTAAATAATGAAGACCGCAGTGTAGTGATGTTAAAGAGGACAGTCATACAGTTTTCGCTCTCACCCTGCATCCAGCACCGCTGCTCCGATGCTCAGGACTCCGCATCCACATCCCAGATCTGCCACCAACTTCCCCTCGATGTCATCAAATGTGTTGTGAATTGTATAAAGCATGCAGCTGTGAGGGAAAAACAAAAGCAAATCATACGTCCAACGTCCATTTTTAGTACATTTATCACATGCTGTCTTCTCACCAGCTATATGAGGAGAAGTTGGATATTGCTCCAGAAGTATTTTCGGCGTTTCAAACGTGTCCACCTGCTGCAGGCAGCTCTCCAGCTCTTTAAGTTTCATTATTTACTATGTTAACACCGAGTGCTAACAGTAAAACTCTAGGATATGTTATTTACAGATTTTACTCCCTGGTAAAAACCGCCGTTGGTACATCCTCTGGCTTGAGCATGGTTAAGTACGACTTCCGTATAGTGTACACCAACAATAACAGTCCGACTCGCTCCTGCAACCATTGTTAATAGATCCCTCACATTTGTAAATTTTACGTAATCTCAAATGTAGATCGTATGAAGTTACATACATTTCAGACAGACTTCTTTGATCTTAATAATCCATTACAATACAGTTAAATTAATTAATAGTAAAAAAAAAAAAAAAAAACAGCGAAAAGTAATTATATAGATCACAAGTCTATAAATTAAAAATGAAACTAATAAAGTAACTGAGATATGGCAAATCATATTAAGATGATTTATGGGAGAAATTTACGGAAGTGTGATTTGTTAAAGCCAAATACCCTATATGCCTGTATACCTTTACTTCTGTTTTTCTTTTCTTCAAGGCACAGGTATCAAGTTCCCGAGGCCGCTTGACAATAGCAAAAACAGCAGTATATTCACTTTATAAAGTGTATTAAAAGATCATTTAAATGCATTTTGTTAAAAAAAAAAAAAAAAAAAAAAAAAGTATTTATTTATAAAATTCAAAAATTCAAATTCTCGTTTAAGCAGGGTTGTAAGAGATGCACACAAGAGCGTAGTTAAAACAATGAGAGCCACATACAACGGGCATCAGTGCCACAACATCTATCAACATGATATGGTGATAGATGTTGTGCATATGTATATATATATACATATATATATATATATATATATATATATATATATATATATATATATATATATATATATATATATATATATATATATATATATGTGTGTGTGTGTGTGTGTGTGTGTGTGTGTTTCAAAAATAAAAGTCCTCTGCGTGTTTGATATATTTAAGGAGGATATAATTAAATAGCTCTCGGAAATTTGCACCCACGGGTACACTAATATAATAATAAAATATCCTGTTATTTATCCATTTGCTGAAGGCGGGGCAGCTCCTCCCAAATGTTGCTTAGAAACACGAAAACAAAACAGGACTTGTCAATTGTGAATAGTGCTGTTTGGACAGGGAGAACACAGTACACTCGAAATGACCGAATCCATTCATTAGCGGCAATTTAACATAGACTTAACATAGAATTTTATTTGCATCCGTACTTTTGGACATTCGCCAGCAACAAGGACGTATTGAGTCATATCGCGAGAAAACGCGAGAACATGGAAACAAGACAACAAAAATAAATTTGTGGACAACAAGCCAGAGTGCATGATGGCGGCGTCGCTGCTACGCCGGGACAAGAAAGCTACTGCTGCCCACTTGAAGGCAGACTTAAACCGGACTGACAACAGCTCTGGGGTCCGACAACTTCAGGAGCTGCTGGACGCCGTGCTAAATCCAGAAAAACCAGCAGCGGACACAGAGGCTCTTGACTGGTGTAAATGTCTAATTGCAGCAGGCGAAGGTTTCGAGGAGTTCTGCAAAACGGTCCGGTCCTATGACAATGCGACTCTGTGCGGCTGGTTTGGACGGCTAATTTCGTGGCATATCGATGCCGGACCTGTGGCATCTCACCGTGCATGTCACTGTGTGCTGAGTGCTTCAATAATGGAGACCACACAGGCCATGATTTTAACATGTTTAGGAGCCAGGCTGGTGGGGCCTGTGACTGTGGAGACAGTAATGTCATGCGAGAGAGTGGGTAAGTCCAGGCTAGCTGTTAGCTTAGGGAGCGATGCTAACTAACATGTTAGCAAGTCGCGGTTTGACAGGTCGCGGTGAGAACGAATGCAACACTGTCTTAATTAAATCCTTTCAGTTGTATTTGTCAACATCAGATAATACTGTGTGAAATGGCTGCCAATTATATGGCCAATATTTCAGTTTATGCTTGCTATTTGCTATCATGTAATGAGGAAATATTAGCCTTGTTCAGAGAGTTAGCTTTCTTAGCTAACTAATCATAACAATAATTCCTGTATCAGCTGTTACAGTTGCAGATTATAATTTATCTGTTATAAATTTAACTGGTTCCTTGTTAAATATGACTGAAACCATTTCTCCTTGCTTGCTAATAGGTGCCATTTCACGATAGAATTAGTCTGCTCGTCTTCCATCGTTAAGTGACAAATATTGGGAAATGGGATTTGTTAGCCTTATTTATGTCTACCGGCTGGTCTGGCTGACAGACACCTGTCATTTGTTGATTATTTTAATTGGGGTTATGTTGTGCAGGCGGATTCAGTCCCATGCAAAAATCAATTTGTTATAAGTGTGAAAAGTAGTAATTTCTGTATAATTGTGGGTGTCACTATGACTATCCGCAGTATTGATGCAGCTGTCCAGATTCTCCTCAGATCATACCACTTCAGTGCTCATGTCATCTAGGAATCATTCCCCTTAACCTCAAACTAATTTTTCACTTAGTACCTCAACATAAGCTAATTGAGTATATTTCAAAAACAACAAAATTGTAGTAAAATGTTATGAAGAACTCAAACAAAAATTGACTTAAAGACTGGGAGGTTAAGAAATGGCTGCTTTAATACTTGTGAAATGTCTTCCTGATTAACATTTGGTTCTCTGACAGGTTTTGCAGACGGCATAGGTTGAGAACTGGGGAAAATATTCCCTCAATACCTCATGACCTCCTTTTGATGTCAGAGATTGTCCTTCCTCGCTTTATCCTGTTTATCATACAGTATCTGAGAGATGGATACACTGAACCAGGTAAAACACTCAACGCACAAACTTAAGCAAAAACTGACAACTGTCAGTGTCTTTCTCAGAAACCTAGTATTGAGGCAGTGCCATTAATTTACTCACATTTCAAACTTTACATGCTGTTTTAGTCTTCTGTTGTATACCTGAAGCAAAACTACATAATGTTGCATTCACATCTAGCATGACGTCCTCACAGCACTGAGTCCCATGTTTACATCTCTTATCTCGCTTACCAGACAGCTCAACCGAGAGAGATCTACAAAAGTGTTGCAGCAACTGGAACCTCAGATCTCTTTCCTAGAGGAGCTTACAAAGATGGGAGGAGCAATGAGGACTGTACTGACAAAGATCTTGACCAATCAGCAAACATTCAAAGAATTGAGCATGGGTAAATGTATATAGTTTATATTATAACTGATTTTGTTTTTATGTCCTTTGGCATTGCAACTAAATGCTAATTATGAGGACACACCAGTTACTGTATGTTTTGTGCTAATTAAAGTTCATGTCCAGTTGGAGTTTTCTGAGTTTATTGCCCTCAATGTAGATATTGCACACATTTTTTTCCTCCCCTTTTGCAGGCCAAGAAGAGAATCTCTATGCTAAAAAGAATTATGAAAAGTATTTGTCAGCTTTGAAGAATTCAGGTTTGGTGTCTTTGGAGGAGAAAAGCCAAGGTGCTACAGCTGATGTCACTGTTGGCGCTGAAGGAGGTGCAGGAGCAATGGTCTTATTGGGTAAGATATTCTTTGCATTTCTGTGTAATATGTATTCACCAAACTCCTATCAGTTACATTATGTCACTATTTTATAGTGACATAAAATCCTTTTTTGACATTCCTATAATATTCAAGCATTTCTCATTTCCTACAGATGACAGAATATTCTTTTGACTTAGCAATAATAATGCTTTACTAGCACATGATATATTTAAACTGTCATTATCATAACTAAGTCTAAGTCGGTAAAATTTGTCAAATTGTGATAATTGCACAAACCCTAATGTTCATGTCTAGAGGAAGCAAACTGTTGAAGGTGAAGGATATAGAATACATCTTTCTTTGTGTCACATTCAATATGCAATGGAATTGACTTGTGTCTGTTTCTTTCTGTATTCCTCGAAGTCCAACACTTGTTACTTTTGGCCAATTTTTATGTGTGTGTTTTCAGGAGCTTCTGTACCTGGAAGCCCAGATGAGTCCAGTAAAGAGGTACGTGGAACCACCTTTTTACTACATGAGTTTTATTCCAGTGGATTGAATGAATTTATTTTAACATCTGTTTCATACCAGTGTTCTATTAATAAAATAAGTAAAAAAAAATATTGTTTAATAGTATTATCTTTTTCTCCATGTAATACTTTATGTTAGCTCATTTTGACTTTTTGTACTTACCTGAAATTGACAGTCACTTTCTTTTTTTATTTCATTAGGAGGACCAAGACACTGGGCAGTCTGTTGGACAGAGAAAGAGGGTGAAGCTAAGTACCAGTACCAAAGGTAAATGTAAAGCTGTGATGGATTTATTTCACATTATCATCCTATCTTTATTTAACATGTGCTCTTTTCTGCCCTCAGACCTGTGTATTATTGAATCTTTGAAGCATAAATGCTTTTTGGAGGAGTTGCTGTTTTGGACGATAAAATATGAATTTCCTCAGAAGATGGTCACCTTCTTACTAACATGTTGCCAGATCAAGATTATAAGGTATTTTTTCAATTATTTGCAGACTTGTAAAATGTAATCTTGTTTTACCTTTAAATGCATACTGATTTGTCATAAAAATGTCTTTATTATCTTGACTGAAAGTGAAGTAGCTTTAATAATTCTAGTTAGGCGCATCAGGCTTTGAATCCTCATTTAGAAAAGAGTGGTCCGTAACAGTAAGCTTTAGTTGTCTTTCTCATGTCTCGTTTTTTCTTCCTGTCTCTGGCAGATCACTTTTACAAAAACATTTGTCCAGCATTATGCATTCATCATGAAAACGCTGATGAAAAGCCATGAGTCAGATACCATGTCCAACCGCATTGTACATATTAGTGTGCAGCTGTTCAGCAATGAAGAGCTGGCTCGGCATGTGACGGAAGAGTGTCAGCTGCTGGACATCATGGTCGCAGTGCTCCTCTACATGATGGAGAGTTGCCTTATTAAAAGTGAACTTCAGGGTAAGTTGTCCAAATATGTTGCATGTCTCTGCACATCCAATAGTGACATTTGTTGTTGAAGGGCATCTACTTTTGACCGGTGGTTTTAGATATTGTTGGGGATTGGTGAACTTAAATTCTTCTTTAAACAATGAGATCAATATAAAACCTTCATTCTATTTATTTGCTTACAGATCTAGGGTGATGAATATCTGCACTGTTTTAGTTTGCATATAAAGTCTATGAAACATTCTGAGAAGAGAACCAGGACTGCTTTCAATTAATGAAATGCAACTTTTAATTTTATTGCATCTTTTAATCATTAAGTTGTCCAAGTCAGCTGTGGGACGTCTCCCTTTACAAACAGTATTTTTAGATTTCTTTTGTTTTATCTCCTGTAGAGCTCTGAATGCTGTGTGCCATTTCATTGACTTTGCTCATGTATTTCCATCTGTTTTTCTTTTTCTTTTTTAGATGAAGAGAATAATCGCCATGCTGTGGTGAACTGTAGTGAGGCCCTATTGAAGAACAACACATACTGGCCATTAGTTAGTGATTTTATTAACATCCTCTCACACCAAAGTGTAGCAAAAAAGTTCCTGGAAGACCATTCATTGTTGATGCTGTGGATGACCTTTGTTGCATTTTTCCAAGGTCAGTTATACTTTGGTAATTTAACAACTAATATTTAAGATTTTGGTCTTTTTTGTTGTTGTTGTTGTTGTTGTTGTTGTTGTTTTTTTTTAATAATCCAAGCAAGAACAGTCACTTTATAATACTGCATATTTACTCATTAAAAGACAGACACATTGCAGGTGAAAATTTGCAGTTAGTGTATTAAAGGACACACGAACATTGAACTGTTAGAAAAAGCATATTAATGAACATTTTATATTTCAAGCAAATTATTACAGCAGATTCACTTATCAGCATTTGCATAGTCTGCTTTTGCAGATTTTGAGTTAGGCTTTAAATTCCTACAGTGTGCTTAGTCATACAAAGGCTGATATTATCTGTAGTGTGATAATAATAATGTGTCGTACGAAGGTGAGTTGTGTCTGTGTTAAAATTGTAGTTGGTGCTGCTCATTTGCCATGTCTGCTCACCACTACCCTAAAAATAACACACACCCTTGCATAGTGGGCTTCAGTATCCCCTTGCTGTCGTTATGGGCACAGTGTCACTATCACATTGTATCCATGTCTGCTGCTCTACTTTTGCTTTATGTTTTTCTGGTTGATACTGTTAGAATTAGTTTTGACATGTTGCTACAATGATAAATTATATACATTTTAATATGTTCATTAAATACCTCTACGGATACAATTGAAAGCAACAACAATAATAAATGTCTTTTTTCCCACTCATAGCTTTTCTGAATTATTTTAAGGCAATCCATAGTCCCTATCTAATCCAGAAATCTTTTTCTCCCGTGATAGGTATGAACCTGAATAAACGGGAGTTAAATGAACATGTGGAATTTGAGTCTCAGACATACTATGCAGCTTTTGCAGCAGAGCTCGAAGCCTGTGCCCAACCAATGTGGGGTCTCCTAACACATTGCAAAGTAAAAGTAAGACCACAAGTTTCTCCTCCTTACAAGTGGCCACTCTGTGCATATCTCGAAGGAATAACTGAGAATGCATCTCAGACATCCTGTGCTGCATGCACACAGATGCATACATGTATAAGTGTGTGAATTTGAAAAATATATAATTTGTCTTTGCACAGGAGACACAAGAATACACTAAAACTGTGGTTCGATATTGCTTGGAGACGTTGCAGGTCTGGTTTGACACCATTGGCTTCATTGATGAGGTAAGTTGAGCTGATACTGCTTTGTTCGCAAGTAAGCATTGTACTCTGTTTCTAACAACACATATTTCTGTTACAGCCTGCTCCAAATCAAGTGACATTTCACCTGCCACTGCACCGCTACTATGCCATGTTTCTTAGTAAGGTATGTCAGACGTTTGGTCCCCTAAAGCCTTGTTCAGACCAAAGATTCACCATGAGACCAGCTGTAAACTGCAGCTACTTGGAAAGTCTGAATGTTAAAATCTGCCAGCTCACACTAGTACAACTAGATGAGACAGTATTTTATTTCCGTAGTAGCAACTTCTGTGTACTTCTTTGTAACTGAATATAATTTGGAATGTCTTAAAATAGGAATAACGATAGTGCATCACTTGCTACAGATTCATTTCTAGAACTGATGAAATGGCAAAATAAAACCAACAAAACAGGAGAGTCAAGACTGTCTTCTGTATTCCTGGAGCAGTTCTTTCCTTTTTAGGAGTTAGAGTTACCTCAACTACTTCAGCAGAGAAAACAGTAGGCTACTTTTTTTTTTTTTTTAAACCAAGGAATGGCCGATAACGCTGTGCGTCTTAGTAAGCTACAGCCTGTAGATAATGAGAAAAACATACACTATGTAACCCTGCACAGCCTCTGGGGTTTGACAAGTTGAGTTGCAGGCAATGCTAATACCTGCCTTAAGTCAAACTGAGATGGAGCAGTCAATGTACAATTTTGTCATGTTGTGAAGCTTTGGATTAAATTTAAGGAAATACTCTGCATTGCGTTCTACCTTAAAGTTAATTGTTTGGGGTAAAATTCTCAGGCTGTAAAATGCCAGGAGTTGGACTTGGACAGCTTACTCCCCGACCCAGAGATGCTCATGAAGATTATGGTTCATCCACTTCAGATACAGGTATAAGATGATAACACATTTACTTGCATATTCTCTAGCTTCATAGGTTTGTGGTAAATTAATTTTTGCCTTATGTGTGTGTGTGTAGGCATGCCTCTCAGAGATCCACAGCAACATGTGGGTCAGGAATGGTCTGCAGATTAAAGGGCAGGCAATGACCTACGTGCAGTCACACTTCTGCAACTCTATGATTGACCCAGACATATATCTACTACAGGTTAAGACGACTGCATCAAAGAATTTTTACTAATCAATTCACCTATGCAGTTTTATTGATATAAAAGCCATTATTTTTGTTCTCAATTCCTCTTTCTGTATACATTAATTTCACAGGTTTGTGCATCAAGACTAGATCCTGACTACTTCATTTCAAGTGTTTTTGAGAGGTAGGCTCAAATTCCAGTTGTATTAATTGATATTTTTATTGTCATGAATGAGTAAAACAATAGCATGCAGTGTCACCACTCATCCATCTGCCAACACATAGTCAACCACAGGTGACCACAAAAGATTTATGCCAAATTATGTGAAGAACGGTGCTTGGTTATGATGTATTAAAGAGCCTCTGTAGTGGCATACAATTGAATGGTGCAAGACCAGAGAGATGGTGGAATGAAAAATGCAATAAGACCTAACCTCATGCTGCCTCATGCAAAAAGAAGACAATCTGGTTGGTCTCAGGACTTGGGAGTTTGCAGCATTATGTGTTAATACAATTACAATCATGGACAACAGAATGTTATCTGAAAATCTTCATATGCTTCAACAGAAAAAATGAGCCAAGAAATAACAAAAATGGAAAATAAAATATAACATGAAAGGAAAAGGTAGCTTGTTACTGAATTGGTTTCTCAGCATAAGTCAAGGAGGGGCTCAATACAATGGGATCTTCTGAGGAAGAGCAGAATCCCTACAGTTAAGTAGAATATATACATTTAATATTACTGTCTTTGGTTACAGGTTCAAAGTGGTTGACCTGTTGACCATGGCATCGCAGCATCAGAATGCTGTCCTTGACTCTGAGCAGGAGAGACCGATGCTTGAAGGGGGCACTAACTTTCCTGGTCATTTTGACAAGTCTTCGTATTCATTTGGGTAAGTGGTACAATAGAAGACACAGTAAAAATTGGTGATTTAACTTAGGTGGTCTTCAAGAAGCCTGGTGTGTATCTTTGAGGTACTGATGGTTTTGTATTTGCTTGCACACTTGCCTTGTATGTTGACATATGTGCCAAAATGCAACATTTTGCAATGTTTATGACTGATGCACTGGCAAATATGATACAAACGGCAAAGAACTGAGCAGTAAAATGAATCATAATCTGTAGATTTTTTGTGTGAAATGTAAATGTATGAAATCTGAAGCGGTGTTCTGCCTAGTGTTGTACTGACACTGACCCTAACCCGGTACAGACAAGCTGGTTTATATTTTCTTCAACTGCTTCTGTATTTATGGAGGACACTGAGAAGCTGAAAATATTTTGATAGTGTATCAGATGTTTTACTGCAAGCTAGAACTACATAATTCAATGAATCACAGTCTCATCCTGTGCAATAACATGGTTACAAAACGCCGCAGTTTAAAGGTCTTGTGTGGTAATGTTGGATTGAGAAGACAGGTCAGTATTAATAACATGCAAAACATCTTGCAAAAAGTATTTTCCCTAGTTTAGGTTTGTATGCCGAGTTGAGTTCCGTGATAAATAAGTAGACTTAAATACAAATTGTAATCACCACATATAACCACAATAACTCCACAATAACTGCAATATGTCTTCACAAAATCATACACCCCTATTGTAAGCCAAACCTAACTGCATTGTTTAAAAGGAGCAGCAATAACATCTGTCAGGATGTTTACTAGGATATGAAAAACTGCATACTCATTCTCAGCTAAGTGTTGAAAGGGCTGTTGCACAGTAATGTATGGTAGACCTGGTATTCCACTGAACTTGAATTAAATCAGACCTTTACCGGTTTGTCTTTATGTTTAACTTCTTTTCAACAGGTATGACAGATGATGAGATCCTTCGTTCTGAGATGGTCTCTCAGTTGTGTATGAATGACCGTACACACAGTGCATTATTAGACCTTGTATCCTTCAATACTTAATGAAACCTTGCAGTCGTATTCCAGGAATCCAATCATTTTTTTCCTTAAGCATATTCTCTTAGATTCCTGAAAATCCCAACCCTAAGAGTGGGATTGTTCCAGGAAGCTGTAGTTTTGAAGAAATGCTTTCTGCCGTGGCAGACTTCAAAGCTCCAGTGTTTGAACCAGGAGGCTCCATGCAGCAGGGAATGTACACACCTAAAGGTAGGACACTACATCACTAGTTTGCCAATATTAACCATAGGTTTTCACAGGTTTAAAACAGTCTGGAGACATTGGTTTATTTAAGTCTTCATCAGGCCACTAGGGGGCAGACTTACACCATTTATTTAGTGAAGGTGAACATGAGAAAGAAGTAAATCAGTGTCACTGTGTATTAACTGTTAAAAACCACATCTCCCTCTTTTCAACCAGCGGAGGTGTGGGAGAAAGAGTTTGACCCCATTATGGTTGTCCTCAGGACAGTCTATCGGCGTGATGTCCAATCCGCAATGGACAGATACTCAGCATTGTAAGTGACCTCAGCTGTCTTAATTTTCCAAACACAGAAATGGTTTGTCATCACACATGTGTACAAATACTTTGTTTAAATTTAGTGCTAACATTTTATGAACATTTCTATCATGTATTGCTCAATGATCTACATTTTACTCTCCAGACCTCTGTTCTCTTGTTGTTGTTCATGTTCAACCATCTTTGCCAAAGCAAAACAGTATCATCCTCTGTCAGTGTGGTAGGGTCACCTCTCACCTGCTCACGAAGAGACGTGATAAGAAAGGTCAGTCTACTGGGTGCTAGAGTTGGTTCATTAGATGCCTGTCAAGAAAAATCAATGACTCAGGCTAAATTGTGGGAGATTGAGGAAATCGTTCTTGTTTGAATGTGGTGCAGATGTCTCCCAGGACAGATGTGTCGTTAGAGGTGAGGGAGATGTATTTGGGTAATATTCTTTAAGGTCACTGAAACATGTGAAGATGCTAATTCATTTGAAGGATGCCTCACTGAGCACTACTGTTTAGAAATATTGTTTGGAAGGTAACCTTTCTATAATAGAGTTTCTGATGTAGCTTATGTTGAAAGCATAGATACTATTGATTAGTACTTTAGTACTACTCTAATATATGTAAGGGTTTTTTGCACCAGGTCTGGTGTACTAAACCAAATGAAATTATGGTGTATTTCTCCCTGAAACATATTGAAGCTGCTGCTGCCACGTTCAGCATCTGATACTGGGCTTATGTTGCACATTCACACTGTTTGAATATGATGGATTGCCTGTCAAGCTGGGCCTGGTTTTATATAACAATGATCCCTTCATCATTAATAGAGTGAGACTTGGCTCCAAGCAGTGGCTGTACTATTGCATAGACTAAAGATTTTGTAGAGTGAATTATCTCGAACAATGTTATGTGTCACATCATCTCTGACCACTGTGCCTCACAGAAATTCAACTACAATGAAATTCCAACATTTGTTTGCACACACACTCACCAACACAACAATAGGTGTGGTGATGTTTATGTTTTCTTTGTTGCTCAGTGTTATTTCTTGTGTTATGCTATCATTTAGTCTGAAGCAATCTGGCATTCACACCGGCAACCCGTGGCCACCGTACAAGGAGAGGACTCCTCTGCACCCATGTTACAAAGGCCTAATTAAGCTGTTGCACTGCAAGACACTGCATATTGTGATATTCACTCTCCTTTACAAGGTGAACCTCTTCATAGCTATTCATGCAGTATAATGCAGCCCAGATCATTTTGCATCACCATTTACTTGTTGAATTAAGTCAGAAGTGTTTTGATTTGCCATATTTTAAGATACAGGAGTGAAAATCAGAAAAAAACTTGAATGCTTACCTTTCTTCTGCAGTTCTTTTGGATTCACATCAAAAGCTGTAGATATAAGGTATCGATGATCTGATGCCATTTCATGATAAGGGGTTATTACAGCTGTGAAAACACCCATGAGCAGCAAAATCCTCATGTCACTGGGTAGATTCCACAGAAATAGTTCAGTTTCCCCTCAAACTACTTGAATTGATGTATTACTAATATGGGATTTTAATTGGTAGTAATGGGTTTTAAGGTGTCAGTAAAATAAGACTGTTGAGAGTGTTGGAATTGGGGCTACAACAGGAATTACACATATGGCTCATATAAGGGGTACTGTGTCTATAAGACCCAAAGAGTTCCTGATGTTTGAGTGTGAAAAATGTGCTCATGCAAATTGAAGAGCCCTACCCGAGTACCTGGAGTTCAAGCTTCAGTGTGCAATAATTTTCTGGTGTTATTGGTCCAAATTTTCATAATTACCTTTGGACACATTATAATTCATCTGGTCTAAGAACAAACAAGACTTTTGCACCTCTTATTGTAGACTAAAGAAAATCTACCTGATGCTTGCTCGAACACAAGGTAGATTTTCAGCATAGATGGCTAATCATGGGTGGTTTTACAGTGCTTGTGGAGCAGAATATTTGATTGATGGCTTTAATAGCTGATGGTTGTTAAAATTCTGTCAGATGTGACACTAATGTGAGGAGAGAGCTGCAGAAGGAAAGTGTTTATTACCATTAACTCTCCTTTCCCCTCGATTTCTGCCCCCTCTTTAAAACAATGGAAGCATTTACTTATGTAGCCTGACATTTGTATACCTATAAATGTTTTTTTTTTTTTTTTTTTGCTGAACTGAGACTTTTTCAGTTGAGTTCTGTTGTAGAGCTCAACTTCAGCAATTTAGAAAATCCAATTCATTAATCATCTTCATTTTCTTGAGCAAAATGAGTATACATTTGGAATTCAACACCATTGGAGTTAAATTTAGCTTTATTTGAAGCTTAGCTGCACAATCTGGCAGAACATTTGTGTTATTATGGCTTGTGCTGTTGCCAGTGTCACAGTGGCAAATAATGTCTTTCCTCATACTTTCTGTGCAATATCATCTTTTCACTTTTGCTATTAAAGCCCCATTTTGCTGCACTGCACAATAATATTATCAGCTATGAAATAAAGTAATAGTAATGGATTACCCTGCATTAACTATTATATGTGAGCTAATAAATAGTGTGTTATGTTACAGATTTGGATGGATCATCAGAACATGTCTGAACATGTGTTGTGCATGGTGTTGTACCTGATTGAACTTGGCTTGGACAATCAGGTTCAAGACAACAAGGAGGATGAGGTGAGATATGTGACTGAGTTGTGCCCAGTCTCTTTGTGTATATGCCCCATGTGTGCCCTACATTTTATTTCATCTGCTCATAGGAGCCTTGCATCGAGGAGCACTGCCATGACAGCTGGTTCCCTGGAACAAACCTCCTTTCCAATCTGCACCACGTCATTAACTTTGTGAGGGTTCGGGTTCCTGAGACGGCCCCTGAAGTGAAGAGAGAGGCCCCTCCCAGCACCAGCACCGAAGCCTCATCTTATGGGCAGGTAATATGAAGCTCTGCTAAACACGCAACAGTAATATTAATTATAATTCATTCTCTTAATATTCAGAACAGAAGTAGAGATGCTCCTCGAAGCCCCCACCCCCCACCCCCCTAGGCCCGATCACCACCGAAATTTATTCGTTTCTTCCTTGTGCCAGTATCAACATTTCCTGAAAATTTCATGAAAATCCGTCCATAACTTTTGAGTTATCTTGCTAACAGACAAACAAACATGCATGGGAGGCAGATCTGTCTTGGTGGAGGTCTGCGCTCTCCAAGTGCTTTTCTTGTTGACTTTGTGGTTCCTGCTTATGCAAAAAAGTAGTGAAATAAATCATTTACTGTCATAGAAAGCTGATCCATGATAGCTGTCAAACCATATTAAAAAGACCAGTCATTTCTCATACTGTGTTCATCAAATGGCAAAAACCACACTCATATGGGACTAATATTGAATGCTTATGTTGCTTTGTACCTTCTTAATGGTGTGATTGTGTTAATTGGCAGTTATGCAGTTGTCTGTTAAAAGATTTGTAAAATATTTTAAATTTGTAATACTTGTTGGCAGCTTGTGTTCGTTACTTTCTGGTCTGTATTAGTTAAATAGGGCTTATGTTACAAGTAGAAGAAATGATCCACTAATTTTCAAATTACCATATTTGTCTCGGTGGAATCTGATTGGATGGATTCCCATCAAATTGGTTATGGACATACAGTATATGACCCCTTAGTGATCAATCTGTTTGGTCCATTTTGTGTCAGCAGCAAGTCAGAGTTTTGACTTGCAGCTAAACCTTATGCACAGGAGTAATAAGTGAATTCCTTCTTGGCATTACAAGTTAGGAAGTACCTTTATTTTAGATTAGTATGTTACATTAACAAAATTGGTGCATTTTTCTGAAGTTTGGGGTTTTCATTTTTTTCTACCTTCATGTGCCTCTCTTTATAACGTTACCTATATACATTTTTGTTTTGTACCCACTCCACAGAATTCAAGGCGTCTTACAGGAAATTGGAGAGAGGTAGCTGTTTGCACCCCTTTCTTTAAGATGCTGTTGGCTATTAAGCCATTAGTAGCTACATTTGCCTACTTCTATCTATATCGTGGAAGGAATTTTGTGTTTTTGCATGTGTTTGTTTTGTGCAGTTCAAAGGACATCTCTCCTGATGTGTTATAGTGTGTGTGTGGGAGTGAGTGTAATGCTCTGCTTCAGCAGTTCCCTCCCTCTTGACTGCTGAAACTAATTACGTGTGTAATGCAGGTTGGGTAACGCTTTTTAACTGCATGTCAGTATGATTGATGTTGCCTTGACTGGGCTATATGATGTATGTTTATTTAACAGTGCAGCTCAGGTCCTTTTTGTCAGCTCAGGTCATGGCCATCCTTCAGAAGGCTTGTGTGCTTTTAAATCAGGATGATTTGAATTTCCCCAGGAATATGGTTGTTCTGAACACTATCAGCAAAAGGTATTTGTGAAACGTCAGCTGAAATTTTATAATGGACATTTAATTTGACTTTTTGACTTTTATGTGTATTATGTCTATCTAACTACGGTAAAGAAGCACACTCGAATCCATCAAAGTCCGTCAGACCGTTAGTGATGTCATTTTAGGATGTAGTGTTTGTGTCCCAAAACAGATCTGCCAGTGCACCTTGTTGCATCTTACACTGAGACAGTGTGAGCTTGGTTGCCAGAATAGTGCTGTGAAATATAAAATGTTTTGTGCATGACCCTGATTATGCCCCATAGTTACATATGTGTATACAATCAGTCATTTAACAGGGGTTGGATTTCCACTCTGAATACTCATTCAGTAAAAAAAAAAAAAAATGTAAATGATATATAAACAAGTGTATTTATATACAGAAATAAAATTGGTTATAAATTTAATTCATTGTTTTTTTCTGTACTTAGAATGTGCGTGAAGCTCAGGTGTTCAGCCTTGTGGCAGAGCGCAGGAGGAAGTTCCAGGAGATAATCAACCGCAGCAACACTGAAGCCACCCAGGTTGTTCGACCCAAAAGCTCCTCAACACGCTGGGTACCACCAGGAACACCACCCCAACTGGTAACAGAAATCCTCGAGATTCGGGAAAGTATGCTGTCACTCCTCATCAAGCTCCACCAGAAGCTATCATCCAGACAGAACTCGCTGTCAGCCTCCTGGTTAGAGGACATGGATACAAGCCGTCACGCTCATGGAGATGGCATTACGGCCATTGAGCGCATCCTCACTAAGGCAGCCACTCGCAGCTGCCAAATCAAGCGTAGCATCCAGGATATTTGTGGAAAGGTTTGTCCTCCAGTGCCGCCAAAGAAGAACAGTCCCACTGACAAGAAGGCTATGGATAAAGAAGAGAGGTAATGTAGTGCTTATTTTTATTGGTATTATTACTATTGTTTTAATTTTGTTTAATCATTTCAACACTGCAGAAATTGCGTGTAGCAGTACGCTACATAACAATCACAACAGAGCTGTCTTATTTGTGCAAATGCACTGATCATTGTCATCACAATAAGGTCCACTATCTGTTTAAACTTCCATCTCAAACATAGGGAATTTTGTTTTTTCACTTTCCATTTCACCCACTAGTTGGTCTCCCATTTCCCATCTCTAATGATAAGGCAATGGGTTATATTAATTTGATAATGGCCTGCTTTTAGAGGTTGACTTTGCCCCTCAGCAAAGTTAAAATCTCTCCTATTCACATGAACCAGAGCTGTTTCCAAGGCAACCGTCAGGCAGCAATGCGGTCAGTGGAAAGTGAGAAGCTGCTGCTCATTCCTCAGGCTCGTTGTTGGCACCCCTGAAACCATCAGTGAAAGTTATTGAGCTGTGACGCTCCTGTCAGCATTGTTTATGTCGTCTTATTAGGGACTTAATTTACAGTCAGCTCTGCTCTCTGGAAGTCTGCAGAGCAGGGCTCAACCCACTGTATTAGTTTAATAAGCACCTATTCCAACTTTGACAGCATGGCCTTGTTGAAACCTGACACCTGCTGTTTGTACAAGTAGCATCTGCTACTTAGAAAATTGTGTTGCACATATTGGGGGTGATCAGTTTTTATCAGAAACAGGTTCTGTAAAACAAACAGACTTATTTTCAGGTTACTGCATTAATGAAATAATTAACATTAATGTTAAAAGAAAATGATGATCCAACAAGTGTTTATCTACTTTTAAACTGAGGTGATATTGTGCACATTGCTACACATTTTATGTACTCTATTGTGTCTGTCAGACGTCAGAGAGCTCGAGAGAGACAGCAGAAGCTGCTTGCTGAATTTGCCTCCAGACAGAAGAGTTTCATGGAAACTGCTATGGATGTTGGTAAGAAGAGACCAGCTCACATTTTCCTGTAACTTGTTGGTTCAGTGTACCATCTTAAATCTCTTAAATTTAGTTGCACATCATATCCAGCAACTGGTACCTGAATGTGTTTATTTATGTCACACAATGTTTTTTTTTTTTTTTACATATCAACTAAAACATATGACCTTTTTTCCACTGCATGGTAATTACTCACCATGATGCTATTCACTTTCTTGGTTCTCCATTGAGCAAAAGTTGTGAATAGTACTGGCAATTTTTTTTTTTATCATCCCCTTCAAGGTCTTTTTTAAACAGCCAAGCTACGATGCTCACTGTAGCCTTTATTATACTGTATGAGGAGATGCCGGCCTCAAGGTGAAGTTTTGTGGCAAGTTGTAGGTGACATCACAATAGTTTCATGCAGTGTCATTATGACAACCAGCTACTTGGAGGGAGCACTACCTGTGCAGTGTAAAGCAATGTACCTAGTATCAAAAGCAGGAACAGTTGAGTTGAACACATACCCTGAGGAGTAAATTTGCCAATAAATGTAAATTGGACAGACAAAAGTCAAAAAAGATCTCATGTATTTGTGTTGGTCAAGTTGGTGTTGTTGTAGAATACAACAATCACTCATTTACAGTTTGCCATCACCTGGGTTTGTAATGTTATCTGTGTTGAACACCTGACAAAAGTGCAAAACGTACATTTTGTTCTAAGGACATCTTGCTGCTCTAGACCTTGAAGAAAATGGCTATTGGCTAAACTTTGTGTTGGCTAAAATAAACCCATCATACTGTGCTTTTTTCACTGGGGCAAGGTGACAGTGGGCCGGGCCCATGTCTGTGATCCCCGTAGGCCTGTTAGGGAAATTGAGAGGAGAGAGGTCCTGTGGGAGTGTGGGTGGCTGTTGGCTGAGGGCACATAGGATCAAAGCACTAATAGTGGACTGGATTCCCAGGGCCTCTCTTGACACAGCATGGTTAGTGCATGAATAATGGCTGCTGTGATCACTTATACCATTCTGTCAGGACGTTATGCTGACCTTTTTTCACCTCTATACAGACTTCCTGCTGAGCAATAACTTACGTTGCTTCACTCAAAGCTCAGTCTTAGCTTTGCACTGCCAATACCAAAATCATGAAAGCAACATTATAAAATGGCACGTTAAATTCAGGCATTGTACTTTTTTTTTTTATATTAGATTAAAATGGATGTAATGATAGCTGGGATGCACTGACTGGGCAGATAGCAGTATTGAGAATTTGGCCTATTCCAGTATTAGTGTTTTACTCTAGTTTGGTATTTATTTTCCCTTTTGTTCCATGAAAACAAAGCAAAGTCTTTAAGGACTTCCAACGAGCACAAATCCAACCAACCAAAATAATGAAACAACCTTTAATAGAGCACAACAGAAACACTGGCTGCTGCCTTCGGTGAACGTCATTTCATTTTTCTGTCAGAAAGGGCCAATATCTCCATGTCCAGCCAATACTGATGCATTACTAAAAGTAACTCTTCTAAATGATGGCTATTTAGAAATGTTTGTCAGTGTGTGCTTTAGACAATACAATATCATTATGTTACAAATTTAATAGCTAAATAACTAAGCAGTATTTAATGAAAACCAGGTAACATTTTATTAGAATATTTACAAATTTCTGCATAGGCATAACGTGGCATCAGACCAACATCTTGTTCGTCCTTGTTGTCTTACTGTGAGTGCATGTTTGTGTGTTTGCAGCAGCTCTGTGTACTGGGATGGCCTGAGGCTAAAACTGTGGCATTGACATCTAATGCAAACAGTTTTCATTTCCCCAGGAACACTCTGACCTCTCCTGAGAACATTTTCTTCCAAAATGCAATAAATCAGTTTCCAACACGGCTTGACATTTGTCTACAATATTTACTGCTCAAATTGAACTCAGTCCTTAACATTTAAAACTAATTTCACATCAGTAATTAATTTCTAGTGCTCTGTCAGTCATGCAGATGGTGCTACTTGGTTCCCATTCTTATGTCTATAACTGTAAAGGGCAATCAAACGTACAATTAAAACCTCAAAACATAAATTTAGTGTAAGTCAAAAGTGGACTGTCGTACCTTCAATCTAACATGGCTCGCAGCCATTCACTTTTATAACTCTTGAATTATTGAATTGTAAGTGAAAGCTTTTCAGACAGTTTTATCTTCCAAGTGTTTTCCTGATAAATTGTAAAAAGATTTAAAATGGCAGAGAATTTAATTTCAGGCGTTAGCAGTGCTGTCACTTTCCCCAAGGTTAAGATGATATTTGTTTATGCTAGTATGTGTGCTCACTGTTCTTACAAATGACTTTGTCAAGTATACAGACTCAGTTTTTTTATTTATTTTTTATCCAAGAATCACCTGACACAGAGGCAGCCATGGACTTGGGACCCTCTGAAGTGATGGAGTCTGAGGTCCTTTATGACTGTGTGATCTGTGGCCAGAGTGGACCCTCTACTGAGGACCGACCCACCGGCCTGGTGGTTCTTCTCCAGGCATCCTCAGGTACTACATTTCTCAAAATCCTCTCAAGTGTCAGAGCAGTAACATCAAAGTAAAGCTGACAAAATTAAGGAGGTTAATTTTCAACTCATATTTTTTGCTCTACCCTTCAGTTTTTTTTTAGCTCACGTATCCCCTCAAAATAGTTATCCACTAAATTTCCCAAATTTGAACCACAGATCCAGAAAAACGTTCACCTCCTATTTTTATCTTAAACAGAACTTTCCTGATGAATGAAATAGTTTTTATTGAAACTGAGACTTAATTCTCATAATGGGGAAGAGACTTTTTTCATTGAGTGGTACTAAGTGGTTTTGTCTAACAAAATTAAATCAGTGTAATTGGGAATGAATGTAAAAAAAAGAAACAACAGGAAAAGACATAATAATTTTTTTTTCACTAAAACAAGACAAAGGTGGCACCAGCCATGAACAAAAAGAATAAACTATATACAAAAACCCAACTCATTCCAAGTTCTCAACCTGTCACTATAGTTTTTTTTTCTCCATCTCTTAAGTATTTCACACCACACAACAGAAGCACATGCAGAAAGAATGACAGGGAGAGTAAGAATGTGAAAGCCAGCCAGGGTGTTTGCCCCTTTAAATTAGATCAATCAGAGCAATAAGAGAAGGAGAAAGAACACAGAGGTAATGAAAAAAAACACACAATTTGTTTTTTGTACATAACATTCTGAGATTATTGGCTTAAAAGACTGATCTGTTTAATCATTCATAATTTTTTTGTGCACTTTTAGGCAGCCTGAAGTTACAATCTCAGGGTTTGCTTTACATCTTTGGTTCCCTTAGGGTTTTCCCAGACTTACCTCAAAATCAAAGTTAATGGTATTCATAGCACATTTTAATCATTGTATTGGAAATCTGATGTTTTAGTGGGTGGGTTAACAGCAGCTTTAATTGACTCATTAATCATTTATGTTGATCCCTACTTACTTGTATGTGGAGCAAACCGTCATAAGAGATTATTTATTCATTATTTTATTGTGGGCTGAGGAGGATCACTCACTGTCACCAAATAAATGGCATGTTTGATTTGTGATTAGTCACATGGTAAAACGGTTCAGGACACTCTGCCCTTAATGCCATAAATATCTTAAAATCTACCACCACAAGGGAGGATTTCATAATATCATTCACTGACAATGTCTTTTTTTGGGACCAGAACAGCTTTAAATGATCATCATTTAATGGATTCTACCACTTTGACCTTGTCATTGCTGATTGATCAGTTTGGTCTAAATGTCACTGTTTGCATGAAAATATAGTTTGAAAAGAATGAGCATCTGAATTTAGCCAATTAAAGGTATCTGGAAAACGTACAGTATAGGGCTAAAACCATTATTATGTATTAACTGTTCAATACATCTGTATAATCCTGAATTTTGTGACTTATTTTCATTTCATCATTGAAATTTGAATATACTATTAAAAAACAAAAAAACTGTATATATGCAGTACTTGGCAATGCACATGCTGAAAACTCAACTTGATGTTACAATTACCTTTCAGTACTTGGGCACCGCTGCAAAAGTAAAGAGGCTAAGAAGCTACCAACCACTGATGAAGAGCATATCTACCCTGCAGATACATGTGGAGTGGCCAATGACGTCAGGCTCACCCAAATGCAGCGATTCTTCAAAGATGTAGGTGACTCTGAAAAACTCTGCCCGTCCTGCTTTAAGAACAGAAGAAAAAGAGAGAAGTCATTTTCAATAAGAATACCTGTATGAAATGCCAGCTGGTATCTAACGTTACATATGATAAATTATAGGTCATGTAAGATCTATTCCTCTTTCATTTTATTGCAGGTGTAACCACTGCTCAACAAAGTGACAATATGACAAAGATATTCTTTTAATTTGCAGATTCATGGCAAAATGCATTTGTTTTAATCGTAATCACAAAATTAATTGAAAGTCTAAGAATCTTAAACTTGTCAAGACATTATTATGTATTCTCATTGATTGTCTTTTTTTTCTCTCTCTCCTTACTTCTGCAGAGTTCTTGTCTGCAGGCTCGTATCAATAGGTTGGGATGGGGGCGTCCTATGTTCAAACCTGTGGACACCTTTACATATAGATTGCCACAAGTCATACATGGGAATCTCTGAGGGTAAAGAAATCCTTGGCCTGAACTCTGAGCTAAAAATATGGTCTACATTTACCGAAATTGTGCAGGCATTCCTCACCACGAAAAGCCACTGGTCTTTTCATAATTTGGGATGGACTTCAAGTTTGAGTTTGTGTTCTTGAAGTCAAATATAATTTTTCTGACTGTATTGTGCTCTTTTTATTTCAGAATGACCAGGTCCTTCAGGGTTTCTCTGTTGACAAGGGAGAATTTACATGCCCATTGTGTAGGCAGTTTGCAAACAGTGTCCTTCCCTGTCGCCCGGGTCGGGGTACAGAGGCTGTGGCGTGGCATGCACCACCAACAAGAAGAATATGTGCTTGTTAAGGGAGGTGGAGCTCTTCAGGAAAAATTAGGCTTTTGTTCACTGTGAGTATTATAGAGAATTAGTGTTACAAATATTCTGTATGTTGCACATTTCCTACTATCAACTCATTACTAGCTAGTGGTAATATACATATTACATGCAATTATTAAAAGCCATATCAGATGACTCCAAATGGATGTTTCACTGTCTGTTGGGTTTATATTCATTTTTAGCATATAAACAATAAGTATTTTGCAATTTAATAAGTCAAAAACCAAAAGTGTCATTAACTTTCCTCTATCTTTTTAAGACGGAGTCCAACTTGAGTAAAGAAATGGAGCTGGTTATCAAAGACATCAAGAACACCACCCAGAAGAAATACATGGACTACGGCAAGAACCCCGGCTCCCCTGACAACGATTTCCTCTTCATGTACTCGGTGGCAAGGTGAGACTGAAGTCACACAGTGAGTGTGGTTCTGTTCGCTTAAAGCTGTAGCACAGAACGTTTTTAAAAGTTGTACACGTGAGTATGTATTGCTCTTTGTGACTTTCATTGGATGCTGAACTCCATATCTGCAGTATAAAACTGGGAGGTCCTCTCTGCACTGCCTGTCCTGTTTTTCCACACACTGAGTATATTGAAATAACCTGCTCTATAGCGTCTCTGTTTATGCCAGCTTGTGAATGTGAATAATAGTGATGCAGAAAGGCAGCCATCTCAGTGTTAGAATCATTATTTTTTTCACTCTTGATAAGTCTGTTGAAATTAAATTGAAATTCGTTACTGCAGCACTTGCATAGTACTTTTGTCAAATACATGGATTGCTTTGCAATTTTTAGGTTGTTCAAAAGGCTGTGAAGTTTTATTTGATTGGTTTTCTTCACACTTTTTTTATTATACTGCTGCAGTGATAAGAGAAGAGAGAAGTGCCCTTTTAAAACAGCATTAAGAGCTTTGTACTTAAAACAGCAGTAAAATGACACAGACTTTGGCTCAACCTCAGTAGTTCTTACAGAGAATGGATTTCACTTTCAGACTACACTTTTGTTACTTATTCTGCATTTCATGTGACATTGCATTCTGGTGACCCTTTTCAAGGATTGTCAGTGGTCTAATGCTATGTTAACACTAACACGTTTTTGTATAAGACACATAACTTTTGCTATGTTCACACCTAGTTTCCAGCCTTTTAGGACTCCTAATACATAATTTTTTCAACTCTGTTCCCTGTTTTTTTAAACCTTGTTTTTTTTTTGTTTCTTAAATATGTGATTGCATTGTAGTTTGTGTTATTCAGCAGTCTTCATTTATTTCTGTCCAGACAACTACTTTTTCTTTGTGAGTTTGTATTATGAACCAGTAGTGTCTGTCCTTCAGTCATTGTGCCTCTGGCTTGTAATTCATCATAAATACTGAATTACAAGGAAATCTGTCCTTGTCTCTGATAGCAGTTGTTCTTTGGTTAAATTTTGCTTTTTAGGATACTAGTTGTGGTGTTACTGCTCCTACTAGGTTTTGCTCCTGCCAGTCTCTGCCCAGTGTAAGGAATGGTCATCTGATATGTTTCAGATGTTTAAAATGGACTGAAATATTCTAAAACTTGGGCGTCTGGATGGAGCTGATTTTCATTTGAAATATTATTGTGAATGTTAACCAAAAATGTATTATAAAAATGATTGAGTATAATTTGATTTTGTGCATTTACCACTGCTTCTTGTGAATCCTGACAAAAAATATGACATGACCACCTCCTAGGTACTTGTATTTTCTCATCTAACTGGTCTCAGGTCAGAGAAAGAACTGGTTTTCAGTTCACCTTGGGGTCTCTTAAGTCCTCACCACTCCAACTCTAAAGGCTCTGTCTGGCCTTCATAGAGCGTAACCATTCAGACCTTTTGCCCACCCAACACTGTGGTTCCTTCAGTCCTCCACCCTGAACAGAAATATCCCTTGACTGTGTCTTGGTGCCTGTTGGCTCTGTGAAGTTCAATGAACAGCGCAAATTGCCTGAGGAGTGGAAAATTCCTCTGTCACAGGGGCGCTCTTATCAGCAAAAGCCAGATGGAGCTTCACCGTGGCTGAATTATCTATGTGAAATTGCTTTTTCTCCCAGGAAACCCAAGGATTTGCCCCCACCTCCTTGGCCCATAGAAAGAAATGGCCAGCAGCGGGATGAAAACAGGCCCAGATCAGTCCTACTTTAGTAATACCTATCTGTTTTCACCATCTATGTACTGTGCTTGTTAAAGATTTCAGTTATTTTTTCACTGTTTTGTGTTGCTGCATTAATATTCGGAGTGGAATGTGTTTGGATATGCATGGGAAATGCACATTGGGGATTATGCATGAAACTGTGGTTGGAAACAGCTTTTATGCTAATGGTCCAGCCTTTGCAAAATCAGTCTTGGAAAGCTGTCATTTATTTGATACGGAATGTGGCTGCAAACAGGCGCATATAAAATGGCAAAATGGCTTTACTAGGCAACAATCTTTCATCTTCCTAAGCAAACTGGTAAAAGATGCAGGCTACATACCAAAAGCTGAATATGATGATACTCAGCTGTTTTATAGCAGATGGAGGTCCAGAGGACCAGACAAAGTCACTGTGGCCCTTATTTATAACATGTCGAGGTGTGACTCGACCTTGGTTTTTGTACTGTAACACTGAAGGACCTGTTCCTTCTAAAGCTCTTTTTTTTTTTTAGGTATCTGTACAATGTGAGAAATTGGCTTTTTTTCCCCTTGAGGACACAAACAGTGATTTGCATTTAGAAGTTCGATATCTTGTGTTTTCAGTAATTTTGAAACAGTAACAGAATGAAAGGATTTTCATTTATTTTCACAAATACTTTCATGTCTAATTTCATTTATAATTTCATGTGTAATTCATGTCTTTACTTGTCAATCAATCCACAGTCAACAAGATGCAAGCATTGGATTAACACCTCCAAAAAGAACCAAAACAAACAAACAAACACAAATAAAATACAGAATTCTGAAAAATTTTCATTAAATAGAGATGGTGCGAATGAGCCTAAGCTTTGGTATCAGAAGTTGAGAAAAATGACAAAATCAGACCAAATATTCAGCAGTATACTACAATGAAATAAACAGGCAGTCCGGTCTGTGTCTTCACACATCAAATAACCATTAAAAATTAGAAAATAATTTATCAAAGACTAGTTTAAGGTTATTTGTGTAAATGAAGCAGAAATGGTTCAGACATATACTATGCACATTAAGCTCTTGTTGTATATTGGGACCTAACTGTTTGCGATATTGGATATTGCACATTTGCTGAGGTTACAAAGGCATATTGCCTTTTAGGACTTAACATGAATATAACATTACTGTTTGGCAGTGTTAAGTTCTTTTAAACTCCTGGAATAGAACTAGTGTAATCTGATAGAACTCTTTCCCCCTCTGGTAAACACTTTAGATGTATCACTTCATGGACATGAGGTGAAAATATTGACCACTCTACAAAGATGGTGAGTGAAATAAGGGACTGCTTTGGACTCCATCACTAACAGACCTTTGCCTTGTCTCTTTAGGACTAACCTGGAACTGGAGCTTGTGCATCGGGGAGTGTAACTTGTGTTCAGGAGGAGCTAGTGCGGCTGCCAAACGCTCATGTCTAGTAAGTAGATCTTCTCATCTTTGTGCTTGTTATACTTTGTGGGAAAGCTAACAAATGATGTGATGTTTTTGACATATTAACACTCACAATCTGATATTACTGCATCAATGAGATATCTGTATTTGACCCATTGGTTTGTTTTTGAGCCCATATTGACCCAGAGTTACATCTTATGATTGAGATGGGACTTATAGGAATAGTTTATTTTCACGCTGTGGAAATTCACCTCGCTTCTTACAACCTTACTATGTTTAAATAGATGCGAATGTTTGAGGCGAAACAGAGGCTCTGATATGGCATTCACATCCACCAGAGTCACCTTTATCTGTCAGGCCCCTCATCTTATTGTGCAGCTTTGTCACGTTAAATATGAATCAATAAGTCTAAAACTCCAAAGTACCTACTATGTGCATTGGTTGTTTAGAGTGAGACCAGTGGCTCTTAAAAGAGCAGTAACTAGAAGTTCCCCCTGAGGTTTGTCAGTCACATCAACCAGATAGCATTAACATTACTTTTTTTAAAATCCGAATGTTTAGACATAGTAATCTTGAGTATTTGACTTTGTCAGCATCAGAGTTGGAGGGCTCAGGGTGATTCTCAAACAGCAAATTACATGTAGATCCATTTTACTACCACGTTTTATGTATTTGCCTATATTACTGAATATTACACTAGCACTGTTAGGTCTTATAATTAAGTTGAAATGTCAAAAAACATATTGTGTGCTAATCTGTTTTTTTACTTTGACTTTTAAAATCATTATCTGATTATACTCCAAGAGCAGCTTTTAGAACATGTAATAGCATCCACTACTGGTTCTTCTGTATAATAACATAATTTCCATAGAATGACTTTCAGTAGGTGGATTATAAATGTGTGTTCCTATGTTCAGAATGGACCATCTGTTTGTCTGTTTTTTATTCTTTATTCTTATACTGTAAGAGACCTGTAAATACTGTACCTACCACATCCCTATGTAAAGTTAGGTGAACATATACAGTGTTTTTCTGTTTCAAGATGGCATATATTATTGAGTGGAAATGCAAGGGGCCACCGATAAGTTTTCATCTGCTTTTTTGTTGTGTAAGTTATGTTGACTGATTCAAGATCAATCCATGCTGTCATGCCTAAACCATTAAAGGGGGAAAAAAAACAAAGGTCGACTTGTAATGGTAGGCACAGACAGATGCGGTCCCAGTGAGCTGTCGGGTGCAGTGAGGTAAATGAAGCGACAAATGGGTCAAGTGATGTTTAGTTTTGTGTCAGTGCTGACACAGGGCATCCATCTAAAGGAATATGAAAAATGTGATCTTGGCTAAATCATAAATCAAATGCATCAACTTATCAATAACTGCAACTCACAATTGCCCTCTTTGGTCCATGGTATTGTGATCAATTCTGTGGATAAAACATGAAAAGCTGCATCATACAGTATGTAGGAGCATGAATAGAATCAAGAGCAGTCAAGGGCCCCATTTTGTGTTTGTTTTAATTATTCTGTTAAACTTGTGGTTGCTGACTGCTGCATTAAAATGGACTGTCATCCTTGAGTGGCTGAAAGGATTCACACTGGAAGTTTGCCATTTTTCAGCTACATTAACCGTGTAGCCGTGCTGACAGCCAAATTTACTCAATTGCAGTACATTAATGGTGGTTCTTCTTAAGGAAATGGATTTGAAGGAAAACTGC
Organism: Sphaeramia orbicularis; assembly: GCF_902148855.1. Classification (NCBI taxonomy): domain Eukaryota; kingdom Metazoa; phylum Chordata; class Actinopteri; order Kurtiformes; family Apogonidae; genus Sphaeramia; species Sphaeramia orbicularis. Next base: position 22,456,381 of record NC_043977.1, read on the forward strand.
AGACATGTGGTAGCTGTAAGAGCCCGGGGTGTTCTTAAGCCTGTATCCCAGTAGGCATTACTGCATAGATGCAAGCTGCCTGGAATTCCCTTGAAATGGCCTAAACCAACTATAGAGAGTCCAGCCTCTGAAGAACATGTCCTTGGTTAATTTAACTGCAAATATTTGAATTAATGTAGGGGACTATGACACTGAGAGAACGGGCAAATTATGTTGACCTCAGTTGTGCAGACTTGCAGTTTTCAAAGAGTATGTCCACATATTTGCATTCTTGTGTAATTATGTATTGAAGGAAAAGGTGTGTGATAATGTATTTGAAGAAATATAAACTAATTTACCAAATGATGAAATGGAACCGTAAATACAATGTGAAGTCTTTCAGGACACAAACAGTGTAGTGCATTGTCTACAGTCACTGGAGACCAATGTAAACTTCTGTTTGGTCTGCCAGTAGCCTTTAAAGTGTAACAGCCTTTGATACTGACAGTTTTGTACAGTATGATAGACCTGGGGCACTGCTAACAGTTGTGGGCCCCATAAAAGCTAAACGTTGTGGGCCCTTCATAAAAGAAGGTGTCTGTCGATCTGTTGGAGCAGGGGGGATATGTAAGTGGGGTAGGGGCGGAAGGTATATACATGGGGGTGCGTTCCGTAAGTGTCGTAACTACCGTAACTGGCATAAACCGAAAATGAAATTTAACATGCTTTGGATGTCTGACTCCTGGCTTCTATACCTCTGTTGAACACCGGAGCTTACAGGAAATTTTTACAACTACTAACCTATATCTACAGGGCCCCCTCCACTGCTCTATAGTCCCCTGGGAATGCTGGACACCCCTTTACGGCGCCCCAGTAATAGACTAACTGAAGTGTGATGGCATGATGAAACACTGCATGGCTTAAAACACCAGACTTACAAACCCAGCTAAATTGACCTATTTTATTGTCACACGCACAAAAAACTATTTTGACACAAATTTTCAAAACTGATACTAAATATTTGACCTGACACTTTATTCATATATATACATTTTGTTATTTACAGGAAAAAGCAGGAATGGACTGCTATTTATTTCACTCTTTTTCTAGCACTTTCAGGTTAATTCCTGGTAAAATATGACTGATGACAAAGACAAAGGGGGAACGAGCTGAAGTGAAGACAAATGGGATGCAGCTACAGACTTGCATAGCCACTTTTTTTGGCTTCCTTTACTGCTATGTTTGTGTTAGCCTGCGGAGGGCAGTGTTGCTCTAAGGATTGATTGTTCACACAAGTCAAATAGCAAAGAGCAAATTGTAAATCCATGTGCAGCAAAATCAGATAGGATTAATGAAGCTTATTGTAAGTCTGTAACGTGATGCTCAGGGAAAGTTTGAAGGGTTTTTTTTTTGTTTGTGTTTATTTTTTTCACTTTGAGCTGAAAATATACATTTCTGCCTTTCAAATGCAGAGTGAGATCATAACTTGAAGTTGGTTATTTTTGTCCTAGTCTAATAATAGAAAGACAAGGACATTTCCCCATTTACTTTACTTGAATTTTACCGCTTATTATTTAATATGTTATCTGTGATGTCATCTCATTACTCATGTCAGGAACCCTAGACAAAGACTGTTCTACCTTTGGTGTATCCTGCTGTGAAAAACAAGTGTGCAAACCAGAGATTGCATACACTTGGGGAGTCGCTCTTTATGTTTCACTAGTTTCACAGTGAACAGGTGTGACCTGACCAAAGAGTTGCCGAGGGCTACCAACCACTTCCATGTATCCATCTGGTCTGGCCTGGTTTTATCTAAGCCACACCATTAGATTGCAGTCAGTTCAAGTCGACTGCTTTCATCGTTCAATCTACATTGGTAACTGCTGGAGTGTGACAGTGCTGAGACACAGTCACATGCTGGTTTTGTTCCTGCTAATGTTCTTAATCTGAAAATAACACAGATGTACATGTGATTTTTTTTTTTCTCCTTTACTTTCTCTGTTTCAGATCAGCTTTTCCATGTGTTGGCCATGCACATGCGTCTGTACAGCATTGATTCAGCCTACAACCCCTGGACTAAGCTGACTCAGGTTGCACAAAGCAGGGAGACAGAGTGAGTGACTTTGTCTTTAAAGTACCTTCAGCGACCTTAAATCTATAAATCTGTTTATACATTCCTCGCTCTTCCCAATCTCTACTTAACCCCATACAGTACCATTCGACCCTCACATAAACATGCAGTCAAAGAGCCACTTTGTCCTCCACCAGACACAACCCCCCCCCCCCCAAACCAGCCTTTTTCCTTCACACAAAGAGGAGCTATAAACAGAAAAGAGCCCATGGTTGGTTTCCATAGATACCAATAATTGCTGCATCTGGCAAATTACCGGGCACTCCACAAAGAGCAAAATGGCCCTGTCAGATTCACTGTACTGCGAACAACCGCTTCACACCAACACCATACCAACACAACATGCCAACTGTCCACCTAGCTTCAACAAAAGCCCATATTTAATGAAATACAAAAGACACATAGTTTATATCTCACACGCTTGTGTTATTGTCTTGAATCACTGCTGAATGTCAGAACATACTATTTTATTCCCAAATGGCTTCAATTGTCAGTTGTTAAAAGGTTTTTTTTTTTTTAAATGCATGCTGCACTTGACAGTACAGGATGCGCTTTAACAACCTCTCCTCCCTGTTAGTGTTATAAGACAGCTTTTACACCTGTTACTATTAAAGTGCTCACAGCTATACAGTATCCTCAAAGGAGCCATTTGGCATTTAAAAATACTTTGTTAGAATTTTTTTTAGAGGAAACACTATCATTGACACCCTTAGGCGTTTAACCTGAGCTAGCAGTTAAATAGGACAGAGAGAGATGCTCCCATATAGATGCAAAACATTGCTCTGATTCTTATAGGATAAACCTACACGTATCAAGGTTTAACAGTTTGCTAGTATAGATCGTACATGTGATGTCTTAGCAGGTTTAAAAGCCCCGATCGCTTAAAGCTTTTCCTCCAGTGCACAGTGGAATTAACTGGTGAGTGCTTTGGTAATGGAAGGTATTATTCTGTAAGTGCAGTTTCTCCCATTCAAAACCCCAACGGCCTTTTAAGAGCAGAGTGGAGATTGGAGCGCTGTGAACTGTCAACAGAACCAAAGACATTTAAATGGAGATGGCACATGTACAAAATGCAACATTAACAGTACATTAAGGAAGATGGTTCATAGAGGAATATGCCTTTCAAGTCATGTTTGTCAAGTAAGTTAAATGGCAAGACCAATACTTGTAAGTAAAGTCACTAAAGTCAAAATATATTGTATTTGGAATGGGGCTGTATTGACTATTATAGACCACCTTTCACCATTTGCATGCATGGTTATTATTAAATTTAGTTTCAAATTATTACATGTATTATTGTTTTTTGAGTGAATATTTGTTGAGTATCTGCAAAATGAACCACAAATCTCTAAAACGTCCACTGAGCTCAGAGATTTTTGGTGAGGTTTTGAAGAGTTTATTTAGTGTAAGACGTAAGAGTTTTCTCAACTTATAAATAAACATTTAATCTGTCAGTTTATCAGAAACAGAAATCATAATTTCATACCGTTCACCAGATATGAATAGTATGACAAACTATAGTCTGAAAACTAAAACTGTCAGACAAATTAAATGTCATGTAGTAAAATGGACCATATTTGTCTCTGAGATGATGCTGAAAATGGAAGCATGCAAGCAAAGGGTCTCTGATTTGCACTAAAATTCAGTAATTGGGTAAAAGTATTCAGTTTAATTGCACCACTGCGTGAAACCACACATATACCTGATGATTAAAGAGCTCCACTTCTTGTTTTCTAGTGGCTTTGATGAAGAGAGACCTGAGGTGCCCATGCTGTTTCGAGATGTCCCGTCCCTCCTGATTATCTTTGTGCTGACCATGCCACAACCTCTGCGTAAAGGTACACTTCTTATGGCTTATCATGACATTACTCAACAGCATGGAGTTTCTCAGTGGCTGCACCATGAGGACAGCCCCATTATCAGCTGTAATCAGGGCTGAGTGCTGGAAAGACACATTTCACATCTCTTATCTGTCCTGCTGTTGCTGTTATTTGGCTGTGAGGATCAGAGATATGACCCTGGTGATGGGGGGGGGCATCGCAGCTCCTTTGTATGCCCTTCATCTCTGCCTTAAGTAGTGAAGAGCTTGGATGAAGTAGAGGAGGTAGAGAAAGGCAAAGGGGCCACCTAGGGACGTGGCCTGAAAGTCTGCTGCCCGAAGTGTCAGTACGTAGATTGTTTCATGGCTGGCATTTAAAACTAAACTTACATGTAGTGAGCACTTTCCCAGAGAAAATGTATAGTGACGATTGTTTGTCTACATTTGTACAAGTTTTCAGCGGAAGTTATTAAAGAAGCAAAAGCATACAAGACTTGTTAATGCGTATAATTATACGACTGGTTTTTACTATGTTGGCTTTTCTGTACGACATGCTTAGAGATGCACATAGTTAAACCCTTAATGGGATTAATTCACATAGACATAGCACTGTAAAAGGGGTCACAAAACCTCTGCTTTCAAATAGATTTTTTTTTTTTTTTACTACGATGCATGATTATTCCCTAAGGAGCCTTTTGCATTTGATTGTTAAAAAGGCTGGCCTCCTTTTTTAATTTTACTTGTAATTGTATTCACAGTCAGCTGTTAGCAGCTCTTTACTATGGGTAAAAAACAAATGTCACTCTTTTCTGTCATATTGGTGCCTAACTAAAACATTTTTTGTCTTTATACTTAATGGAAGAACCAGCTATGACCAGTTTCAAACCTCCTTTAGCAGGCATTTTCAAATAATATCCTTGCATGTTGAGTTTGTTTATTCAATTTGTCACATGTTTCCTCTTTGCCTGTAGAGCACTTTACCTGTGTGGTGAAGATGCTGTACAACCTGCAGTTCACCCAGGCTCTGGCTGCACTTTCAACCAAGTTCAGCTCAGAAGAAAGGCAGGCCTGGAGCACATCTGGAGCACTTAAGAAGGTAAAAGTAAAATTACGATACAACTTTTTATTATTGCATATCCTATGACAGAGCTTTCTTTATTTTTGTGCAGTGCAAATAAACTGCTGAACTCTAGTGTCTTAGCAGAAACCAAAATCCAGTCTTTAAAAAATTATTCTGCTCTCTTCAAATCAACAATACAAGATTTCCCTTTCTAATTCACAGCGTAAATTTGAAAAGGAGGTCCTTTTCCACATTTGTTTCTTATTTCCGGAGAGTTGATTAATTATATAAGAATCTAGTAATTTTGATTCCACCTACAGTCTTTACTTAACACTTAATGCAATAAGCATAACCAGTGTAGACAGTTTTGTCTGCGACAGCTGAATAAAATGTAAAATACATCTTGTATATATCTTTGTCGACAGGAGCGTAAAAACAAAAATGAACATTTAACAATTTCACCTCGCTGTCACCTAGCTCACGCTCCTTCCCTTGAGTGGCAATAAACTGCCAGTTTCTGAAGATAATTGTAGTGTGTTCATCATTTAATCACTCTTTTCTATAAAACCTAATAGTGCTTTTCAGGCACTGCTTCAACTGGTCTGAGGGACATTTCAAAATGGTGGTTAAAATTCAAATTCATCTCCTGCCTGTTTATTATCTTTAGAGCCAACACACAATGGCATTTATTCATTGTGTATGACTCAATATTGAGATGAATTAAGCCCCTAGTGTCATTTGTGTGGTTTAGACAGTATCGGTGTTCATTATCTGGAAAAGCTTGATTGCTTTAGATTGTTGCATTAAGTGGCTATCTATCTTCAGTCTATAAATGTATATTAGCAAGTGGCTTAATGTCAAAAGACAAATAGCTCAATCTCCCCTGCAGGGTGTTTCCATCTATAATGGAGGAGTGGATTAGTGTCTTTCTGCTTTGGAGTCATGAACAGTAATGCAGACATTCACAAGTTCCATAAGATAAAATTTTAGATGCACAGTGAAGACAGCAGTCATATCTGGTAGAACGGCATTGTAATTAAACAAAAGTTGTTAAAAAAAAATTCAGTCTGCACAAAGATCAGAGCATAGAAGAAAGAAATCCATGGACTTGAATTTCCTCCTCTATAATCTATGACAAAAGACAGCAGATGCGATAAGACTGCTGGTTTTCTAATTCTACCACCTTCAGCTTGATAAATGCTTGCACTTTCTTTATATAAAATACCAACTAAACCAGTTGAATTGTTATCAGAACACGCATTCACTTACCAGATATAATATTTCAAGAAAAGAATTACTGACCTGTTTTGATTCTGCATAAGTCATTATGTTTTGCTGTGTAGTGCTATATATACATGGGAGCAGGACAAGAGGAGAAGTCTTTAGTTCAATACTTAGTTTCAAAACATAACATAACAAATAAAAAACAATATTTCGTCATGTTACCTTAGATCAAAGTGACTAAAAAGTGAGGGAAAAGACACAAGTGAGCAGAAGGAGAAGATGCACCTTCAGGAAGTTTTGCTGTAGTTAAGTAGTTAGACACACAATACCAATGATGTTTTTTTTTTTTAGGAATTAATCAATCAGTGGACTAGAGGATAATGTCGTCACTCAGTATGCAGGACTGACTGCTAAAGCCTCATACTTAGAAAGGCTTTATTGGTCAGAGTTTGTCTACATCCACTGTTTCTGTTTTCCAAGCGACTTCTCCAAAGTATTGTACAGCATACACTACTCAATAACAGCTTTTTAATGGTTTCTTACTGTGTGTGTTGGGGACTGCCCACTCCTCTAAAGTGAGGGCAGAAAATTAAATCAAACAGGGACTAAAGTGCCAATGTCTATTGATCAATAGAGTAGAACATTTTAAAGGTTCAGTGTGTAGATTCACTATACTCTAAGTGCAGAAAGTAAATATAGTCTTGTATCAAGATTTCATTAAGTATGAGCACTTGAACATAACGCATTACCTTATTACAGTTCATTAATAATATGTTAATGGAGGGCAGTTGTTTGGTAATAAAGAGGTAATAATCATGTATTAATTCTCTCTCATCTCTGTAATTTCTGAAGGTGAAATGATAATTACTGTATTATTGTGTTGAAATTCATGTTCCCTCGATGTTTACAACATTCCCTTTTGTATCAACAAGGTAAAACTGATGATGAATTAAAAACTGCATTAAAAACTGCTTCGGAAAGGAGAATAGATTGTCCTTCGATACCTTAGACTGATCCATTTACATCTGCATGAGTGAGTCATGGGTTAATTGTGTTGTTTAGTCTCTTTTGTTGATTGTTCTGTTTAGAACAGGTAGGCATCTAACATAAAGATGCATTGCATTATGTTCTGTACATGTATGTGGCCTATCCCTTTAACTAAAAAGTCTGTAAACACCAACTAAACACTAGAGTTTTCCTTTTTTATGTTTTTTTTTTTTTGTAAACCAGCACTGTAGGGGAGGGTGAGGTGAGGGGTATAAATTTGCTGCAATCTGAAACTTTCACCACCAGATGCCACTAAATATCACGGACTGAGCCTTTAACTTTTGCATTTGTCTAATTTTTCACAATTGCAATTGTGCCTTTGTCACAGAGTTTCTGCAAATGCTGAGAAGTCCGTTGAAGCGCTACTCAGTCATGTTATCAGTGAGCTCTCTAGGACAGTGTGTCATACAAGGTGAACACGTGAAGAAACATCAATGGTGAGACACTTGAATGAATGTTGAGCTTTTCAGAACATAACTGCCTGGGGATAGCTTTCTATGTCCCCTTCCTTTGTTCCTCTGCTCTTTCTCATTTTCCCGAAAAACAATGATTGGCCATTATCAAGAGAGACCAGTGGTCTAATATCTTTTCTAATCTCCAAGGGACATATCTATCACGGTATTATCAGCAGGCTGCTGGCTGTGTTAGTGATTAAGTGTTTCTGTTGTTTCCCTGTGCAGCTGAGCTCCAGTGTGTGGTCCCCACAGTCTATTGAGTTAAGCCTCAGCAGTTCTGCCTGCCCTTCCTTCGCCTCTCCTGCCTTTTGCAGCATCACCTTTAGGAGGACAAACCTGACGGCTGCCAGTATGTATTATCATAATGTCATTCATCTTGCTGAACGGACCTACATTTATGTCCCCGAGCATTAAATTTCCATGTATGTGCTCCTCTAGTTATATTACTTTCATGTTTCTCATAATGACAGAAATGTTATCCAGTATGTCTCCCGTCATGCTAAGAGACATAAATCAGAGTTACTCACCAGCTGTTTTTTCTTGTTGTTGTTCTCAGGAAAGAGGAGGAGTTCTCGTCCTTGGCTGCTTGTTTGGGGCTCTTATCCTCGGCCTCTCAGCCTTCCAACACCGTGCGACAGTGCCTCATGTCTGGAGTGGGCGGTCAACGCTTTTGACTTAGTGACTCAGTTGTGTGCTGAGGTCACAGGACTCTCACAGATGCAGGCTGAGCAATCATGGTTAGTGAACCACTTTGTATTTTATTCACAGCCTGTGCAGGACAGAATGTGTTGGTTTACAATGGCCCTCTGTATACAAGATCTCTGCTTGTAACTCATTAAGAAGTCACCTTTTAAAGAACTTTACCATCTCAGAGGGCTGCAATAAAGCATTCAGATCAGATATACTGCGAACCATGCTTTTCACCTTTTGCCAGTTTGTGATTCTGGTCATAATGTGGCCATGTCATTCCATGTTATAAACTATAACTCAATATGAATATATCGATTAAATCACATCTGAGACTTGTAAAAATGTTTTAAAAAATATTAGTCATCATTTTTCAATTTCTAATGAGGAGAGAGCATATGTGGGCAAATCCGGTAGCCTCTAGTGTCTTTTTTTAAAGAGCTCAGGTCTTTGCTTTTTTGTACTTGCTTGGTGCAAGTAAAAATGTCTGAACTTCTCAGAAAAAAGCTGATGTCCATCACTGGTACATCTCTTTCAGCAAACGTTAGATTAGGTGGTTCTCATTACCCTGTTGATAAGGATTCATATAATTTTTCTAATGTTGGTCTTGTCAGGTAGCATTGTAATTTGCTTGTCTCTGGTCAAGGTGTTAAAGGTCATTGCAGAGGTGTCTGATTGTAATGGAAACATTAGTATTTACAGACGGTTGTTTATTCACTTCTCCTACAGGACTCTATTCATAAAGAACAGACTCTGGTCTTCCTTTAAATAGCCCAAGGTCAGGACATTGGTTACACCTAGAGATTGGAATCTTGCATCTTTGTTCAGAATATCATTGTTTACACATCACTTGGCGGCTGCTTTATTCTGGAAGCTCTTGGTTTGCCTTATAATGGGGATGCACAAAAAAACCGAATTTTGGAAACCATGAGGCACATTCCCACAGGTGCTCCTGTCACATGATCATTTTGGGGAAAAAAACAGACAGCGGCCTTGAATCACAGGCAGTTCCATCCATGTTGTCTCTCCAAGCAGCTGCAGTGGCAATAAATTTGCCTTTTTAATCATACTACTACTGACTACATTCACTGCAGGAAATCTGGTATTCCAGTAATTTGTGACAATTCTCATATCAAGCTGACTTATCTGCTCCCCCTGTCTAGTGATACATGTTTCTGTTGTGTGGAATGTTTGGAATTCTGAAGCAGTTGTGTGTACGGAGGTCATCTTCATTTTCTTATTAGTGTGGATGACCTTTGGGCTTTTATCAGGCTGTGTTTTGTAAACTAGTTATATCATAACAAAACGTACAGGGTGGGGAAGCAAAATTTACAATATTTTGAGGCAGGGATTGAAAGACAGTGTATGACCAATTAGTTTATTGAAAGTCATGAGAATTTTATTTGCCACAAGAAATTTACATAATAGAAAATGTTTTTATTCTATGTGTCCTTCTCCTTTCACAATAACTGCCTGTCACACGCTTCCTAGAAACTTGCGCAAAGGTGTCCTCAAATATTCGGATGACAACTTCTCCCATTCTTCTTTAATAGTATCTTCAGACTTTCTCCTAATAGTTTTGCTCATAGTCATTCTCTTCTTTACATTATAAACAGTCTTTAGGACACTGCCAACTATTTTGAAAATCTCCTTGGTGTGACGAGTGCATTCAGCAAATCACACACTCTTTGACATTTGCTTTCCTGATTACTCATATGGGCAAAAGTTTCTGAAAAGGTATGGATATAGTGTGTAGGTAGGATTATGACATCAATATACGTTGTTTTCAAAACAATTGACGTAGTGCCTGCTGAGAAAAAACAACTAAATGTCATTGTAAATTTTGCTTCCCCACCCTGTATGTGCAGTGTTATTTTTTGTCATGGGCACAGTGCTTAACCCCAGTTTCCCCCAGTATCCTGCCAGTACTTGGCTGATAAAAATAAAATGCTATGTAAGACACAAGCCCTTAGTCTTCTGTTCATTTAGATATTGTTGTCAAGTAAGATCATTGTAATCAAAGTCTTATTGACAATGAAATTCAGCCTTGGTTTGAGAAGGTCCATAGTTTTTATTGTGGTCTTAGGAGAGAGACTGCAGAACTAGCCATGTGTCTTCAACCCTCATGCATTAATCTTGGGCGTTGTATGTCAGTTGGTGAAAATTCTCCTGAATGCAATTTAGACTGTGTCGACATAATCCTTAACACGAGGCATTATTTATTATTACAATCCGTCAACTGAAGGACATCATAAAAAGTAGGAAGTCAAGAGCCCTGATGATTTATTCACTGAATGGTGACAACAGACAGATTCTTTTTCTCCTTGGGGTTTAGTTTTTAAAAAACAATAAACCATGCCCCTTACTGTGTATTCAGTGCTACAGATGTTTTGCTTTTTTTGGGTAATCCCAATCCTTTGATTTGATTTAACTGATGATATTTACAGTTTTGTCAAGGATTGAGAGGGAGCAGGAAAGAGTTTCACATAAAATTTACTCATGGCAACAGTAACACTAAAGTGGTGTCCTGAATACATTTTAAGTACTTGTGTTTATTTCTCTTATCTTTACTAGACCCCTCCTCGTCCAGGATCCTGAGTGGGCAGCCCCCCGCCTTCTCCAGCTAACCTGACAACTATAATATCATCTTCCAGTACTATCCAGAAGGCCTGCACTGCCTGCAAAAAGGTGCCAAAAGACCCTGCACTCTGCCTTGTTTGTGGCGCCTTTGTGTGTCTCAAGGGCGCATGCTGCAAACAGCAGGAATCTGTGAATGTGTTTTGGTAAGTTTCTCAGTATTTCAATAGTAAAACCACAATTCTTGTAATAGCTTAAAAAATATTTTGGTAATTCTTTGTGTTCTTGCTTTTACTTGCAGCACTCCCAACTTTGTGTGCAGCTACAGGCATCTTTCTGTTGAATAAACGCCTCAGTCATCATTATCATCGTGGACATCGTTTCTGCTTGTGGGGTTCTGTTACCTGGATGCCCACGGAGAGGAAGACCGTGATTTACGGTATGCTCATTAGCCGCATAACATAGGTCACATTAACATCATAAGAAACACAGCGACATATTAAAGGATTACTGAAATCTTTTACATACTTAAAGTTTCGATTACAATTGCATTTTATATTCAAAACTTGTTTTGAATCTGTATTAATCAGATGATGCAAGAACACAACCATCTAAGACTTGTTCATAAATTCTTATTTTTTTTCTTCCAGCCGTGGCAAGCCTCTTTTCTTATGTGAAGAGAGGTATCGAGTATTGGAGCAGCAGTGGGTTTCACACACCTTTGATCACATCAATAAGCGTTGGGGGCCTCACTACAACGGACTCTAAGATTTTCCGAAGTCCACTGAAAACCGCAACCCGTGACAGAAAAGTTTTTTTCTGACTTGTGTGTCTGCCTCGATCAAAATATTTGGGAACTCTTATGTGAAAACACAAACATCCATTGAGGGTTTTGCTGCCACAGCCTTGGTTATGTGAAGTTTGGTGTACAATCATGCCTAAGATTAACACGTGTGTTAAGTGATTTATTGTGTGGTTTTCAACAGGGAAAATTTGCAAAGTTCGAAGTCAAAAGCACAACTCTGCCCAGCAGTTCAATTGGTTTGGATTGGGCTTTTAAAGCCTGTTACCTTTATTTGGGCTGAAAAAATATATATCATGTGCTGAATGTCCCCTGCGAAGTTTAATTACTTTTGCACCATTTATGATGATGTTAGTGCATATCCCTTTTATTTATCAAAATGTGCGCTGCTGTGCTGGCATGAGTTTCAAAGCTCCTGATGAGTGTAGCGATGTTATTGCAATGTGCACTCATTGTCTGCTGACATGTGATGGTAGGCAGGACAAGTCCATCAAACACTATAGAGTTTTTTTGCAAACAAGCAAAGGCTCTTTTTATGGGTCTAGTTGCAATCCATCCTCAGGAATTTTTTTTGTTTTTGCTGTTAAAATACGTTTTAGATATTTTAAATAAATGCTGCTGCTCATTGTTCAAGTAATTTAACTTTTGTGAAGAAATTTTTTTTCTAAGGTTGTGCTTTGAGTTTACGGTAGATGGCTGGGAATGTTGACTCCAACTCTCTCTAATATTTAAGGAGGTATGCGGTCACCTCATTACGCTCACTGGCAGTTCTTTAGATCCTGCCCTAGTCAGCAATTTTCCCCCCTGGTTGGTTCTAATGATGAAACTCAGTTGCACTCTAGATGGCTAAAGCTACATCTGGTCAAAATCAATGAAGGATCTAAGATTCATTGTCATACCGTCTTAGACTTAGAGCTGAGTGAGTATATACATGAGTTGTGTGCTACAATCCATTTTGAAGGCTAAATCTCATTTTACAGGAAGGTTCCTGCTGCACATGGCAAGAAGCGAACCACAAAGTGAGAGCAGAAATACTACATTGGTCCTGTCAAGTATTCTGTCAAGATGTGAATTCAATGAAATACAACTTGCTTTTGAGATGAAATGCCAATACTCTTCATTTCTGTGCTGTCAGAAAAAGTTTTTGCCCTGCTTTTGACAGTCAAGTCATAACTGCAGTGCAAAACTTTATTGTGCTGACTGCCCCTTTCTCGTGCATCAACTAGTTGTAAGTTATAGTGGCATTCCAACATTCAAGATTATCTGACTTGAGTATCCGTTATACACTGTGCATGACATCCTTTAAGCCACCATTATTTAAGTGTCTTAGCTACTTATTTTTCTGGTTATCTTTTTTTTTTCTGGAAGAGAGGAAATTTATCCTGTCGTGCCTGCAAGATTATTGTTAATTTCGAGCGATAACAACCTATTGCAGTTGTCTCTGAAGTGTGGTTTTCAGACATTTGGCCACATGGCGCTGCATCAAGTAATCTTTAAGGAACAAGTTAACACTTGAAAAACTTCCTCTTGAATTCATGCATGCTGCTTTTCTGTTTACTGAGTTTCCCCTCTCTTCTTGATTTTTTGCAGTACCCACTTTGTAAATGACCGCAACCAAATAGCCAATGAGTAATGGGTGTAAATTGTAACTGAAAGCTCTTGTGTGTTCTCCTGTATGAATGATGAGAGAATACAGTACATTACTGTAGGTGCTGACTCAAACTTTCTGAGTTTGACCAGAAAGTATTGACTTGGACATTTAATGCAAAATGTAACATATGTGAATAAAATATAAACACACTGATCTGTGTCCTCTTGTTTTCCTCAGTCTGTCTTTAAAATATATGAAGTAATAGTTAGCTGACACAGCTCAGGTTGTAACAGTCAGTGGTTGCATGTTTTCATTATTTTCAATTTCAGTTCTGTTTTATGAAGGATAGACCCTTGGGACACCATGTATTTTTCAAGGGGATTCTGTAACATAAAAGGTACAATGCAGAATAGACACCTAGAAATATAACAGTATAACACTAAATCACATCCTAATGTACATTACAAGACATACTTACAACAGCTTGCTCCATTCCATTCCACCCCACAACACACCAAACAAGTAACATTACAGTATTTCATATTCAGATTCAAATAAAGTCCAGAGTAAAATTATCTTAAAGCAAAAAACACAAAAATAGGCTGACTGATAAGCAAATGTTTTTCATAATGACTGATTCTGCACCATAATGCTCCAGTCCAGTTTTCTGTAATGTCATTGTTCTAGTTTTGTTACACTGAGGAGGGCAGTAGTGATTTGGGCACTGATTTTTGCTTCAAATGTCTCCACAAAGGGATCACAGTGCATTAGAAGTGAATGTCTGAATAGGTAGATGTCATCAGATGGCAACTTAAGAGATAAAGTCTGTGACCAATGATTTTTCAAATGTATATTTATTAGGTCATTAATTTTGAGCATCAAGAAAGAGAAGGTTGGGGGTGGGGGTGGGGGAGTGCCTCCGCCAAAAACAGACACTGGCAGGTGGCAGACCCCAGAGACTAGAATCTACACATGATTTAAAAAAAAAAAAAAAAAGACTGAACTGAAAACTACATTTCCATGAGTCAGGGCACTTACATCCACTTCCACACCAGCAGGTGGCAGCACATCACATATCTATGTTGTAAATACATTGTAGCTTGGCATCTTGGAAGGAAAAATCAGTTAGTAACAGAATTATTCGAGGCTAACTTTGAATATGAATTTCTCTTTATAAGCTCTAGTGTTTTGTAATGGAAAGTGATGACATATATGAAAACAGTCCTGACAGAGAAAAAACCCACGAACCCAGAGTCCACTTAAGAGTCGTCATGCTAGCTAGCTAACCCAGCTAACATGGTAAGAGTGAACGCCCTAACACTGATGCACATTTTGTGTTTTAGCTTTGCTTTAGATTAAATTTGGAGATGGTTGCTTATTTGCCCTTAGTGAATACTTTTGAGAAATGGCATTTTGTATTGTTGAGTTTTTATTAGCTACTATTTCCTGACTATTCTGACTTTTGACCGTCACATTGCGGCTGTTTAAAAAAAAAAAAAAAAACAGTCTAAACCTGAAACTACTTTTGCTAACTTGTCAAGGCTTACATTCCGTTTTTCCTCTACAGTATAATTAAACCATAAACACACCACAAGTTTTACCATGTTTTAACCATTTTATGTCAGTTTTGCGCTAGATAGTGTCGCTAGGTAAGCTAGCTAAATGACTATGATGATAATTCTGCCAGTTTTTTTTTCCTTACAACTAGCTAACCTGCTACAGAAATTAGCATGGATTCATTCTATCACTGCTTACACTGAAAACATAAAACTAAGAAAAATGTAGGACTGTTAAAACAAATTCTGTCAATTTGAGACAGATATAACACAGATAATTGCCTGTGTCCTTTATGATATATAGTCAAAAATGTTGCAGGAGATATTAGCTATATTAGCAAAATCTATACACAAAACAGAAAAAGTGTCTCAGTATTGTACTGTTTTGACTGGACTCTGTAGCTT
The DNA here is from genome assembly GCF_902148855.1 of Sphaeramia orbicularis. NCBI lineage: Eukaryota > Metazoa > Chordata > Actinopteri > Kurtiformes > Apogonidae > Sphaeramia > Sphaeramia orbicularis. The sequence goes on from NC_043977.1 coordinate 22,471,714, forward strand.
GGTGCCCTGACGTTTTAAAGCCATGTGACTGAGTATTTACTGGGTAATTGGGTTGAACTTTCATAAACAAGGGAAGCCCTCTACTCAGGCACCAAAGGCTGCACAAAGCCCCGGATTTCTGCCAATTAGGCGACAAAAAGTGGACCAAACTTTGTATGTAAGGCTGAGGAATTTGCTCTGGGAATATCCATCAACAGAGTGAGTCAAGTTACAGAGATGATGGTGATACAGTCAGTACTTAGGAGAGCATCACTGGACATTTCCTCATTTTCTCCGTGTTCTGGTAGGTATACAAATGAGATCAGACCATTGAAGGCTGTATGAGGCAATAGAGGTCAGTTAACTTCCTGTCTGCAGGACAGCACGCTCAGGTGTCTGCTGTTAATAATTAATAAATCCTTCCTCGACAAAACAGGAAAATCAGTTTGGATATGTTGCTATGGACGGTAAGATGCATGTAAATATAACACTGCAGAATTAGTTGAGTTGTTTTACCTTGAATTTCAAAGTCCTTCTAGTGCTGACTTTGTTTGTGCAGCTGTCAGAGAAATGGAAGCAAGTCTGTGCACTTTTTAACTAATTTTTAAAATAGTTTGACATGTTTTTCAGATTTTAGAGATGGAGCTGTGGAGGCACCAATGTCGAGGTAGGATCCTGTTTCTTTATCTGTAGACTGACTGGAAATATACAGTCCTGTACCATGAATTTGTTTGATATTTTTGGCCTTATTCTGGCGACACTCCACCAAATAATCTTAGATTATGAATAACTGTGCAGATAAATAGCTCAGTGTTTCCTCTGTGTTCATTAAACAATGGTGCACCTCTGAAAACATGTAGAAACATTATTATTTAGCTTTAGTGTTGCCTATATCTAAAATAATTGTCCAGATGAATCAGAAATTCAGATTATGAAATAATTTAACATTCTTAACATTCTAATGGCATTTAAATATAACAAATAGCGAAGTAGCACCATATGTAAGACAGAACATTTATTTTAAAATTATAGAGGAATCAATGTAATTACAAGGTTTGTTTGAAATTGATAGCTTCAGTTTTGTATCAGTATATTTGGAAATAGTAAATAAAAGTGAAGTGATAGATGTGTTAATATCAGGCGGTAGACCACAAACTCTGCTGGACTTATCACATGCAAACAAAGTTGGCAAGGAGTTTTTCCATTTTGGGTAAACAGTACACATACTAGATGCTAGTGTTATAAACTATGTCACTGATATTGCTATAACTGAATTACTGTGTAGATATGGACTTTAGCATGTTCAAAAGTACTATAGATTCTTGCAGTTTTGTGATACCCTATAGATTCTCAAAACCGCTGCATCAGATCATCAGATTAATAATGCATTTGCCAAGATTCATGGTAGACTGTGGTGAATTTTGCATTGTGGTTAAAGACCAACTGCTAGATAAATGCATTGTAGTCTCTCTTCAGCCATTTTATTAAAGGAATTTTATAGATATTGTGATGTGTGTCCCTAAAATTAAATAATTGTAACACAATGCCTTGCTTACAGTATTGCATTATATTCAATTATAACCACCATATCATGCAACACATGGTTCCACCAGATTTTTGTCAACACACAGCCTTAATACACTTATCAGATATACAACATAAAGGGGCTATGAGCTAAACAGAGTAGGATCTTAAACACACTAACACTCAGTTTTTAAAGCATTCATGATTCTGTTAGTTTGAAAGACTGAAAAACTGATACAGAAAAAGAAATAAATGATGTACTACCTGGTAAAATAATGTACCAAAATGTTGACAGACGGAGAGATAACTGAAGAGGAAAATTTAATAAGAAACATTTCGTTTATAGCTCTTTCAAGAGCCTTTCTCTTTATTTGGGTGGGTTTGTGGGATGAATTTGATGCTGAACTCCAGCAAAGTAGAGGAATAAATCAGTCTTAAAACATACACAAAAATATCCTCAGAGGTTCAGTGATGAGGAAAAGACATGGTGGACAAGCCAGAGGAAGTAACTGCATACAGGTAATGTATGTAATAGGGACTTTGATATTGTTATTTATAGAGTTTTTTTTAAGAATTTGCTCTACATGTTTACTAGTCATTTTATTGATTAATCTTGTTGTTTCTGTATTTGTTACATGGTTGAACAAATCTGAATAATCAGTATTTAGTAAACATACACACAGTTCTCACACTGTGCAACACAGTTCAAGGTTTGTCTTAATGGTAATTGTATTATTTGGATACATTTAAAGACTTGAAACTAGAAGACACATGAATTTCTTGCTGTGATTGGTTACTCAGATCATGCTTTTGTTTTTGCTTTTTTAAATCAGTTTAGTGTTGTGTATATCTTAATTTGTCAAAGATGAGATTATTCATCATGGTGCTACACTGCAAGAGGCTTAAAGTAATAATAAAAAAAGCTTGTTTCTGGCTCTATTAGGTATTGGTTGTCCAGGGTGAGAACAAGGGCACAGTGCTTTAGGCCAGGCTTGAAGCTTGTGAAGGTTTACCGCAAAGCCTCTTCATATCCCCTTAAACGGGATTATAGGTCATTTTTTTTCCTCCACAGATTTACCATTGGGTTTACCAAGTGAAGTTCCCGTAAGGCTCAGTAGAGAGGCTTGGATTGTGCAAGTTTGATGGAAGCAGAAAATTAGATTACTCACTTTTACTTTGCTGTCTTTGCAGTGACAAAGACAGTCCCTGTGCAGCTTCAGGATACACCATCAGACACAGACACACCATGACTACAAACACTTCATGAGCAAATAAATAGGAGTTTGACTGCATTATTTAGCACATTTCTGTTTGACATTGTTGACGGTATTGGAGCCAGAATCGTGTGTCACAGTATATGTAATTATACAGTACATCATAGTAACAGTATCATCTTAAATACGAAACATCGGTAAATTCAGTTAACAGATGGTTCTTCATCACATTTGAGTTTCTTCTCTTATTTGGAATGAGTCAAAGTGTCATCAGAGTTACTTATCTTTTATTCAGACATTCCAGTATCTTAGAAAGCAAAGCTGATCAGCGTGGCAAACACCCAGTCCAACATTGCTTCTGTACTTTTGTACTGATAAACAATAGGTAACCTGACCGTTGCCACCTGGGACCTCTGGTGTCTAGTTCTAACTTAAACCCTAGTACTTTATCTCCTGTTTCTCTTTCCTTTTTGGCAGTTACACAAAAAATATACTAATATTCCAGTTAATGTTAGTGACTGGTTATTGTAAGTCACTTTTACCTTTTCACATTTTCAGCCATTTTGTTTATTATTGTGCTTATACTCAAAGATCTGTTCATATCAGAATTTTCCCCATATTTGTGTAAGATATTGGTGCACAGGTGGAGGTTTGGGGGTCCTCCTTTAAGAGAGGTTTGGTTTATAAAGGGTTTCATGGTGTGTACCAAAAGAAAGTATTTTTTTGTAAAAGTTGTGCTGGTATTCTTTTATTACGCAAATGATATTCATCAATTAATAAACATGATAGTATGATAATGAATACTATAGGTCTGTATTATAAAAAGGTCCAGGAAACATTAAATAAATTGCAAATTTCAAACATAAAATGTATTTCAGAACTCAGTATCAAAGAAATGAAGATTAAAAAAACTTCTACTCATCAAGATCCAAAAATCAAATAAATTCCAAACATCAAATAAATAAAAACAAATTGCTCAGTGATGCTGTCCACAGACAGATTCAACGTGACAAATGATAGAACATTGATACCTCTAAAAAAACAAATTTGAAGGAAAATAACAGTATTTATTTGGCCTAATGTGGGATCTTTTCTTCTTCACTTTAGGTGATTTACAAAAACACTTGCATATAACACTTAGTCTCATAATGGGGGGGGAACTCTATATAAGTAAACAACATAACAAAGCTTGCTAAATTCACCACAGGAGGCCAGCTCCAACCATTCAATCTGGGAAGTCATTTAGTTTGTTTTGATGCGCTCCACATCGATTTTACATTTATTTGCCTTAGGTGGTACCCGAAATGGCTTGGGTGCTACACCTAAACAACGCCCAAGATTTAATGGCAGTGAAAGCCATGCATTACAACTGTGGTTCCTAAATGAAGGGGGGCACCGAAGAATCCATAGCCTAAAAGGAGTATAAAATAAAGTAGAATTAATCTGAATGATTGTGAGCGCAGTGATGTGAGCAGGGTTTAATGACCCAGGTTAGTGAGAGTCACAGCAAAGCAGCATGTTTAATATGAGATGGTTAAGTTTAGTCTGGAAACAGAAGAAAAACAAGTAATGTCTTGCTCTGTATTTGGACTTTTGTGATTGGTTTTGCATGTTGATTGAAATTCATTGAGTTTACTTATTGGGGTGTGGATTAAAAATGCTTTTCCTTGAAGGGAAACTCTACATTTACATTCTCTTGAGTCTTTTAAAAAGCAGCTGAAGACCCTGTTCAGGCTTTTACTTAAGAGCGGATTTTTATAACAATTTGTTCTTATGCGTACATGTTTCTGCATGTGGTTGTATATTTCTTTGTTTTATATTACGTATTTTCCTTTTTTAACTGTTTTTCTGTGAAGCACTTTGTGAATTCTTTCTCAGAAAAGTGCTATATAAATAAACTTACTAAATAAACATGAAAGTATGAGTTGTGCTGCACTGCTGTTATTATAGCTCTTTGCAGCGGGTGTAGCTCTCACTTTGATTAGATCTCTGGGGTTTTCATCATATTTGTAAACACAGTATTGTGGTATAATGTCATGTAAGGGGTTAGGTCTTGTCTTGAAGATATATTGTAGTTAAATTGTTTATCCAGCCTTAGAATCCGTTCTCAGCCTATATATAGACTCTTAATTTCCTGTATACATAAGATTATTTATTTTAACTGCTTTTCTCACCATTCATTTATTGTAGTACTGAAGATGTTTTTTTCTGTGATAGAATGGTCTATAACATCCAAGTTGTCTCATGTAGAAACAGCCTGAGTAAAATTGATATTATTTACAGAGGAGGGGCAGCCAAAAGTCATGTGACATAACAACTGTCGTGAACTTCCTGGTTACCTGTGTGCAACCCGAGATGCATCATATCAGCCACCATTATGAGTGGATGCATCTGCTGCCTGAATGTTTAGTGCTGCTGCAGATCAGGTTGCAGATTACTAATGAATTATTAATCTTCTTAGATTAACGTGAATTCATCTCAGGGTGGTTTTAGCGTGAAGCAGACAAACACGTTCACAGAGACAGGTATGTACTGTATGACTTATGGGTTTATGGTACGAGCATTGCTGATCTTTGACAAAATTTGAATAATCAATAAATGCAGAATAGCCAAAAAAATAGTAGTTTTGCAGTCGGTTGCTGTGTTGGACCGGTGGTCATCACTACCATATAAACTGATTATAAGTTGATGAATTCTAAGTTGATGAGTGTGCATTCTGATGCTTAAAATATGCTTCTGTATTTAAATTGGCTTTTACAAAATCTCTTTTTATAAATTAAGAATGTGATGATTGTGCAGTCGCGGTGTATTGTTTATTCAGGCACAACAAATGAACCTGTGTTTTGCTACTCAGATGTAAAATGTCTATGGAAGTGGCAGGAGAAGTTTGATATCGCCGAGCAGGTATCTGTTGCTTCTGTCATTAAAGACAAATGGATGCCGTAGTGAAATATGAACCGTCTCAAAAGTCGATGATGGTGCCGTAGCAACAGGTGATGGCTAGTGTGTTCAGTACACGGTGTAAATGCAGAGTAGGTTAGTTACACAAGAAAAGGGATAGCAGTTATAAATGGCAAGTAACCAGGTTTGGATCTGCTTATTTATAAGGCACGTTTGATGCATTAGTCACCGACAGTCACAGATGGACAATTAACCTCTGATCAATCAATGATGGATTATTAGCCTGAAGACAAAGCTGGACTCTAGGTAAGGGATATAGCTGTTGCTGAGTATATTAGTATTGGTACATTGGTCCTGCGTGCAGCTCACATTGAAGGACATTAGGAGGATCTGTGTGTTTCTTTTATTATTTACAGAATAGCTGTATATCCGTCTTGTATCTACCTGAATGCCATTGCTCAAATGGAATACACAACAATCCATAAATCTGTCCTCTTCTGCACCTAGGGGTTAAACATCACTCATGTTTTTCACATCAATCTGCTGAACTTCACCAAAACAATATTCTTTCCTCCCTCAGGGTCACACAACCTATATGATGCATAACACGCTTACAAGCAGAGCAGTCATGAGGTTGAATATAAACATTTCACTCCATCATGTTTATCACAAACATGCATCAGTCTCCAAAAATAGGATGCATGTGTCCCTGTAACCTACCTGTAACCCATGTTGTATTTATTCACAGCCCTGTTCTCTTGAAGCATGCCGATCTTCCGTGTTGTGTTTGGTCACAGACACGTGCAGACTTAAGGATGATTTATTGTCAGCTTTTTTACTTCGATCAATTAGAGCTGAAAATACTCTTACATAATGATTTTACTTGTATGTTCAGAGGTGGCGCCCGTTCATTCAGGACAGCACTTGTCAACTTAATCTCTGTCCAATCCAATTGATCTTGAGGAGATTGCAGCTCTTAGTGGTAGTGACAAGGTCCCCGTGGAGAGGGCTAATTCAGTTCGTCTGTGAAATGCCACTTGTTGCCCGTCCTCTTGAGGAAACAATTGCGGTTGCCGTTGGCGTTTTTATATTATGATCACCAGAGGCTCTTCGGCTGTAATTTACCTCAGCCCTGATGAGTCAGAAGAAAATAACACTTGCTATGTAAGTAGAACGCTGTCATGTCCACCTACAGCTGTCTGCTTTGTTTTTACTTTGATTTCCTGCTTTAAACCTGTTAAGTGGCTCCCTCGACAGATTTTGTCGGTTCACTGATCCAAAGGAGAGAACCTCTGGGAACAGATGCACTGCTCTGTGATATGCCAAAACAGTTAGCTGTACACACTTCATACATCCTCATTACTCGCTTCTCTGTGTAGTTAATGAGATTAGCTCTTCTGCCTTGCTGTGTGAAAGTGGTTTGTGTTGAGATTCATCACTAGTGTCTATTTGTAGGGTTTAATTTGATTTTGAAGATGTTTTTTTTACAATTGCATCACACAAAAATATTTATCTTGATTCATATTTGTTTGTGTAGGAGGTCACTGTATGGACTGTATCCCTACAAGTCCACTATGATTGGCTTGGAGAACCTTGGGGATCCATCTGGTAACTGGGATATAGTGGAGACCATTGGCAAAGGAACGTATGGAAAAGTGTACAGAGTGACCAACAAAAAGGATGGAAGTCAAGCAGCAGTTAAAGTACTGGACCCGATCAATGTAAGTCAGATAAATACATACTTAATCAGAAACTGAAATAGATGATAGAATTCATCAGTGTCTACAAATGTGTAGTATAGTAAATACTGACTGATATCCAGCTCAGGAAAAATAAGAGACCACTGCTTTAGCTATATATAGGCCTTTGTTTGGGTTTAATTAACATTTTGGGTTATTCTAGAAATTACCGCCAACATTTCTCCCAAATTCCATATAAAATAATATCTTTTAGAGCATTTATTTGCAGAAGATGACAACTGATTAAAGTAACAATAAATATAAAGTGTTAGTGTTTTCAGACCTTGAAAAATGCCCAAGTTTAACAACAACTTTAACAATGCAATGCTAATGTTTTAACTTCACTTCAGAAATCTGCATTTGTTGGAATCACCTTTTTCCATTTTAGCTTTAGTCTATCTAGCCATGCTCTATCGTATTGCTCATGGTGATTTATGCCACTGCTGGTACAAAAATGCAAAAACATCTGCTTTATTTGATGTTTTTTGATGGGGTAAGGCTATCCTCCATCTTCATCTTGATCACATTCAGCGGTTCTCAGTGAATATGATCATAATATGTGGAGTGGTCTCTTAATTTTTTTGTGCAGAAATGTAACTTTTCTCAATATTGTGAACCATAAACACCGCCATTTCTAGCTGTTTGACAAAGTAGAGATATTATTCAGTGCTCATGCAAGTTAAAACATAGTTAATATAAACAAGATTAACCTTCATAGAGAGAAAGTTTGATAGATTTTCTTTTCTTTTTGCCCGTGACTCTCCCACTTCGGTCCATTGTTGTCAGTTATGCCTGTGAGGACTCAGTTTTGTGGCAGAAAAAAAGAAAAACTAAAACCCTTGTGTTTTTCTTTATAATTATGTGACTTGTCACAGCATTCAAGCCATTCAAACAGAGTAAGTTACCAGTACTTTTCCCCTCCCCTCCATCTTGATGCAGTTGTACTTGCACTTGGTCCAGTGATATATATCAACTTCTCTCCTTTTCATTTATTTCCTGTCACGTTAAGTCTAACACACCCTTAGCAGAAAGTGTAGCTCCTGCCTTGGCTGTATCCTGTCTGTATATCCATTCATTTGTCTGTGTGATAAGGATGCTGTAGATGCTACATTGGCACTGTGTTGTGTTAGGAAGACTTGGTCTGAGGCGGGGCTGCTATTGTGTCAATGGAACAATCCACATCCTGGCAGGACTATCCAACATGAAGCTCCCCTGATGGCCATGAAGATGAAGCTGCCTCGTTTCTCATCGCTCTCCCAGATTAGACTGCTGACACTATCGCTCAGACATCCAGGAAGAGAAATTCTTCGTCTCTGACTGTTGCTCTTCCCTTCCTCTGAGATTTACGTTGATAGAAAGCACTTTCAGAAATAGTTTAGCACCCAGGCCCGTCCCCTGCCTTCTTACTAAGTTTATAACCTGTCCTTTAGGATTCTAATTATAGTTAACATATTACCTGGTTGTGCTACAGTTTTAACAGCAACCTTTATTTAATTCTAAAACCCATTTTGACTGTGACATATGTGATAGCTGTATGTTACCATTTGTTTGTATTTTTTAAAAGGATGTGGATGAGGAAATCGAGGCTGAATACAACATCCTGAGGTCTCTGTCCAATCACCCGAATGTGGTCAAGTTTTATGGCATGTTCTACAAATCGGACAACTTGTCCGGTGGACAACTCTGGCTGGTCCTGGAGGTGAGCTCTGTACTGCCACTTATTTCTATCAGCAGGAACTAAATAAATTTTTTGTTTACCCAGGTGCATCATTGCTTCCCAAGTGACTTTTCCATTGGACATTTTTGCAAAACTTTACCAATATTTACTAAATGTCGAAAAAACACAAGTGTGTAATGTTGATTTTTCCATTAAATCACAAATGCGAAGATTATTTATTTATTATCGCGAGATGACACAAGAAGTCATTCCATAAACATGGCGGTGAACGTAAATATTGTGTTGATTTACAGATATATTCATTATTATTATATATCACCCCTCTATCCCATACTAAATTAAAAAATAATTTGGTTTCCTGGTGTGTTCACACATACCGCTCCATGTTTCTTTTAAAACTCTTCTTCTTTGCTTGTTGTAACATCCGTCAGCATCCGTTTTTTTTTTAAATTCATGTGACTCTAGTTGCAGAAAAAGGTCTTTGCATTGCAGTTTTGCGTGATATACCATTTGTGCTACGCCCAAAATACCACCTCTTGCCAGTGCAAAAAATTTGTAATCGAAAAACAAGAGTTTTGGCGAAATTGTTGTTTTTCCATTAGGTAAATTTTTATGCACAAGTTGTATTCGTGCAGTTTGGGGGTCAGTGGAAAAGTGATTACAGTCTGAAATAATGCAGCATTTAAATGTTTTAGGAACAAGATAAAAGTGATATTAGCTGTCGGTTTTCAAAGCAGTAGTCCTCATCAAAATATTGCTGAATAAATACACTTAAATGTCAATCATAAGATAACATGAGCATCAACAGCAGCACACTACCACAGTCTAACAGACAAATGGAAAAAACAATTTACAAAAAGCCCAAATATACACAAACACATGACTGACTTTTGCTGTCAAAACACTGTCTCTCAAAGTCTTTTTCACAAGACAGGTTTTCTTGACTTGTTCTGACACTTTTAGATATCCGTTCATGATATCATTTTTAAGTATTCATCACTGATCACATGATAAACCTCCTCTGCATTTACAATAGCCTTTGTGTATCCAGCCTTAATGATGTCTTCTAAGAGTTAATTATTCTTCTAATAAAGCCACGTCATTTTGTTATCATGTATTTTACTGTCCCCATTACTGTGCCAATAAAAATGGCTCCTCGACCCACTTTGGTCATGACACTAAGTTTAGAAAAGGCAGCCATAAAGCAATGTTTTGATTCAGTAAACTCTCTTAACTTTTTTTTTTTTTTTTTTTTTATCAAAGTCTGCCTTGCGTTTAGAGAAACTAATTAAAGTCTTTGGTTTTATGTTGGTGGAAAGTAATGCAGCAAGCAAAATTTTCTTGGCTGATTTCAGTTTCACAGTTTGACATTCTGACTTTTTTTTTGGCCCCTGTATGTTTTCTGTCTTAGTAAAAACTGTAATTGATGATATAAACAAACATTTGTAACTTTCCTGTGATGGACAATTCAGTCGCACATTCATAATAAAACACTGACAACAAGACCTTTACATTTTCTCCAGAACTACAACACTTTTCACTTGTACTCAAACAAATCTTAAAATAAAATGCTCCAGGTTAACGGACACAGCTTTTGTCCACAAATAACAATATTTTCTTGTCGTGACTTTGACCTTGTCATTGCTGATGCCAGTGAAAGATATTCAGTGTGTGGCTCAGTCTGCAGTTACACTGGCCTAAACTTTACCACTTGTTACCTTTTTTAAAGTGTAGCAGGGTGATTGTGTGTTAGGTACCTGAGTAAGTTTTTTGTTCCCAGCGTTTTCATGGTAAGTCTTACAGCTATTACAAATCCTGTGTTTTCTTTACCCTCTCACTTCAATTATTATGACGTGTTGAATGTGCATATATATGTGATGATGATGTCTGTGTAGTCGTGTGCATTGTGCATAGAACATTGTGTGACTTGTATTTTCTAAATTTGACCTGTACAGAATTAGATATATCGATGAGTGATCAGCTGGACAAAGGTCACAGCAGATCAAGCTGAAAACCGGATTATTTGTTTAACCAGCCAATTGAGAAGAAGCCACAGTACAAAGATACGCCTTTAAATGTACACTGCTGCTCATAAATTTGGAATGAAATATTTTTACCTTTTCTCATGAAATGATTGTGACAATGTGGTTTATTCTTGATGGATAAAGTGTAACTGGGACTCGGCATGTAATCACCTGGTCAAAGGTGATTACTGGTGGCTATAAATAGGAATAAAAGAGGGATGTGTCTGAAAACAATTATTTCAACTTAATGGGCAGCAGTATATATTTAAACTTTAATGCACATTGCAGTTTTTGAAGAAGCATTGTCTATAACCATTAGAAATTCTACAGGGTACTTTATCATCGATTTTTATATTTTTGTGTACATGAGCCAAAAATGTTTAAAAGTCTTAAGCAAACCCTTGTTTAAATACTTAAGTTAATCATGGAATAGGTTTCAGTTTGTCTCCATATTTGATGCTGCCATTGAGACAGTGCAAAGCTTTCTGCTGCTTGTGTGTGTGGGCTAGCTCTTGCCATGAATCATAATCTGGAGTGGTGAGTGATGGACGAGTCACTGGAGTTTCTCTGTCTCCCTCCCAGCTGTGCAACGGCGGCTCTGTCACAGAACTCATCAAAGGCCTGCTCATGCGAAGCCAGCGTCTGCAGGAGCCCGTTATCTCATACATCTTATACAGTGCCCTCTTGGTAAGATGGCCCGCTGCAAAGCTGCTAATGTGAGGGAGGAGGTACGATGCAAACATGCAGAGAGCGTGCTGAGGATTTATTTTCAGCATGGGCACTTTGGCAGGTGGTAATAAATGTCTCTCCTTCTGAACAGCTGTGGGAGTTCTTTTATTTAGTCTGTACCGCTCAACTTTTAATGCATCATATTCTAATTTATACTCATGACAAATGACTAATAATGTAATCATGAATCTTGCTGAGCATCTTGGTTTTTGTGTCCTCTGACTTAAAAGGGCCTCCAACATTTGCACAACAACCGCATTATCCATCGCGACGTCAAAGGCAACAACATCCTCCTGACGACTGAGGGAGGAGTCAAACTGGTTGACTTTGGTAATAGCCTTTGAAACATGCAATTATGTCAGCGTATGCTTTTGCAGAAAGGAGAAATATGTCAAGGTCTGGGAATGGTTTCTCAGCTTGATGGTTTATGAGAGGTCTACATGCCTTTTTTTGTATTTGATTGATCCACGGAAAGCAACAGCAGCACGTCTCTGCACCATTGTTTGTGAGGAAAATACTAGCACAGGATAAATCATTTGATGTGCTTCACACTTTAGTCCCCAGCACACCATAACATCTTTTTAGTTCATGGACCGTAGCCTTAACCCAAGGCTATTATTGCTCATTTAAATTGCATTATTTGATCTTTTGCATATTAAAAGAAAGCTGTTATGGCAAATGACTTAGAGTCACCCCCAGGCATGTTTATGTCCTCTGTGTCACGGAGATGAAGTGGACTCATGCTGATAAAAATCTGTCCTATATAATTTGAAATGATTATAGCCCATTATTATTACTGCTTGGCAGGTTGCCACACTAAATTATATGCCAGAATTTATTGATTAATTCACACATTCACTACTACAAAGGAGATTTTTATCCTTAGCAAATTCAAACTAAAAACACTGTAATATCTAAACCTCAGTCATTATGAGTCGCTTAATTTAATTCAGGTTTTAATTTTAGGTGTTTCAGCTCAACTGACCAGTGCGAGACTGCGGAGGAACACATCAGTTGGGACTCCATTTTGGATGGCGCCTGAGGTCAGAGTCTAGTCTTCAGTGAATACACATGTTCATTTCTAATAATTCAGCAGGAATATAGCACACATTTTAGTGTTGGATAGAATTTTCTAAGTGTTAGCGAGAGAGAGAGGCTTGGTTATTTCTGTGTCACCCTCCCCTGTGTCATTGTGTATTCCCCTCCACGGGTGCAGCTCTTAAGGTCGCCTCAAGGTTAATAGCAGGGATTCTGTGGCCCCCGGCTTACTCTTTGGCAGAAATGAGGTGCGGTGATTGGGGCTGTAAGAAAAGGACCTCAGGGGCAATTAGAATAAACTCAGCTATAAAATGTAGTGTCAGTTAAAATTATTGACGGTGGAAAAGACAAGCTCATGCTAACAGCAGCTGAACTGACCTCCCTTTCAGTGTTTAAGTAGTTCATTAATATACTCATCAGCCGGTCTGTTACAGTTATTTCAGAAAGCCCGAGCATGTACATTCTGCTTTATAAGCCTATATACCAAATTGGCAATCTATTTTTAAAGGGATATGAACAAAATACTTCCTTTAGGGAAAAAAGAAACACTGACAGATTTTCTTGTATTTTGAGAAATATTGATTTTAGGAACACTAAATGATTTGCCGAGATGGTCACTGTTTTGTTGTGTTACATCATCAGGTCATAGCCTGTGAGCAGCAATATGACTACTCTTACGATGCCCGCTGTGATGTGTGGTCGCTTGGCATCACAGCCATCGAGCTGGCAGATGGAGACCCCCCCTTGGCTGAGATGCATCCAGTTAAAGCCCTCTTCAAGATCCCACGGTGAGTCCACTAGAGGACGCTCTTACCACACAGCTGAAGGCAGCCTGCACAGTCAACTCAAACACCGCTTCTTCAAGGAGAGCAACGACATACTAAATTTAACAGTAAAGATTAAAAAAAAGTGGCTGTTATGGCAAATTAATTTTTTAAAATTGAAATTTAGATTGTGAAGATGCTACAAATCTGACATCAGTGCTTTGATCCATTTATATTGTCAACAGTGCATTTTTCTGTTCCTGAAAAGCAGTATCTTTTGAATAAACACTAAAATGGGCCAGTGTTTGGCCTTAAAAATAAATGCAGTGATTCAGTCTGTAAAAATATTCACTGCTGGAGACACTTTGTGTCTGATGATCATTTGAGAGCTTAGTGGCTGCACGCGGTTGACCTTTTGTTATCAGCACAATCGTGCAATTATCTCTCAGTTAGGTAGAGATATGCCCTTCTGATTGCAATTTGCATTGGTGATTAGCTCCATTCACATTGAGATGAGGCTGTCACCTCCTCCCCGTCACAATGTTATCTCCTCCCTGCCAAGCCAGAGGAGGAACATGCACGCCTTGTGCAGTAGAAATTATGGAAGCTAACACATCATTTCATCAGCACCAAATTCAGCCAGAATGTAAAATGATTAGAAAGAGTTAAACATCCCTGTAAAATGGACACTCCTAATTAAGAGTAAGGTTATTTAGTTTTAACAAGTCACTTTTCTTAGTAGACTACATTTGCTGTCGGATTTTTATAAGAAGAAACAAGAAATGGATGAATGCTGTTTTATCAAAATGCAGTCATAATAAGACTAGGGTTGTTAATGTTGATTTCACTGAATTACTGAAATTTCTCTGACTCCTTGACTCTTGAGTTTAAACTGGGATTTTAATAAAAATTGACACACATTTTGCAGTCAAATCAAAATAGATATTCTGCCCTTTTGGTGTGAACTGAACTTAGCTGCGATGGTTGTGATATAAATCACATCAAATACATTGAACCATGAAATGATTCTGTTAACATGTCATTTATCTCAAATATATTTTCCCATCACGGCAGCTCTGCAGACAAAATCAAGAGGAAACGCGGTGTAACTTATGACTCCTGTGTAAATGACTTTCTAAATAGGGAAATGTGCTTCACCTTTACGTCTTTAGAGGCTGGGAGAATGATTCATGATGAAATCGAAGAGATTTATTGCAGAGGTTTTGATGATTGCAAAGTTCTATATTCTTTTCAGTTTAATACGTCACAAGCCGTTACCAGTGGAGCCTTTTCTGAAGTAACGTCCTTGAGTAGTACGTATTTTATGATATATAGGTGTTAAAATGTGCAATAATCATTCTTATCATTGTGATATTTTACAATTGCTCTCAGTAATGTGTTTTCCACGCCACAGGATTCAGTGTCATGTGGTAAATCTGATATGTATCAAACAGCCACCTTATTCTTCTTCTCTGAAATACATACACACAAAAAATAATAATATACTGTAAATTTGTAAAATTCTTTCTTTCTGTCAGTATTTCTGTATTTTTATCTTAAAATTACCATTGTATCCACACACTGGACCATCTTGTCAAGCTGAAGATTTAATGGCCCCTGCTGAGAGTCAAATAAACACCTAGTGCTATCACCACTTTGACTGCAGGGGCCAGCAGCAGATAGCCATTTTGTCACTCTTTTGGTTGTGCAACAGAAACACGCACAGGTGAAAAGCGATTCTAGTCCCAGTGGGTTACAAACCACTCTGATATTTGTCAGAGAGGACGCTGATGAGCTCCATGAATTAGGGTCACCTTGGTGCTCGGTCTGTGCAATAGAAATATCAGATACTTGATGAGTTGTGACACACTACCGAACCATGAAGATGTTTACATCTCCAGTAGTGCTGTTTTAATTTTTAACTTAAATCTAAGGTTCCTCTGTCTTGTTTTCACTTTTACCCACTCTTTGAAATTACTAGAAGTAATTGAGGGTGTTTGAGTGTGTATGACCGATATGTGATGACCATGACTGGAGGTAATGGAGCATGTCAGAGGGTAAAGTTGTAAAATCATCAACTGCAAAATTAATTACAGATACTTAAGACAAAGATGGTCTCTGATATTTAATATGCAGGAAGGTTAACTGCTGGAGCCAATGTACTCTACGCTGTAAAGCCATGCAGTGTTCATGTAAAGTCAAACTATGTGTGTGTATAAGGTTTTGTAAAGGTTACAGGCAATTGGCAAAGATGTTCAAGGTTGTGTTTGTTCTGCCAGATACCTAGAGATGTAAGCTACTTGCTCCTGTCTACGAGGAGATCACAATGCCAACGAGATAGAAGAAGATCGAAGTAAATGATGACTTGTCATAGGCAACAAAGGTGAATCAAATCATGAACTCAGGGAGAGAAATCCAGACAAGTGTGCTGTTAAGAGACAGGTCTCATGGATAGAACCTGAGTGAAAGGAAGTCTGAGGAGAAAAGACACTGGGATAACAGCATAGGTTCTAGTATTTCTGACATTTAAAAACGAGTTATATGTCGAGTCCTGTCTATGTCTCGAGTAATATGTGAAATGTTCAGATCACTGTAAGATTAAATGCAGATTCAAATATTGTGGCCAATATCATCATTAGAAAATCCTGTATTTATCACAAATGCTGAAGTATTTTACTGCAGGGTGATTATGATTGATAAGCCATCTGTTTTTCCATCTGTCCCACACGGTTGGTAGAAATAATGCTGATTTGAAAACTTTGTGTATGCTGCCTGTCAGTGTTTCTCTGTTTGAGTTGCAACAAATTGCTTATTGTCACTAAAAGAACTCGGGTGGTTTGTGCAGTGACATATTCCATATATAAAGAAAGTCTGTTTGGCTAGAGTGTAGAAACCACACACTGTACCTTCATGTCACAGATTTCCCATTGTCACACACTGATGCAGTGAACTGTGACAGGAGATCAGTGGGTGCTTGAATGACTTTCCAATCACGAGTAAAAGGCTTTAACATCTTCAGCTCTGATGCACTTATTTTACTGCTCTGTGTGGTGTCCAGTGCTGCAGCATTTGACAATGTAGCCGCTGAAGACATGATAAATGTAGCTGTAGTTCTCTGGGTTCATGCATGTATGCACGAAGAACTGCTGGTGCTTTAGCTACGGTGATGGATGAGCTAAAATTTTAAGCAAGTGGTCCACTCGCTGAATAAGTCTTTATTATGTGCCTCCATACTTCTTTAGTATTGAGCTTCTGTGTGCCTATTTTACAATACTAATGTTGTCCTATTTGTTGAATATGTTTGTACCATATGTCTTTGAAGCCATTTTGGTTTAAGTACATGAATCTTAAGCATTTGATTAATCTGTAAAATAGTTTTTTCTCACCACGTAAATAAAGTTATGCAAAGTGGCACTGATAGGATGCTTTACAGACTTTTAATATTTTGGTATTGCCAGGATTTGACAGACAACCTCAGACAGCCTTCTTTACTGAATTATTTTCATTTAAAAATAAAATCCTGGCATAACAAAAAAAAACAGAAAAAGGTCTCACCTAGATTTTTTATGGTTTGTTTGATTCTAAATTCCGTATTTGTTGATGAATTTAATCAACGCTGATCTTCAGTCAAACAGATATCTGCTCTCTAATAAAATCAAAAGGTTGTTCTTTTTCATAGCAGTGTCTTTCTGTGGAAGTGCAGTGTGGAACACTTTCGGGAAGGGGGTGACATCATCCATTGGCTTTTCCCACTCCAAACTATCATTATGTAACCCTTGAATATATACCTCTAATATAGATCTGCAAGTAATGATTATTTTCATTCTCAGTAAATCAGTAAATCGTTTTCACCAGTTGTCAGGTTTTTAGCCCATAAAATTACAGAAAATGGTGAAATACGGAAGTGCTTCCGTGAAGCCCAAGATGGCATCTTCACATATGTTCTTTTGGTCTACAACCCAAAAGATAGTCTGTTAAATGTTGTATAGAAGTAAAACAAAAACAAAAACAGGAAATGCTTACCTACATTTAAAACAACAAATGACTTTAATCACAATATTTTTTCAAATTTGTAAAACCCCAGTGATAGCCTAGTTATTACTAATTCATTAGTCTTTGTGTGCTTACACACCTGAATCTCTTCTCTCATGGTGAACAACTTCGAAGATGACTCCATCATAAACACGGTCCGCTTGCTTACATAACAAACCAACAAAACGTTGCTCTGGCCTTTTCGGAAATTTTGTCAGAAAGTGTATTGTAGGAATGGTGACGAAGCGCAGGCGGTTTTTCACAGATTTGGCAAGAAAACGAGCCAGATCATTACAACATAAAATTATACAGTCCACCAGGGTTGTTTTAAAGTCGGTGGATGGAGGTAAACACAGCATTTGGATTCAGCACTCATGAAGAGATAGCAAAATTGCTGCTGCGTAGAATCCCATTCCCACAATGCACTCCGCAACAAAATTTCCGAAAAGGCCCGAGTGATGTTTTGGTTTGTTATGTAAACAAGCAGACTGTGTTTATGATGGAGTCATCTTCGAAGTTGTTCACTGTGAGGAAAGTGATTCAGGTGTGTATGCACGGAAAGACTAATGGATTAGTGAGAATTAGGCTATCACTTGGGTTTTACAAATTTGAAAAAAACGTTTGTGATGAAAGTCATACGCTGCTTTAAGATGTGAGGAATTTAGATTTTTTTTTCTGAAATTACTCAAACCAGTGAATTGAATATCAAAATGGATAATGATTAATTTAATTGTTCCAAACTAATCCATTAATTGTTGCAGCTGGAACGGTATATTTTATCTGCATTGTTTTATTAACTTCTCTGTGAAGTGGAACAACACAGTGCTGTTTGTTTGGTGCCTCACCATTTAATTGCTTTAAAATTGTCATGCTGTCTTGTCTATTGGAAAATGGAGTAAAGGTCAACAGTGCTTCTGGTTTCTAGGAAATTGTGCCTCATTACTGAAAATCAACCATGACAAGAGACACATATTCTAAATAATCTTCAAAATGCAATTTTTGGAGCTTCTGTATCTTTACATTGATCTATTTTTTTTTTTTTTTTATATAAGCATATGATTTTTTTTTTTGTGTGCGTGGAGATTTTACTGATACTGATGTTGAACATAGAGGGGTAGTCAAAGCGTTTCAGTCTAACTGCTTTAGTCTGAAGTAAGATTTTCATACTGTATATCCTAACAGAGTGTATGATGCATAAGTTCTGCATACCAAGTATCATATTAAAATATTGCGTTGGCCTGATTTTTGCCTTCAGGGTTTAGTTACAGCCGTCAGCTGCTGTTGACACCTTTCTGACTTCGCCTCAATCCACTGTGAGGAATGTTTGACAGTACAAGCTCAGCCTGGACCTGGATTTGAATAAGCCATTTGTGTTTGCAATATGAGCCAGCACTCTCACAAATACTGAAAGAAAAAAAGTGCCTGAATTTGCTAAGCACAATGAGCGCACTTGACAGTGTTATCAGCTGTGTGCTGCTATATTGACTTTGTAATGTATAAGCAGTATGGTACAACATCAAGGCGAGAACGTGTCTTCAGGCTCATATTAGAGGTTGCATTGAAGCAGTCAGTTACTGGCTTTGATCTGCACTTTGGAAAGGATTGCCTGTCTGAATCCTTATCAAAGACTCCAGTAACTTGGTGCTGCGGAAAATGACAGATTTTGTACCCCGGCATCCTCCCCTCTCTTCCAAAAAAAGAAAAAAGATGTAAAATGTGTTGTCGTTTAATGTTTAACTGCATCTCCCCCCTGTTTGTTTGTGATAAACAAAAGGTGATTTAATTTTTAAATCCATGCAGTTTCTTTAATCCCGAGAATGCATATTCTATTTGTCAATCTGATAGCTTTGGGAAATAACATGTGTGAAGTCATTAATGCCGTTCTAATTATAAACATCTCAACCTGGTTCATCAGTGCTAGCCAGACAGTGACAAAAGGCTGAGCCTGCAGCTGTCAGACTGGCAACTCCTGCTGAAGATGACTGTACTCAGGGCCGTCTAGCCTTGGCTCCTCACATACACCTGCCTCCTGTCATTGCACACACTTGAAAAGTGTTAGCCTCATTATGGATGGCCTCCGTAAATGCTGCTGACAGAGGTATAACTAGCTCCCATAACTTTTGACTCCCAATGGCAGATGCTTGCTGCCAGACAGTGGAAGAGCTGTTATCATTTGTCACTTTTTCTGCGGCTGCCACAGACCTGGATGCTGACCAGCTCGTCCTCAGACCAAAAACTCTCACAGGAGTCTGATGGTCACACTCTGCCTGCCAGCTATCATTCATCAACTAACCCGAGAGACCAGTCTTCAAATTTCAGCTCTTATCATCTCATAGTCATGTGAATATACTTGATGAAGCCACAGTTTTTCAGACATTATGCTGACATTTGTTAATGGTATTTTGTTTCAGAAATCCGTCCCCTACATTACGAAATCCAGAGCAATGGTGTCGAAGTTTCAGCCATTTCATCGGCCAGTAAGTGACCTCTTACCTTCAGCCTCTGTTCACAGTCTGTTGTATGACTTTGCAAAACACACAATATACAACAAGATGTTAAAGAGCATCTAAAGTGATTGATTTGAGTTTGTTTTTTTAAATATCAATATTAGAATTTCAAGGGATAATGTACAGCAGGCCAAACATTATTGCTTTACATCAAAGTTCATTTCCCAATAATGACCTTGTTGTACATTATGCAGGTTATTACACACTAGTTTTTACAGAAAGCAATAATTTGTCTGAAAATATTTATTCAGAAAATATTTTATTATTTAGAGCCCAGGATTTGTTTTGCCTCTTCATTTTGTTAGTCCTGTCTTAATCATGGTAGTGGTCTTCCATGTAGAAATAACACACTGTAGAATACCATCTTTGACTGCACAACAATACTGTACAATGAAATAACATTAACAAATTTGTGAGTCAGTAAATTTTAACTTTAAACTATACTTCACATAAAAGATATATGACTAATAACTGTAAATGGAGGGTACCTGTTAATGTTATTGTTGGCTATTTGTATTGGTATCAGCATTGAAAAAGCCATAAGCCGATGACAGATTGTTTAATGCAGTATATGTCTATTCGGGTGTGATAACATAAGTGGTGGTGAGATGAACCTTACATTAACACAGTGTCAGCAGGGGGGAATGTGCATGTAAACATGGAGGGAGTTGAAATTGATATTTTATGGCTCGATTCTATCAACCCTCTTGTCCTTCTGTTCATTGACTTTAATTTGTATAAATCTGCCACAGAGGAACAAACTAATTCACCTGAGTTATCAGTTCAACTAAAGGCCTGGATAACATATCATTTCCTCCATCGTGCAAAGCTAATAATGTCAGGGGTGGCCTGTAATGGTCGCTCAGAATATACAACCGTAATATCTACCATGCAGAGGTGTGTGAGCCTGAATTGTAATGAGAAAATAAAATTCAATTTGCTTGGAGAACTATTTGTATAGGCATGGGTTCTGGCTAGCATTTATGTTGGCATCAGTGGAGGTTTGCATTGAATTGAAAAACCTGAGGAGCCGTAATGGAAAAAACAAACAGATCCTCTGCCTTTTGGGCCTGTTGTCTTTTTGTGTCATTTGTTTCCTGATTGGTCAGACCAGAGTCAAGAGGCATATTGTTGCCTATAATCAGCCAATACAGACTCCTGTGGTGTTATTTTTGTAGGTTTTACACTTTGCGGTATCAGTGCAGTATTTTTTGTTGGATTCTTGTGGATTGCAGCTCTGTAATCTGAGTTAATGGATCGTATGATATCATATCAGGATTAATCTGCTCAGACAAAGCCTAATCAGAGTTCAGTGTGGGGAGGCTGGACAGTGTTATCAAGCCTTGCAGGTTGTTTGTGAAGCCTTTTCAGCCCTGTTAGGCCTGTGTGTGTTTGTGTGTAAAGGGAAGTGGGGTGAGGGTTTTTTTCAGGATAATAAATCCATCACCGGTGTCTGCACTTGTGCAGTCAAAGAGCTGACTTCTGTGACAAAGTGGCCTGCCGTTCAGCAGCCCAGCAGCACAGCCCTGCTAATAGCAGCTACCTCTGCTTAATGTCCTGGTGCTAATGAATTCATGGAATTAACTTTCAGAGCTGAACAAACTGATAAAAGAAACAGAATTTCAGTGTAGATTAGGCAGTAGGAATTAGATTGGTGTTTTTCTCCTATCTTGCCTCTGACTGCATTTGTTGGTATTGCATTTGTTGGTATTGCATTTGTTGGTATTGCATTTGTTGGTAGTGTTTAGGCACATATTCAGACGCTTTAGGTATTTAGTTAAACAAATAGATCAACTGTAAAAATTAGGATTATTGATAGATATTTTTTTTTTACACAATCCTGAGTTGGATGAGGATTGAAATCCTTTTGAGTGGGTGGTTTTTGTGTCATCGTTTATCTTAACTGTCTGGGTTTTTGCACCTTTATACATTCAATATTTTGTATCAGTAGAAAAGTGAAATAAAGCCACAGGCTGGTATCACACAGTGACATAACCTGTTGGCAAACACTGCACATCACAGATAGGATGTACTGGGGTGACACAGCAGAGCTTGTTTGGACTCGGGGTCATGGTGATAGTGACCATGTGGTACTGTGACAGACAAAGACAGATTAGTGACCAGGACTTAAAACAGTTATAAGCAGCTCCACCACAGCTGCGAATGTCCCAGAGGTTATCCAGACAGATCCTTTTACAATGTTCAGGTATTACATAGATTTCAAGACTGATTATCTATGATATTATACTATATGGTTTCCAGCATTGTCTTTACTTGATGTTACTGTGGAGAAGATGTAACTTTGTAAGTTTTTATGTTTGTAAGGTGTCTGATAAAAGATTTTGAGGCACGGCCATCTGTAATCCACCTCCTGGAGCATCCCTTCATCAAACAGGCCCATGGCAAAGACATGGCCCTCCGTCAGCAGCTGGCTGTTCTCATCCGGGAGCAGCAAGAGCTGGGCTGCAAAACCAAAACAAAGTAAGTCCTTTAATTTGTCATTCCAAAATCAGTGTTGGAGAAAAAAAAATAATACGCTGTGCTGACAAAGCCAGCTTCTTCTTTCTTCTTTGTGTCTCATCACTGGTGATGACTGTGACAGTAGATGGGTTGAGTGGTGGTATTTCTTCTGTCCAGTAGGGGGCAGGGTCTCATCTTTTTATGCTCAGGCATAGACGTGATGAGCCTTAGTAATGGACATTACAGTATGTTATTAAACAGAAGTTATGGGAGTGTGACTAATTTAGAAGGAGTGCTGACTAACCTAAGATTAATAAATGCCATTTAGGCCAGTGGATGTAACCACAGAGTCTGTTTTACAAAACTTCCCCACCCATTAGATTCAACCAGTAATGAAATAAAAACTGGTGACTTTTTCGCTTGATGGTTTGTCTCATTTTTAGTAAGCCAATGGATGAGATGAATACTTACATAGACATAGTTGTTTAAATATGAAGGGGAAACAGATTTCACTGATTGACATCATAATGTAACATAATTATTATTTTAGCCAGACAGTCTCACAGCTGTGAGTGACCAAGCACAAAGTCTGCTGTTATTTACTGGAGAAATACCGACTTTGTCCATGCTTAATCTTCATTATAAAGGAGTTCGCTGAACCTGCCCTTGACTGAGAGTCTTGATGTTGTGCCAGCTCTGTTTACTCCCGAGAGTGTGCAGAGTCTTTGCCTGAGCCTGATCCTGAATTCCTGTCCACGGTGAAAGTGGATAATGGGATTAGGAGCTTGTAGGGCGAGAACTGGGCTCGCCTGGTTTAGTCTCTCATGCCACAGATCAGCACACAATAACTCCAGATAAGAATAAAGACATAGAGAACTTAAAAGTAGCTGCCGTAGGTGGAATAGTGTGATTTACTTCAAAGCAGCAGAGAGGTAGAGGCGAGAGGTCTCAAGTCTGTCTCTAAAGGGACACGATGATGAGCATTCACTTTATAGTGATCACATATTGAGCGTGTGACGTTTCGGGGCTGTTGCATTTACACTATATTCAGAATACAGAATGAACACAAAGGCAGAGCAGGAAATAAGTTCTGACCTAAGACTGTAATGTTTTACGGATTCATTTTCATTTTTGGCTTATTAATCACAATGGAATGTAATTACATTTTGTTAATTTGACATTTTGTTACCCTTTTTGCCTAAAAGATAATGTGATCACTTGTGTGAATTTGTTTGTCAGTTGGTGCTGGATCCTAGACTTTAGATCTTTTTCTAACACACTGTAGTGTGCGTAATTGAATAACAGGACTGCAGGGCCTTGGCGGAGGTATCAAAGCTAATTTTGACATTGAAAATTTAAATTCATACAGTTATGACATTTTACAGCCTTATCTTTTTGATCCTGGAGCCTCTACATTTTTGTATTCATGCTAGTTAACTTAAGGATTTTCATGTATTTATATGTTACACGTTTACATATACATCATTCATAAACCCAGAAAAAAAATATTTTTCTAGTTTCTCTTTAAAGAAAAAGGCTTGCATCTTTCTGCACATTTCTTACTGTGAACTAATCAATGAAAAGTCCAACACTAACAGTGTGTTAGTCTCTCTCTGGGTCTACTTTCTAGACTCGCTTCACTGTCTGTTGCACTCAACCTCAGGAAGTAAATCTTTTAAAAACTGGTGTGGAAGTATGGATTTTGAGTAATTGCATATGTTACTCAAATAGGAGTAAACAGTTCTTTTACTAGGGACTGTTTTCAGGCATAGATTTAAACAGATTTGGACCAACAATGAGCAGCAGAGCTGTTTTAATGGAATGTACTCAAACTTAACTACCACGTCTGTTAAACCTGCAAGAGCCAAAATAAGTGGAAAAAACAGCAGAATTTGAAAACACACCTTCCCTCTGAAGCTCTCTCTTTTCAGTCCAAATCAAAAGACTAAATATACATATAAATGACCTGACACTGATTCATGCTGCTGTAGACAAGAGAAGGCACTTTACAAGCTTTCATGTCAAACCACGGAGTAGAACAGTGACGTCCCATAAGTGATCACCAAATGGTAATTTCAGCTGTTAATCATATATTTAACCCATCACATGCTTGAAAACACCCATGATCAGCCAGTGTCTGTATCACTGAGTTGATTGTCTACAGCCTATTCTACATATTGTTATCAGACCACTTGATGACAATATGCTGACAGGTAATTTTGACATTTTTGGTCAAAAAACTATAAAGCACTGCAGCTTTAATGGGAATGTAGAGCATTTAACTTGTCTTTGTAAGTTCTCATTTGCCCAGGTCATCATTCTAGGTTCAACTGGACTGATTCTGCTCTTTTGAAAGTGTTTCATCTCTCATCCAAGCGACTTCTTCAATTCTAATATTTTAGAACATTTAGCTTGTTTTTCTAGTGTAGTGGTGAGATGATACATCACTTACAAAATCAATTCTTATTTGAAGTGTTTAAGTAATTGTTGAGTTTTAGCTATATGTTTGTATTTATTGACTATTGAAAACTGGTGGTCTTAATCCTTTATATCTACTAAATAAGCACATAATGAAATAGGTTCACACACACACACAGTGCTCTTTCTATTCACACACTGTGGTGTCCCCTGAGGTTTTCCACAGTGCCGTGGAGCCAGCTGTCTTGGTGGTGACCTCTGCCCACTGGGGCTCATTGGAGAGTGATAGGTCAAAACACGTATGAAGTGCAATCACAGCCTCTAATACTGGGAGATGGGTCCCCTGGGACGGCCTGTAGGGCTTCACACAAACCTTGGAAGTGGCTGGGTTTTATATCCATCTAGTTAAACTAGTGTTTCTCATTTGGTGGTCACTTTACAGCTTTCTGAGGTATTATCATGTCCTTGGCTTCATACAGGCATGAGAGGATCAATACTCGTAAAACCCTCATAATAGAGAGGTGTCCTGATGATGATCTGGTAAACCTGGAGTTTTTAGATGAGGTAAGATTTAATGTGTTTATCTTATTGTGCATTGATCGGTCCTGCATACATGCAGTGCTCCTGATGCTGTATGGCTTCTGTCCTTTTCTACAGGAGACAATAATTAGTCATCTCCAGAAGAGATATGATGAGCTGCAGGTTTATACTTATGTTGGGGACATCCTGATTGCTCTCAATCCTTTTCAGAACCTCAGTATCTATTCTCCCCAGGTTGGTTAAGGACAAGGCACATAAATAAGCATTGTTCCACTAACATAATAGTAAATAAATCCAGATTTTTTTCACTCATGTCGTATGTATATAAAATCATGTCTTATGTACAATATTTGTACCTTCTTAGTTCTCCAAGCTGTACCATGGTTTGAAGCGAACAGACAACCCTCCACACATCTTTGCCACTGCAGATGCAGCCTACCAAGGCATGGTGACCTTCAGCAAAGACCAGGTATTCCACAGAGGCATTAGGCTCATCCAAGATAAACTATGCTTCACCTATAACGAGAAGCAGAAAAGGCACTGGTCGGAAAGAGTTAACAGTCAGCTGTCAATACCACATCCCTAGGCAAGCTTCAACTGAAGATAATGTATTTGTTAGCTAAAGGAGATTACTAGAAGTGAATGTGCTCATATAAAGTCACCATCACTCAAACTATTCATTGTCTTCTGAAGGTAATAAAAACAATCCACAGTCCAAAACTACAACCACAGTTAGACATAAAGTTCCCATTGTGTCAAACCTTCAGGTTGTGAATGAATAAATAAATAATCATACAAATAAAGACCCTCCACAGCATATGATATATCTTGTCAAAACTCTCTGTAAATAGGCTAGTTGATAAGGGGGATACAGGTTGATAAGGTTTGGGACAGCCAACCATTTCCCATCATGTACTGAGCTCTTGCACTTGCTGGAGAGTAATCTCCCAAGGTTACCATTCCCATCATTCTCATGATGTCAGGACAAGTCAAGATCAAGTCAGATGGAAGTCTAACCAGCTTACACTTTGTGATGATCACTGGTATTGAATCTGCACAGGTCTAGCATATCTGAAATGGACAGTATCCACCAAAAGGAGTTATTTGTGAGGCATGAATTAAAATATTTCTTGCTCATTTCCTATGTATTTGTTTTGATTTTTATGCAGTGTATTATCATCAGTGGGGAGAGTGGTGCTGGGAAAACTGAAAGTGCTCATTTGATTGTTCAACACCTTACTTTCTTGGGAAAGGTATAAAGGCAGTATGATTTATCTGTTTTTGTAAACCATTCCATCTGTGTTTTTTACTCTTTTACAATGTGATGCATTAACTATGTTGAAGAAGATTATCAGATGAACATTTTGTTCCTCCTAGGCAAACAATCGGTCTCTGCGTGAGAAGATTTTGCAGGTGAATCCCCTTGTAGAAGCCTTTGGAAACGCCTGCACAGCTATTAATGACAACTCCAGTCGCTTTGGCAAATACCTGGAAATGAAGTTCACTCCCACTGGTGCAGTCATTGGGGCCAAGATATCTGAGTACCTGTTGGAGAAATCGAGGGTCATCAAACAGGCTACGTATGGGCTGCTAGCACTGAGTCTTCTCACTGGAACTGACTCTGTCATATTTTAAAGTAATGTGTTTGTGTTCTCTCAGGGGTGAGAAAAACTTCCACATATTTTATTACATTTATGCTGGACTTTACCACCAAGATAAACTGAAGACTTACAGTCTACCAGACAGGACTCCCCCTCGGTTAGCACTGTGCTTTAACTTCAACATAATTCTACTGTCTTTCGCTCCTTGTTCTGTAAAGCTACATTGACAAACATTGTGTTTTTCATTCGTCAGGTATATTGACAGTCAGCACTGCAAAGTGATGCAAGATATTGTCTCCAGTAAACTGTACAAGGAGCAGTTCGATGCAATTCAGGAGTGTTTCCGAAACATCGGCTTTACTGAAGAGGTAATTAATTTCTTCAGTAAATATGTTAAATGAGTTCACGAGAGGTAATACAACGTTAATGCTCTGAATAAACTAGGATTGTTTACATTGATTACACTGTCTTTTAATATTTATGTTATTTATTTGTTTTTTTTTCTGCTGGGTAAATACTTCTTTCAGTTCACATTCAGGAGGAGATTTACAAACATCTTCATCTAGTTATGTGTGCATTTTGTACTTCATTAATTCCAGAAATTTAAAAATAAAATATTCCAAATTAGATTAACTCATAATACAATACCATCACAATACACTGATAATGATGGTATCAAGATGCACCAATCCTGTGGCACTTGATATACTGTAAGACAGCCATCTATAATTGATCATGTCTGTGAATATGAACACATAAAAAAAAGCAAAAAAAACAGAATTATGTCTTTATTCACAGCATTGTGGTGTCAGTTTCACAGAATTTGACAAAGAGACAAAAAATGCCTTGAGTCTCTGCTCAGTGTCTCTTTAGTTTACATAAAATGACTACAATGTGTCCATATCTTCTACCACCTCAAGATATAGTGGTTCTGGTGTGTCAAATTGACAGAGAATCTGTTTGGAGGATCTGCCTGTTTTTTACCCCTTGGCCGAGGGGTATTGTAATTGTTTTAGCGTCTGTCTGTCCATTCAATGACATAATCACATTATCTGAAGAATGCATTGAGATATCTGCACCAAATTTATACTGTGGATGCATCTTGGCATGGGGCAGAAGCCTACTGAAAATACGTCACCTTGACCTACTTTTTCAAGGTCATATGGCCTTGTGCAGTTATATCTGAGTACTTTCAAATATGAACATGTATGTAATAAGTTTTACACAAAGACAATCTAATCTAAATTATAGGGCAGTAACTTTCGACACAATCTTACACTATATATGGCCGAGGGGTATTAAAGTTCGCAGCACGTTATGTTAATAAAAATGCCAACATTTGGAACTCAATGTGAGATGTTATATTGCCTTATATGATGCAGTATATTCTTGGACCTGATTCTGAAAAATACATAGCATATGGCCAAAGATCAATCAATCATCATTTTCTATTTATATTTGTTCACATATAAGTGAACCCTGTGTTCTTTACAGTATAGCCTAGAAAGCATTCAACAAATGAACAATAAAATGCCCCTCTAGCCACTAAAGCAACACACTAACAAGCAAAGGCTTCAGAGTAAAGAAATGTTTCAGAGAAGATGAACTTGAAAACAAGATGCAGTTGCAGCAGATCTCAGGTCTTTTTGTTTTAATTGTGTGTACATTATCTGAGGGATCAGATTGGACTATTCATAATGGATGTTTTAATTGTTAATTCTTCCTTTTAGGAGGTTACCTCAGTTTACAGAATTCTGTCAGCCATTTTGAACACAGGCAACATTGAATTTGCTTCCATTACATCCCAACATCAGACAGATAAGAGTGAAGTGCCCAACTCTGAGGCCTTAGAGAACGGTGAGATACACTTGGAGGAGCAATATTCTTGTTTTATCAAAGAAATAAATTAAATTGTTTAGATAGTACATTGCTTTAAAAAGAGGCTACACTATTTTATTCTTATATCCTCCTGATGTAACAGTTAAAAGACTGTACCTCCTCATCTTTCCTCTCAGCTGCCTCTCTCCTCAGCATCGGCCCTGAGGAGCTCCAGGAGGCGTTGACCTCTCAGTGTGTGGTCACCAGGGGCGAGACTATCATCCGCACCAACACTGTGGACAAAGCTGTTGATGTGCGGGACGCCATGTCCAAGGCCTTGTACGGTCGCCTATTCAGCTGGATAGTGAACCGCATCAACTCTCTGCTGCAACCTGACATGAATATTTGGTGAGTGTGATGAACATCTATGTGGACGTCGTCTGTTACTTTTTCTTCTTCAATTGTCTTGGGCAATCATGCAGAGTTTCTGCCAGGCTCTCATGACCTTTCTAGAAGTCTGCAGAGGTAGATGCAAACATGCAGAGGAGAATATCAATGGGGAAGCACAAGACAAGCAAACGGAGAGCAAAAAAAGTTTTAATAAATTTTTGATACTGAGTTGCGTGCAGAGAAAATAATGTTCAGATGATTAAAAAGACTTCAGAGAGACTGCAAAGAGGCTGTTCATTGATCCAGAAGAATTCCTTCATAAATATGAGCATCGACTGTCAAGAAGTGATCTCTCAGAGATGTACAAAAGCCAGAGTTCCTGTCTGCATTCCAGTCATCTTTGCAGTTTCCTTATTGCCATTAATAACCTGGTAGCACAGGCTAAAGGTGACCTCTGCATACAGTGAGTAATGAGTGATCATGAAAAGGACCTGGTGTTGAATATGAATCGCGGTCGTCCTCATGCTTTATTGTAGAAATGCGTATTGTTTGTCCAAATATTGAATATGACTTGAGGTTAAATCAATAGAGACTGAAATAAAACCATTTAAAAAGCTCAGACTTTTTGAAAGCTGGTGTTTATTTTTTCTCATCAAACTAAGCTCTCCAGACCAGTCTTTCTATTTGGGTTGAACTCAGATTATCATTAAACTTTTATCAATTAATATGGCTGCTTGGGATTTGCTTGTTCTGTTACATAGAAGAATAAGTTTGTTTGTCCCCTTTTTTTCCCCTTTGAAGTGCTGCAGAGAGTGGCATGAATGTGGGAATCCTGGACATCTTTGGATTTGAAAACTTCAAGAAGAACTCTTTTGAACAATTATGCATCAACATTGCAAATGAGCAGATCCAGTTTTACTTCAATCAGCACATATTTGCCCTTGAACAGGTGAGATTCTTTTGCAGAGGAGGATGGTAAACAGTAGAATTTTATCTGTGTTGTCTGGCTGTTTAGATCTGTCGTGAAAGATGCCATAGTGATGTGTCTGGAATGAAGTTTTATGCAAAATGGCCAGTACATTCTACTGCAGCAAAATATGAACAAAAAACCAAATTCTCTGTCTACACTGTTATGGAAATCAGTCATTTTAATATTACTAAGGAGTTTACACATCCATCAAGGCAGAAATGCTTTTAACATGAACACTTCGCTCGTCGTCGGGCTGTGATGTGTAAAGCTTTGTTTATACTGTTGTGCACCACAAAATTACTCCCTTAATTGATTTAATGAAGTTGTTTACCCTGAAGTGCAAGAAGTCTTTATTTTGCTTGATGGAAATGAATAGACATTAATCAAGAACCATTTTCCCCTAATGTCTTTTTGCATGTGTATACTTCACAGCAGTCCTGCTAAAAGGAATGCAGAGGCTGTTTTATTTATATAGTATGCTTTATTGCAAGCAACCTCTTTGTATTACAATAAAATTAACAAGTAGAAAGGCATGTAAGAACTGAAACATAAAAAAGATCATTTTTTTAGGTTTCCACATTCTCCAGGAATAGAACTGTTGTTAAAATGTACATTTATTGTTTGTTTTTTTTCTTTTACATAAAATAAAGAGCGATGATTTAAAATGATGCATTCAGCTTATGGAAAAACTCATGTTCTGCCAGTTGCCCCTGATGCTCAGTGGAAAAGGGTTTTTTTATTATGTGTGGATGTCTTCAGCCTAGCTGTACACAGAAACTGATTATTCTGAGTTAATGACTTAAACATGAGGATGGTTTAGATCCATTGGTTCCACTTTATTAGTAAAATATATATTTAAAACAACTTTTGATCTGAAATTAAATAGATGCAATAATATGATATGACTCTGGGTTATTTGCAAATTGAAATAAATTATGAATAAGTAAGTGGCTCTATTTGTTAGTTCAGAACTGCTCTGTTTTATGCATTCAGTAAAAGACTCTATTATGCTGTAAACTTCAGCCGTACACACACAGAGCTGGCAGCAGCTGTTTGGTTTTGTTGATTAGAAACTCTTTCTCCGCACACACAAATCATATTTAGCCTAGATTGTTTAATTGGGTCATTTAGAGAAATCATTAACTGGATTGTTCTACATTCACTGGTTCTAATTAGATGGAATACCAGAGCGAGGGAGTTGATGCGAGCCTGGTAGAGTACGAGGACAACAGGCCCATCCTGGACATGTTCCTCCAGAAGCCCATGGGTCTGCTGTCGCTGCTGGATGAGGAGAGCCGCTTCCCTCAGGCCACAGACCACACCTTAGTGGGTAAGACTAAAACTACCTGCAGCCACCAATTAATTAAAAATGAACGGAAAAGGCCAGAGGTCACAATCCTGATTCTTGGTGGATCTTTTACCAAGCAGTGAACGACTTCACTTAGTGCTCATAGCATCTTCTTGTATGTTTTATGTTTTGATTTTCATTTCTTTACAGATAAATTTGAGGACAATTTACGCTGCAAATACTTCTGGATACCTAAACGTATGGAGCTTTGTTTTGGAATTCAGCACTATGCAGGAAAGGTATCAAATGATGAACATGGGGATCTGGATTACATCCGGATTCGGTATTTATTGATTCAGGAAAAAAAACATACCCTTTCATTACCGAACTGCCAATTACTAGGTCTTGAATCACTGTGCACTCTCTCTCCTATTCTTGGCAAATAAGACAAAAGAAATCAATGTAAATGGATATTTTATCTAAAGGGTACATCCTTTATATCCTTGCACAACAAGAAGGAAGTTGACAGTAAAACTGCTATTGATAGTGTTCCTGAATATAAGTCATATATGTCAGAAGAACAGGTCTGTTTGTCTGATTTGTAAGACGTGTAGGAAGTTAATCAAACTAGTAGATGTTAGTGTTGAGAATTATTTTTTATTAAGCATACACATAGTTATGTCTTCTTGCTACTAAATTCTGCAGTTTGATGAAGAGCAATTCAATGAAATCAACATAAATTTGACTAATTAATATGAGATTATGAATTTATTCACAGCATTTCCAACTAATATCAAATATTATTATCAATTCCAGCCATCTCATCCTTTCCTTATCAAGAGTTTGGATTGGCTGTTTATGTTAGGATGTATGGTTGTATATTTTTATTTTGTTTTTAAACAGGTAATGTACAATGTAAATGGATTTCTGGAGAAAAACAGAGATACTCTTCCTGCCGACATTGTTGTGGTGTTGAGAACATCTGAGAACAAACTTCTGCAGCAATTGTTTTCCAGCCCTTTAACTAAAACAGGTACGTTTTATGCTTCAATAAAAATACAGTAATTTAGAACATTCAAGCTGGTATCTCTAACAGGAACGTTACACCACTGCTAATCACAATGGAAATGGAAATGGAAACTTTTCTTTGAGACAAACTATTGTTAGCAATACAGTGTTGTGACTGTATTACTCTGAATGGTGTCTTCCATAAATGTTCAGGTAAGTGGGTTTCTTAAAGACGCAGCTCCCAGGCATCTCCTGGCCCCCCTTCGTTTCAAGCCTCTATGTGCAGTGCTTGGATAAATCTGCAGTCTCCATTATCTCTTGAGAGGCTCAGCTCTCTGCACGGCGCTCTGTTTTTATTTTCACTAAGCTGTCCCTCTTGGTTTCCCACTGCTGAATGCTATCTACAGATTGTGGGTGCAGTGGGATATTTTTATGATAAGGTTTCTAAATACCCAGGGGATGAAGAAACAGTATTTAGAGAACACAAAAGCAACTCTTCCCACCTCTTTTCTGTTGGTTCAATGAAGGTAGTAATGTGCTCGTCATTAGCCGTGGCTGAGGCCTCCTGGTCACTCGACTTAGCTGAAATGCTAATAGAGGTGTTAAATTATCAGATTCCCACTTCCTACTTTATTTCAGCTAAGCCACATTATGTGATTCTCTTCCTTTTTTGGGGGGAACCTGTAAATGCCTGCTTTCACTCCCAGTGGCATTACAGTAACTTGAATTCACAAAAGACACCTCTGCCGAGTCTCCAGTGGAAATCTGTGAGATGTGTCTGTAAACTTCAATTGCAGGTTGTGCACAAGGGAGTCTTGAGCCACTTCCTTTCTGCTATAATAGCTTCAGAGGAGCACACTCTATAAAAACAAATATACTTCGTTTCAGTGCACAGCGGCATTGAAAAGCCTCTTTATTTTCTTTTTGTTTCACTGCACCTTTGCCCAGTATGTGAACTAAAGCAGGGCTTTTGGAGGAGCTTGCTTCTTCCCTTTTTAATAACCAGATACATAGGATACAACATTATACAAGTACATGATCTAGATTTTTTCATTAAACCAATGACAAAGAATTCAAAATGATAAGAATTTAAAAAACAGCTGAAAAGTTGCCGTTGCTGTGGGTCTTTCAGCACCATAGAGGCATGGAGAACATGAAAATTAAATGAATATTCTGGTCACTCTTGCTGTTTTGTTTTACAGCAGTTGGCATTAACAGCGTTTTCTTTTTTGAGTAAATGTTGAGCTGAAGTGAATTGTGTTCTTGATTTTCCCTCACTACATTACTGCTAGTATCATTAAGTAAATTAGTGACAAATGCATCAATAATGGGCTAATTTTACATGTGATTGATAATTATGCCACAGAAACCTAGAAATGTATGACAAAAATTGCCTATTTCCAATACTGTAGAGAATGACTAAATTTCATAAAACATGTTTCCAGGGGAGCTCGTGTTACTAATGGGAGACCAAAACATGCAAATGTGATGATTTATCACAAAAAATAAACTTTTTATCCTTAAAAGTTATACCATCAGGGGTTTAGTTAGCTGTACAAATCAGAAGATCATTTAGAAAGCACAATATCTGCAGCATGGTTTGGAGTTGGAGGTCCAATTTCCTTATTTCACATGGTGAAACTGCAGATCATCTCACAAGATAAAACCTATGGAACACTCTGCTCCAGCTTATCATTCTGGAAAAGATGGAGAGCCATTTAAAGAGAGATACAGAATAGCATAAGAAAATTATAAATCTATTCTTCAGGGTAAATTTGTGGGGGGATTTAATTTGCATTTTCTTGCACATTATAGATTCAGTGTTATCTGTGAAATTACCATTATCTGGTGGATCTGATGGAAATCTGTTTTACCAGGGTGGCTTCACACTCCGGTTTGCCTCCTTTCAATGTCACCACTAGGGGACACCCTCGTAGATATACAGTGTGACAGAGATGAGAGTAAAATAATGGATCAGTAGTGTCAAAACTACTCAGTATTTTTCACAAACACTTGCATTATACTGTGATTCCTTTGTATCTTGTTCTGAACACAAATGTGTTTCATATTTGAGGGGTCCGCTCACTCATTTTAAACACTGAATCTGAGAGCAGCGGTGTGACTACTGATGTTATTCATGTTTGGAGAACAGTAGGAAACTAGGAAGGCCTCTGTAAGTAAAAAGCTCCCAGGCGGTGAATAGCAAGGCCACTTGAGCCCTCCAGAATGTGGGTCCTTGAGGGTTGGACATGTGGTGATGTTTTGTCAGAGGAAATGGGATGTATTTGCATGGACAAATTCCTCAGAGCCAGGGCCTTTCCCAGATCAGGGGGATCACAGTGTTTGAATTGGCTGAGCTCAGATCGGCCTACCAGGGCCTGGGCAGCCTGCAGTCACAGTGTGTGTCTGTGTGTGTAGCCTCAGGACTGCCTGGCCCTGCTGAGTGTAACACATCTGCTCACACACAGCACCTCCAGACTGCCAGGCCTTTGTCATAGCACAATATGAACTGACTTTTTTATAGACTAATGTGCTTCTCCAGAGTTCACAGCTAGTTGACTGTAAGGACATGTACTTTTCAGTTGATATTCCACAACCTTTTAGACTGAGTGCTCTGTAGAGCACTGAAAATTAATTTTCATTCAAATAAATGTCCATGTTGTTAAAGGTAATCACTGGAAACATGTATGTAGTAGAGCTATAGGTTTGGATTTATATTTCATAGATATCAGGCATGTGCTTTTTGGTGGAGTCCTCTCCATTTATGTTTGTTTCTGAACTTTACAGAATTTGGACACTAATGAAGAAAAAGTAAGTCAAAAGGGTTGGTTGGCTTTAGTTTTGAAGACATGGTATTGGGTCAAAAACGGAAATTCTATGAATTAATGAGTGAATAGGTTTTACTGTGTCTGAACTACACTGTCTGCACGGAATACATTAACTTGAGATTTCTACAGTGTAAGATGTACAAATCTACCATAAATGTATAAACAGGTACATGTAATTGGTGTATATCTTCTATGTTGTCATTTGTTTTCCTAATTCATCTTATCAGTGAAAGTGTAGCACATTTTACCCCTGACGCTCATAATATTTACAAAAAAAAAAAAAAAAAATAGTAGACCAGTGTTACTAAGCATTCAACTTGTCTTCAAGAAGGGAGCCTTTTTTTTTGCAGATTTTATTGGCCACATTTTTAAGACCAATATGTTAAATAACCTGCAAAGGAAAATTTGACCACTACAGCTGTACATTTGGTTCTGCATGGGTTGGACAATTTCTATGCTTAACATAAGAATGAAAGAACCAGTCAATCAAAAATATATTACTCAAAATGCAGATTTTACCAATCTCTGTTAGAAAAAGCATGTTTTACACCCAGCAGGTTGCACTTATACCTATTTTAGCTGCAAGGAGATGATTTTGCATGGCTCACTTTCCATCTTGGGATCCAAAAATCAACACAGAAATTGTGTGTATATGTGCTGATACTTTTATTGGAAAACTAAATGTAATTTGGAACATACAACTAAAGCCATATAAGAGCAGAAAGCCATGATTTTTTTAAATCTGTCATTTTCCATATTCTAGAAAATGGACTGGTGACTACATATTGCGGGTTGAGTGATTTTTACTGTGTATTTGACTGTAATTTTCACTACAATTATGACCCTTAAACGCCTCCCACTGTCCGCAATGTCAGATTTCACATTACATGATAGGATTTTTAGTTGAAGTGGAGACAGTGTGAATCAGTGAAACAAGTTCATATTTTCAGTGTTAGGTGTTAGGCCGAGGTTGTAGGTTGAAGAAAATCATGTTTGTTGAACAATATATAAATAATATATTTGTTTTACATTGACGCATGAAGCCAGAGTTGCAGTCCCTCCATGCCCTGCATCTCCCTCTGTCTCCCTTCATGTTCAGAGATCCTCCTGTGTAGAAATGACAGGCCTCATCCATGGATGTGACACATTTGGCTCTTTGTTCTCCCTAGCAGAAGCCCTTTTTTTTTATCCCATAGGGCACATACGACAGTCCTTCACCAGACTTCCACAGACTCTCACCGCCAAAAAAAGACACTCAAGCAAGTAAATACTTGAGTTCAATTCCTGCCCTAATCGTGGTATTGGAGAATGTTTTGAGTCAGCAGTGGGATTTTGACGGCTGTGCACATCAATAGTGAGGAGTCGGCTCTCCTAAGTCACATGGTACAACATCCTTTGATAAATGCAACACTGTGTTGTGTCACTAAAAGCCAATTACACCATGCTTTTTATGATTGATCTGCTCTGACAGTAGTGGATGGCATTTAAATCAACAGCCCCCGGAGCCATCTCTAGGCATAAACGGCAGTGGTTATGGAGGGTGGGGAGGGTGGCGGGGGGTTATGGGTGCTTTAATCTCATTTGCTTGGTTGCTGAGTTGAGTTTCTAGATCACATGTTTTCAAAAAGAGAGCGGGAGAGCAGCAGAGATATCCACCAAGCCTCTGCTCACTCAGCTCGGGAAGGCTGCTCTCTCTTACAACTTTGATTGTCCCCTGTGTCGACAGCTCGATCCACAGCTTCTGAAGTACAAGGCGCACACTGGCACTCATAAAAGCATGTAGGGAGGTGTCATATTGAACGTAGGATTGCTTTTTAATCCCAAGCACATTGACTATTCTTGTCAATAGAACCCCAATACAACTGCCAGCTTGAGCTTTTTTTTTCTACAGGATTCTTGCTGGGCTTAATTTTCAAAGTGAACGCACAGATGCCAAGGAAGGCTTTTTCTCTTTCTGCCCCCCCCCCTTTCCCCACACACCACTCTGCCTCTCTGTGTTTGTCCTGGAAGTCCATGCCAAGAGCAACATGCGTGAAGCAGAAACGATCAGTGGGACGCCCTCCACCGCCTGTTTCTCAAAACTGAATGACCTGATGGGAAATATTCTTCTCACCTGCTCTGCTCTTAGCATTATACTTTTATTCCTATTAATGTTTTATATAAATTCTTCTTCTCAGTGTTATTTTCAGCATACTCCCATTTGAGAGCACTGACAGCAAGAGTAAGAAATGATCCTAGCTAAAACCATATGTGGCCTTTCTCTTTTACTGAATCTGCGGTCAAAGAACAAATCTTCTTTTTCCTTGCTTGTCTCTGTGTTTGAATAATTATTATCCACATCATTAGACAAGTCCCACACTGTATCTAAATTAGAAGGTCTTCTTTCAGGCTGGACATCACAGGTGTTCCCTTGGTTTCATGTCTCAGGAGGCAGGAATCTTTGAGGATACTGACTATTAACCCATGCTCTAATCATCTAGTCAGGAGGGGATATGAAACCCGCTAGAAGAATGAATTAATACGACCCGCCAAGGAATACATGAAGCAAGCAGTGAGTGTCCATTTGCAAGGCTTAGGTACAACTGTCACAGTTTCTCTCATCACAGCGCAGCCCCTTCATCTCCCCTTGATGGTGTCATGGAAGTGAGAGGCGTGAAAGCACAGTGACACTCCACGAGCCCGTTCCACTCGCAGCCGCTAATTCATCATGACAAATGTGCTCAGATGATCTGGCCCAGCAGCACTAATGGGGAGAGGAGAGAGCGCACTTCATTTGCACAAGACCCACTCCAATTAATCCATCCAGCTTTACTCTGGGCTAATTGGAGCGGGGCCCTCCCTGCCTGTGTGCTGGTAATATACCCGACACAGTTTAACAGCTCCTGTTCTCAAAGATCATACTTTTGTGTGAGTTTTTTTGTGTAGATTGTGCCAAAGGGGCATTTGAGGTTGTAAAATCTGTCCCCCTGATCCTAAACACAGGGCCCTTGCACAAACATGTGTTCATAATGAGCAATTAACTGCTCATATTTCCATGTTATAGTGTTGTACCCCTTCCCTTTTATTTTTAGCTTTAAATTCTGAACCAGTGGATACATTTCCATCCCATTATCGACAAATATAAATGTGCACATTTCAACATATTCTCCACATGTAAGTATGGCATTTTGATTTTTGTTTGTTTTCCAACTGCAAATTAGCAGAATGAAGCAGTAAATAAATTAGAAGGGTGCTCAGAGGGTGCATACCTTGGCCAAGGCCCCACAGTCCTGTAATTCTATCTTGCAATGTTAGGAAAAGCAATAAAAAGTTCAAGCCTCCACCCATTTTATGGATTTCTTCCTAAACGTCAAGGGGCTCGTCCTTGGCCCATGCTCTACCCCATCACCAATGTTCATGAAAATCGTTGCTGTAGTTTTTTCATATTTCTGTGGAGAGAAAAACCAACAAACAAACCAACAAACAGACACAGGCGATTACATTACCTCCTTGGCCGGTGTAAAAAAAAATAACTGGCAGAAAACTGTCAGATGTTAAAAGTAGCATCATAGCAAGCTTAAAAAGACAGTTTTTTGAGTCCTTTTGAAGTGCTTTCACATCATATGTTTTGGGTTGTTTTGACTGCAATGGAGTGTGTGTGTTTGTTCATATCGTGTGTGTGTGTGTATTTGTGTCCATGGTTGTGTTTGTCCCTTGAGACATCATATTGCCTTGGCTTGTTATAAAACCTTTGGCACAAGCACAATGTTCTTTGTCTAAAGTTAGAAGTGGTCTGGCTCTTAATTAATCCATCATAAAGTAATTTTGATCCGTACAGTGATTGATTAATGCTCCTAATACACACTTCATAGTACAGAGTCCTCTGAGAAAAGCAGGCGCTGATCCAGTGTTTAAGTTTTTTGGCTTGTTGTCAGACCATGTCCTTAACAACTGACGTGAGTCTTGAAATCTTACCGCAGAAGCCGACTTCATATTTGCATTTTAGAAGTTCGTCTGCATGCGGTAGAAAATCTAGAACAATTGTTGGCCTGTCACTTCAGCTTTATCTTAAAAACTTACAAAGGTTTTCCTCCTTGCCATACACGGCTGCTTGGGTAATGCTGCCTCCTGTGTCTGCAGACGTATTTTTCTAAAGGTGTGTGTGGCACATCTGTGCAGCTATTGTTTATTCATGGAGTAAACCCTTTGAAATGTGTTAAGATACTTCCCACTCATTATAAAAATCCTGCCACCCATGGATTAGGACTTTGATGTCACCAATCCTGCTTCAAAGGCTTCTTTCACTGCTATTAATCACAGTTTAGCCTCTGAAGATATAGCCAGAGAAAACATTTGGACATCTTGTGCAGAAACTTTGAAATGTTCAGACTGTCTTGCATATGCTATGTTCATATCCTTTCCGCTGTGTGTGGGGCTGTTGGACTGCTGTGCACGCAGCTGCATTCCTGAGTCCATGGGATTCAGTTCAGATTTAGGTTCCTTATGAACTGTCTTTTTTACTATGCAGTATAAACGCTGTCGTGAACACTACAGTAATGTCGTTTTTGTTTTGTTTTGCTTTTATCTTGCTGCACCATGAAGAATAACAATCCCTGTTTACTGCACCTCAAAGTGTGGTGCTTCACTCTAATATTTGCCCTTAATTTTCTGCAACACTTAAAGGTTACATTTTCTTCTTTATGAGAGTCTTGATTTTATTTTGTACAGGAAATTTGGCCACTTCCCGGGCCAGAGTCACTGCTGCATCCAGATCTCTGCCACCACAGCTCGGCTCAGGGCGGACCAAGGTGAGCCCCATGCTTGCGTTGTACAAATCATCACATGTGAGAGCGTACCACTTTATTTGTTGCTCACAGGCATCACACCATAAGAAACCCAGTAAAACCCTGCTCTGTGAAGCATAGCCCCATTAATTGACTACACTGTTGTATTTGTTCTCTTGCTTGTGGTGATGCATCATCACCATCTGGCATTTGGTGTGTACCACATAAAACAAGTTGTTCAGACTTACTTTCATTGTTTTCTGTTATTAATGGGCATTCAGGTATTTTTAAAGTTAAAGGTTTCCAAAACTGCAAAATCAGATTAAATAGCATTATCATCTTGCACCTATTTTAAGATGTTTGGAATGAATGATTTCAAGGTTCTTCACATAGAGTTTTGTTTTATATATTTTATGGTCTTAAACTTAACTGTTTTTTTGTTTTTTTTTGTAACATCTCATGAGTGACTTTTTGGACAACCACTTCAAACCACTTGAATGGTTTCATCTTAAATGTCTGTTCTGCCTGATTTAAGGGGAAGTATTTAGTCAAATCATAATGTGTGTGACATTTCTTTTAAATCTGCTGATATCCTTGTTGACTATTATACTTGGTCTGTATTAAAACAAGAAATTAAAAGAAATTACATTATGGTTTACAGAGAGAATCCCCTTAAAGGTGACTTTCAGCTTCATTACTTCTTGTCTGTCCACTTCTCTTTCCCTTTATTTCCATGCAATTCGCCGACACGTGCCATACTCAGTCTCCCAAATACCTATTGAAGGTAAGACTTCTATTAAATAACCAAAAAAAGGTATTATTCTAAATCACCAACTATCTTCCAATTTCAAGCTCTCTTTGAAGATACAAACTTGAAATCATCCGAACATCCTTTTAATCTGACAGTAAAACTTTTAACTGCTAAATAAATTTTGATTTATGTGCAGCTTGGCTCTTGAAACATCAATCATCTTCTGGCTTTGGAAATTCAGAATTATTTCTTTAGAACTTTTTTCCACACTGCCACAATCCTACGATGTTAATGTAAACCAATGCTCTGTGATGTAACTTTTTAGATCATTGAAATGCTTCATGCAAAATATTATCACAAGACAACATTTGGGAAAAGAAGCGGCTGTGGCACATCATTTCTACTTTGTTGAACTTCCCCCTTAGCACCTACTCAGTTATTCTTAGACAAGAAAAAACTTGGCGTGATTGATGTAATATGTATGTTGTCATGTTCTCAATCACAGTTCAGGAAAGTTGACAGGAACTTGCACTTACAAAAAGTTACCATTACAGCCAGATTAAAGCAGTGTGATGGTTATTAGAGCAGTGAAAGTGAGTTAGTATTAACCGTTGCACTTCAGTATGATCTGCCTTCAGAGCAGCAAAGTGTCAGAGTGCTTCAGTCTCTCATTCAGATCATGTGACATACCTTTCTTTCTCTTTTCTAGGACAAAGTGAAGTGTTAAGATATGCACTTTGCTACAT
Source organism: Sphaeramia orbicularis (assembly GCF_902148855.1). Taxonomy (NCBI): domain Eukaryota; kingdom Metazoa; phylum Chordata; class Actinopteri; order Kurtiformes; family Apogonidae; genus Sphaeramia; species Sphaeramia orbicularis. The sequence goes on from NC_043977.1 coordinate 22,513,424, forward strand.
AGACTTACCATAAAATATCTATCGCATCATTAATTTTGATGAAGCCATGAACTGCAGAGGCCATTAGAAAGCTTATATTGTGTCCTCGTTAATCCGTCGTTGTCGGGACAGTGACGGCTTGTCTCATTATTCAGGAAGCTTTGCAATTTTCCCATGCCCCACAGCAGTGCAGAATTATTCTCCCGATTGTTAGCTTTAACTGTTTATGGGGCTACGTTCTACAGACGGCACAGTTAGTACAGCTGTGTATCCCCAACTGGCCCATTTAGAGGAAGGAGACCTGCTGTAATAATACCTTTATCTCTGCAGAGCCCACAAGGACGTCAGGGTGCAAATAAACGACTTCTAATTTGATTCTGCTGCTTTTCGTAGTGACGTTCCTGGCCTGAGTCTGGCCCGTTAATCCGTGCAGCGTGTTTATTTTGAATGTTTGTGTTCAGGTCGACACCATGGAGATGATGCGTCACCCAGAGGAAACCACCAATATGAGGAGACAGACAGTGGCCTCCTATTTCCGTGTAGGTGGTTTTCCCAGTTCTTGTACTCCTTCCACTCTCTTAATTCAATCTTCAAGAAAGAAATGGAGATATCAACTGGATCCTTGGCGCAAAATATTAAATTTTTTCAATGTTTTTTAGACCAATAAGATAGATCCAATAATAATAGATCTAATACTAACAATGGTACATTTCACCAATCAGACAACGATTTCTTATTTGACAGAAATACTGCTTTCACCTACAGTTAGTTTAATAATGGTTTCATTTACATATACAAGGGTAATTTTTCTTGTTTGAAGTCCTACATTTCTTGTGGGTGTTTCACAATAAAACATTTAAAGTGCTGAGTAAATGGAGGGTTTTAATGTGAAACATACTAAAGTGATGATTGCAACACTTACATTCTTGATCACCAAAATGCTAAATATTAATCATATAAAAACCAAATGACTATTAACAACAATCTGTCCGAAATCAAAGAATATTCCTAAAAAATGTTTTTGATTAGACAGTTTCAGAATTTATAATAGTTCTATCATCAGTATCAGTATTTTCTACTTGCTGTGTGTTTTGTTAATAATGTACCAATCATATTACTATTATTATAATTGCCTTGTCAAAAAAACAAATGTCCATCTGATTTTAACTAAGCAAATAGAGTCTTCCGTAATTACAGCAGTGATTAATATGTTTCAGCTGTAACACAAGCTCTTCAACCCCAGCTGATGCACTGTGTAGCTTCTCATATCTTAAATCAATTTGCTAAGGAGCGTAAAGATTACACTGTTTCAATGGGAAAAAAAGTCATGTGGTCTGATGAGTCCAGATTGACCCTGTTCCACAGTGATGGGTGCATCAGGGTGAGAGGAGAGGTGGATGAAGTGATTACCCATCATGCCTAGCTCCAACAGTACAAGCATGTGGGGGCAGTGCTATCCAGTCCAGACCGGAACCACACTGAGAATCTTTGTGATGTGGTGCAGAAAACTTGATCTGCCTCAATGGTAACAAATGTTGTGTCAACTATTGTGACCTTGTGGAAGCATTAAGTGACATAAATGATGCCATGGCTAATTAAAGCCAAAGATAGTCCAGGAAAATATTACATATGTAAATTTTTATCCCACCCCCCCCACCCCCCCCAAAGTGGAGGCAAGGTGTATTGTTTTTGGTTCGGTTTGTTTGTTTTTTTCTTTGTTAACACTTTAGCAGCAAAACTATTGGTTCAGTTCATACCAAATTGGGTTTATAGATTGCCAGTGACCCAGAATAGATGTCATTACATTTTGGGAAAGGTAGGTCAAAATTAAATTTTTTTTATGATTTAAAAAAAAAAAAAAAAAAATCTTTCCATTTAGTTATAATGGGCAAATATGTGCGAGGGGTGGGGTTTGTTGTGCCTTACATCACTTGTTTTTTTTGTTTGTTTGTTTTTTGCAGGACAGTGTATATTTTACTATTATACTATCTGTAATGTCAAAATCCATGTTGGCAAAGAGGATTGCTGTTGTTCACCTTTAGGCTGCTAACACTGACCTCAAAATTCTCTTTCGATCAACATTGTGGAACATTTCACAGCCATTGTAGTTTTGGTCCATATTTGCTGTATGTATTAATGTCATGCTAAAGGAAGGATTTGATACACTATAGGTTCTCTATAAATTTTTTTCTGCATTCATGTTTTTCTTGCAATTAAAAACGTCCATTATTGCAGAATGTAAAAACTCTGCCAGATCCTGTTGGGACTTATTAATACTGTCAATTACTATTCAGCTTGTATGCTGTTACCAAACAGATCTATGTCTGGAAAAAGTTGGAAAGTGTTTGAAGTGCAAATCATCATAACTAAACTAAACACTAAAGGACTTTGATAATGTGAATTTATATGGTGACTGCTCTCCAGGTTTCCTTTGGCTCTCTGTTTATTGTCTGGTTGTGTATGTGCAGTATTCCCTGATGGACTTATTGTCTAAGATGGTGGTGGGCCAGCCACACTTTGTGCGCTGCATCAAACCCAATGACGACAGGCAGGCTCTGCGCTTCTGCAAGGAGAGGGTGATGGTGCAGCTGCGCTACACAGGCATCCTGGAGACGGTGAACATCCGCCGGCAAGGCTACTCGCACCGCATCCTGTTTGAAGAGTTTGTCAACAGGTAATCATGCCTCGCACTGAGACAGGCTTCACATCCACCATACAACATGCACATAAACTGAGCGCTGACACAACCCTAGAGATTGTGCAGAGCAAGCGATCCATGATCTACATCACAAAAAAAACACAGGTTCTTTAATTAGATAGGAGTACAACTTGAGTAGAGCAAGAGGCTGACTAATTGGCAGTCATTAGTGATAGTGCAAACCTAAATTCTACTGCTCTTTTAACTGGGTGGATACTTCAGTTGGGAAAAAATGGATAAAATTCAAACAGGGAGGAACTGTGATTATAAGGGGTGATGCATTTTAATGGATTTCCTTTTACTATTCATAAAGAGTTTGTTCTTTAACTCAGTGACCTGGAAAAGCTCGAGTGTAGATGCTTGTCCCATTGGTATTACATTAAAACACAATTAAAAAAAAAAGGTTTCATCATTAGTGGGACTTTACGTAAGGATGTTGTTTTTGTTTTTGAAAATGTGGGACAGAATTTGATAATTAAGAATAACAATTAACTGTTGTCCAAAAATCTAAACATCATCAGTCTTGTTAAGGGGAAAATATATATATCTCTGAGAAATGTAAGGAAACTTAACGTTTGATCAGTTTTCCTTTGAAAAGCACTCCAGCCACCTCTAATGTGCAGACTTTAAGATGATATAAAATTTAATTAACTCAGGCTTGTGGCCTCTGGAAAGAGAAACTTTGAGATGGCTGGTTAATCTTGCTGCTTTAGGGAAGCTTTCAAAAATCTGTGCTTAATTTTGATGAGCTAAAACTTTGAATGACCGCATGGTTTCTCACTGCTTGTCCTAGTTTTTGTGTTCAGTGTTTATTTGAGAATCGTGAATCAACTGCTCTGATGATTTTACTCTCATCTCTGAAACACCTGTTCATGCTGTGTGAATGAGGACAGAGGATTACCGCTTTAAGACTATATTTTAACCTTTCTATTGAATCCATATCATCCTTCCTGATCCATGAGGAGTTGTGCAGACAGACCCAAATGGCTAAACTGCACCTTTAGTGAAAACTGATTTAAATTTGTGCTCTCATATCAAAGGCTTGTCTGATGTTGCCAAGCAGTGCTTTGTATTTACCATCAAAGAAATAACAGGTATCAACAGGAATTAGAATGAAAGGCTGTAGACTGAGGCGGGGAGGGGAGTTCAAAGAAGTTTTTCTTCTTGTTGTTGTTCGTCTTTTTTGACCAGCACTGGAGCACAAGAGATGAACTAGTAGTTTTGGAGCCTTGATGTCCCTGAGCAAACAGTTCGAGTCACTTTGTCCTATGCTGGTATTTTGTAAACTCCCAACATGGAGATCAGTGGACAGCCCCAGACAGCGAGCACGATAAACATGTGGTGGAGCTGATGCACACTGATAGGCCCTGGCTGATGGGCATCTTCTGTGGCCACTGAAATAAGAGACGACGATTCCTTCAAAAGACCTGCAACAATGAGCCTCTGTTGAAGCCTCATTTCTCAGTGAAGCTCATTTTTCTGCTCAGATTCTTAAACTGTAAGGCTAGAAAGGACAGCATCAATTATGTAGAATAAGGTGTTAAGTGTTTGTCACGTCTCCTCTGAAACAACTTTTATTTTCCTCAGATAATCAGGCCTGAAGGGTGTTAATAGTCAGTGTTACCACATCTGAGTAATCTGTTTAGACCACATATATATTCATTTTATTTCCGTGGTATTAGTTTAACAACGTAGTTTGACATGTTTTGGGAAATACTTTTATTTTCTTACATTGATTATCTTTCTTTTACTCATTCAGGGACCCTATGTTGTATGATTTATTTAACATTTGCCAAGTATCTGTAATTTCTCATTTGATTTCTTCTGTGATGTTGATGTGCATACTTGTAACCTGTGTTTAAAAAGGTAATAAATAAATAAAGTTTTTCAGACAGACTTAAGACACAAAAAGCTACAACAATAGTAAACTGTGTTGCTATTCTTCTCTCTGTTTTTTGGTAAAAGTTTCTTTTTTTATCAGGAAACATCAAAAGATGTGAGAAAATTATAGAATTTTGATGTTATCACAACTTCTCCTGATTTTAAAACATCTGGTACAATCACACCCTATCCATTCTCTTCAATGCAGTGACTACACTAATTCCATCACTGTTTTTTTTTTCTCTCTAAACAGGTATTACTACCTTGCATTTAGAGCTCATCAGATGCCTGAGACCAGCAAAGAAAATGCTGTTGCCATACTGGAGCGGGCCAAACTAGAAGACTGGGTGCTGGGGAAGACCAAGGTAATGTAATTGTTATTACAGTAAAACATCAAACAGAACATGTAGCCTTCAGAGCTGTACAGAGATATAATAGGATCCTATGATGTGCTAACCTGGTCTTAACGCCTTGTCAGGTTTTCCTGAGGTACTACCATGTGGAGCAGCTCAACCTGCTGCTGAGGGAGGTGATAGCACGTGTGGTGGTGATGCAAGCTTATACTAAAGGTTGGCTGGCAGCCCGACGTTACCGTAAAGAGAAGGAAAAGAGAAACCATGGGGCCATTATCATCCAGTCAGGTACATCGATTAGAACTAAACCGTAAACAGAGGGAAGGGAATGCTTAATCCCTTTTTCTATTTTGTCATTTGGCTTACCCAAATAGAACAGCTTGTACCAGAAGAACTAGAAGAAGATAGAAGATAAAACACAACCTATACTACATCATCATCATCATGACAGGAAATTATTATTTTGGTTTTTCTCTTCAGGGACTCTTCTTTGAGTTGTGTTAATGTAATTAGAGGTGGAGAGTAATGAAGTAACATACTAAATTTGCTGTTTTTCAGTAAAGTTTTCAGGTGTCTATACTATATTTAACTGTTTATTGCTGACAACTTTTTTCTTTTACTTCCCATATTTTGACAAATATATCTGTACTTTATGCCTACCTCAATACTTACATTTTCAAATCAGGGTTGCTTTACTTTTAATGCATTTGAGGCTGCTATTTTTGTTTAGCATAACAGCACACCATTCCAACAACAAGGCTGATAGTTGCTGAAATGGAAGGACCAATAATACATAAAAAGACAATTAGTGCATCAAATCAAATGTGACAAGATGATGCAACTAGTAAAACCATGGCATACCTTTCATATGATGTCAGTTATATCGGTGTAAACTTTTAGATCTGTTTTCAGTTTGTGGTGTCACTGATCCAGCATGCTGCAGATCTGTCAAAAAATGCCTGTGAGGACAACACTTAAGATCTATTCTTTTATCACATTATGATGAAACAGGTGCAGATTTTGTTGTGAATCTAATGACCTCTAGTCTATTATGTGTTGGTGAGTCTTCATAAAAGAGATGAGTTTGATAACCACAGCTTGACCTATGAGGGTTAAGAGCAATGCTTCAGAGCAGATAATAAGACCTCAGAGAGTTCAAAGGGATCCATCCCTCTGCCACCTGGTTTAGCAGTGTTTTGAAGTGGGATCTTATGTAGTATGTGTAGTCTATTTTGTTTCACAGAGGTAGGTCAGCAATCTTTTGCGCACACAAATACACTGCGTCTGTCTCTTTCTTTTTCGGTAGCCTGGAGGGGCTATGCTGCCCGTCAGAACCTCAAGCAAATCAAAAAGGAACGGGAAGAGGCTGCTGTCCGCATACAGTCAGGTAAAGAAAACTTCATATTTTTCTCTCAAGTTCCTCGTATACTCAAACACAGACCTCACGAATACATCGTGTAGTCCTTTGTCCAGTGGATATTCAACCCACTTTTTCTATATTTTAAAAAGGAAAAGGAATAAAGGCCTGAAAACCTTACATCTTTGTGGAACACCTTTTTGATCTCAATGAGTGGCCTACGAAACAGTAATAATTAATTAATGCATAAAGAAAAGCTTTTGAAAGTTTGGGCAGCATTTGGTCCCCATGTTTCAGAAGAACAGTGCATACTGAGATCCTTTTTTCCTTTCATCTCTTTCCCAGTAAAGGCAAGAGAGGGGCTTATCCCTTCTGTTTCCTCACGACTTCCTCTCTCAAATTCCTGGCCTATTACACAGCTCTCACATACCAGAAACAAGATGCCTTTTTATACTGTCAACCTTTTCATCTGAAATGTAAATTAATTCTTACTCAGTGTGCCTTGACGAAGATCAAAGTGGGCACATTAACCTTCCTGCTCCCCCCCACTCTTTGGAGCCTCTCACTGGAGGACAAGGGTGGGTGCCAAAAGGGGCAGGAGAGAGGAGGGCAGGGGGAGGAGATTTGGCATTGTTTCCCTCGGCTCTCCTAAGGGCTGCCCTCATCTGGCACATGGAGCATCTCAGTCGCCTGCACACCTTGTGTAAATGTCCTCCATTAAAACCCTTGTAAATAATGCCGTAGAATGGGTAAACACGATTTTGGTGTGAGGAAAGCCTCTCTGTCGCTGCTGCTGTCTTTCTCCTTTGAGAAGTGTGTTTGTGTGTGGCCGCTGGGGTTCAGGGGGAGAACCTGAACCTGACATAAGTGGGGCCTCAGCCCCCCGGCGGAGCACTCCACCACATTCACATTGTGTGTTCTCTGCAGCTTATAGCCTTTGAGGTGGGCTGCATTTGCATTCTGAAAATAAACAGATGCCTTTCAAATGTATGAGCCTGGTGGCTTCTCAGATCTCAGCGGGGCCTGGGGGACATGCTCACCATCGATCAGATTAGACCATGCAAAATACAACCATGGCTCAACAATGTACTTGAGCTTTCTTTTCCTGTGCATATAATTCTACAAGAAAAACACAAAGCCGGTTGAAGGAGTAAGTCAGCAGGCTTCGTTTACCATCCATCTGAGCTCAGTATGTCTCAATAACCACAAAATGTTTCCCAAAGGCTGCAGAACATTTCACTCTCTGCCTCTTACTCCAGTTTGCCATATTAATCGCATTAATTAAATTCGATAACTGCCTTGCTGTGTTGTTTAGGTGAATGACAGTGAAAGGAAAATGTCTTTCTCATCATTTGAGTGCTTGTCTGTCATATCCTGTGCAGCTTACAGGGGCCATCGGGTGCGTCGGGACCACAAACCCCAGAGGCCTAAATGTCACCCTGAGGCTGGAGAAAAGACCACCAAGAAGGAGGAGCATGCTGGGTGAGCCTTGACACTGTCCTTCAGGATCTTTTCTTATTGGAAGAATATTTTCCTGTCATTTGATTTTTGTTTGCTGCTTGACAATAGATTTCAAAACTGACCACCATTAGAGTTGTCCTATTGAGAAATAGGGCCATCATACCTGTCAGTCATGCTCACAGCAGCTGGAAGGGCTCCGTTTTCCCTGTAATGTACTGTTGTTTCAACCAGCAGAGAAAGCTCCTCCCTGCGCACCACCTCTTTCAGTTTTATAAATGTAATAAATATCTTTCCGCCAAGATAGCACACTTGTCTGACCACAAATGGGGTTGGGCGCTGCGCTGGTCTCCAGATGTACGAGCTGAATACTTTGTGTTTATTCAGCATATGGGCAGGCCAGTCATTAAGAAAGTATGTGCTAAGCAGGAGAGCAGCCACTGACTAAACAGAAGCACACGTGGTGTCAATGGCGGCGTTTAGCTCTGTGTTTAGCGTCTCTCTGCACCACGACTCACTCATATCTCATCAGGAACACACTCGATCTGTTTAACTGTTATTCAGTTTTTCTATAGTGCTAACATTACTTACATACAGTAGTTGTGAAAAAACTGCAACAATATCAGTAAAGACAGACAAGTTTAATATGTGTTGCCCATTAATGCACCTCTTCAATTGACTGACACATGTGAATCCTTCAAATCTTGGGTGACTTTTGGTCAACTCTGCTCATCTCCCTCCAGACTCAAACTCCAAAATACTAGATTTACACATCTGAAAATGTTATGCTTGTTGTATACTCGAACTGAGCGGCGCCTCATCGGGGATTTTTCTCTCCGTGTTTACAATCATATTCCTTGGTGAGAAAAACTTCAAACCTCCACTTAACAATTCTGTTTAATCAGTGTTGGAATCTCTCCATATAGATTTATTTTGACATGATCTGGCCCATTTTCCTCCTGTAAGATCTATGTTCTCACCTACATGCTGTTCTTTTCCCTTTTGATATCCCTCCTCCCTGCCACGCATGAAATCTGTGTTTGCATCCAAACAGCAAAGCCTCCAGTTGCATCACCAAGTCCAAACTGGATGAGATTTTGTTTTCCTAGACTGGAAGCATGACTGTGACTGGCATGCAGCATTGTGTTTGTTTGGTTTTTTTTTAAAATAATGCAATGATGAGTGATCACACAAAAACATATACATCTCTAGAAATTGCATAATAAGAAATAGAGCTATTAAACAGGAAGACAGACTAAAATGGCTTGGAGTAGGGTTTTTTGGGTGTTTTTTTGTCAGTACTATTTTGATATTATGTTTGTTCGTTCTACTTAAAAATGTTTCTCATTTCAATAGGTCGGACAGCTCAAACAGCAAAGAGGCACATACTGATCACAAACACAGTGGAAATGTAAGTACCTGAATATGAATGAGCATTTTCCTGCGCCTGATTTTAGACTTGTATATATAATGCTGCTTCTCTACAAAGCAGCTTTAACCCAGATTATTCTTTGGGAATTTTTTGAGTCCTTGAGACAAAAGAGTTCTCTTGCTCCAACCTCCATCTCAGCGGAGAAGACAGGGTGGTACGGGGAATGAGAGAATCAAAAGGCTGGAAATTCACGGCTGAGAATAAATGCTCGCTCTTCCCTGAGGTGATTTGTCTTTGCGCTCCTCTTTCTACAGATGTTAGACCCCTTTTTTAGTAAAGACCTGAGGTTCTTTGGTAGCACTTTGATATCCTGCTCGGATTCAATATGTGAAATAGAAGAGCCACTCCGTGACTTGGAGCACATCACAGTCTTTGAAGTCTGATCCAATTTTTGCTGCTCACCATTTGATGTTGAAAGGATGAAATGAGGAAAATGTACAGTTTTTGCCAGTAACTCTGCTGAGCATATGTAAGATTAAAAAAGCAAAATCCTTTGGAGGATGTACTTAGAAATGTTAAGCAGATTAATACTTTCCTATAGCTCTTTTATTCAAAGATAAAATTAAATATGAGAGGAAGTCTGTATGTGCTGTTTTTTACCCTCACAATTAAGTCAGTGTGGTGCTGTTTGCTAGGAGGTAGGGCTAGTAAAGGGGGATATGCAATTGCATTAGCATTTGATTAACATTGCAAAGCACATTAATGGGTTTGAGTTTTATGAGTGCCAAATTGTAAATTGTAAATAAATGAATACAGTCTACATGCTAAATTGAAAAAAAAAAAAAAAAAACACATTACAGGACTTGCTTTAACTTGAGTCTATTTAGCCTGTGCTTTCATTGACATTGCTCTTCTGGGTGTGTTTACGCCTCCTCTTTCAAGGTTGGCCCCGACAGCCGAGACAGACAAGTGAAAGACATCAAGAGAGACAAAGGCAGAGCAGAAGACAGTGTAACGAAGCCTTGCAGGGAGACAGCTAGACTGCGAGACACGCAGTGTAAACAAGGTAAGCCTGAGCACAGAGCTGGCGGGTGCAGGTAATTACACAAAGAGACAGCAAAAATCCCGCTTTAATGGATAAAGTGCCATTTTTAATACAGGAGGCCTTTCAACCTTTCATCCCAGCCAATCCTCTGCTGTCATTCTTTGTTGACAGCAAAAAGAGAGGAGCATTATGGGTGATCATTTCTGTGGTATTTTAATAACCCAGGTCAGCTCATCATAAACGTCTCATGGCAAGTGGGGGGGCTTTGGAAGTGGCATGAACACTTCAAAGGTTCCATTCTCCCGCGCGGCGAGCCCTTCACTAAGGATCTCATCAATGACTCTAATAGACCTGCACAGCAACGGTGACAAGAAAATACACAAACCCTGATTTGTTGAACATATGTTTGGTTTGCTTTTTGCCCCAGGCGATGAATTACATTAATTCTGGCTGCCTAGGAGGCTGAGTGGGTGGCTGTGCAGGGGGCCTCTGATTATGGCCGTCACCCAGCCCACTGCTGGGGTAGCCTGGGTAATGGGGGCCCGGCCCTTCATTAATGTTATTAGAGGGGTATGAGGTAAGCGACGAAGGTGGAATAGCGTTTAGCAGCAAGCCTGAGAGATTACGGGGATTAGACATGATAATGTAACACAGACAGGGCTCTCCAGCGGGCCTGGGATTAGTGTCAGCACGCCACAGCAGGTCTGGGTTAGATAGCGGCTAATTCGGTAATGCTGCGTACAGGTGACCCCCGCTCCCAGGCATCACCGCTACTGAAGGCAGGCAGTGTTTGATGAATTTATAATGTCAGAGTGATTATGGAGGGAAATACTGCTGTGAGCACTGGTGTAAGGGCATTTAACGGAAAGGTGTGTTTTATTCTACGTCACTGGATCTTCCTGAGACATTCATACTTAGAGCTGAATTGTATGCTTTTTTCCTCAGATTTTTTTAATTATTTGAAACCAAGTTTGTTGTTTTATTTGATGTGTGAAAACACACTTTATGTACATAGGTCTGCACTCCCTGTAAAATAAATTCAAATTTAATATGAATCTAACAGCCGTGTTTCATTGATAATAAACTGTATGAACTATTACAGTTTGCATAGTGCCCTGCTTTGCTCAGTATCAACTAAAGCTGAGTCTAGTTGAGAATATTTGGCATTGCTTATTTCACGACTTCTGTATGTTTTCACGTCAACTACAGGGTCCTTTCTGGAAGTCGGTGCCAATGTTTTTCTTTTTTCCAAGATCAATATTGATTGTTAGTAATCAAATGCAATTACAATAAATATGATGAAGATGCAGATTTTTGTATTAATTGATTTTTTATAAAATAACTGTACAGTTAGTGGTAATAATGCTGAATATGGGATCCGATAATGAGTGCCTATTGACACCTTGTTCCTCTATTGACTCAGTTAGCCTTTGCATATGAAAAATGAAAATAATTTCTGACTATTCAGTTCTATTTTCCTTAAATGTCCTTTCAAAGAAGAAATCCTCTTCCCTCTCTGCCATGGGTTTCACTAAACGTTTTCTTATTTTCTGCAGAAAGCACACAGATTTTCAGGTATTCACCATCACCCCTTTTCCTGCTTCGTTTCTGTTCCAAGTCCTGCTTGTGGCTCCGGTTGCTTTCAGGAAACCCCATTTGAATATGTTGAGGGAGGCCACGGTGGCTCAGGCACCCAGGGCACACTTTGATCCCTGCAGATCTGAGGGCCTTTTTTTTTTATCCCGAGGTTGAGCGAGTCATGGAAGCCTTGCCCTGCCAGATGTTTGGAGACCAGGCTCCTTCCTGTGTCTCATCCTTCTGTCGCCTCTGGTGATCACATCGGTTCTCGCAGGGCTGGAGCTCAACCTGGAGTGTTTCAGGACACCAATGGAGAAAAACAGAAAATTAGCCATGGAAATCGAATTACCCCACCCCTCCAGACACACACACACTTGCACACACTCTACACCCTGCTCCCATTAATGCCAAAACACTGGGGCGTGACCTGGAACCTCTAATGTGTTTGACGGACGTTGGGTCTTTTCTGAGTGATTTAACAAAGCCTAGTGTTGCTAGTGACAAGCTCAGAGTGTTTTTTTTCTTTCAAATACAAAACAAAGCAGAACAGAGGGCAAGATTATTTGCCTGATTTTTTTATGTAAATGTAATAGTGGTGAAATGAGCATTCAGGTAAGCAAAAGTTCTAATACCGAAATGTAAAACTACTCCCTTAAAAGTAATAACTCCTGCAAGAAAAATCACACTTTGGTAAAAGAACAGAGTAATATTTTATTAATGGTAAGGGAATTCTATTACAGTAGTATGTTATTGATGAGGCTGCTGGAATTTGAATGACTTTAGACTTAGTTTTATGTGCAGGGACACCATAAATCACTTGAATTTTTTGACTTTTTATGTTAGCTTTGTTTTGAGGGAATAGTGAATGATCTTTGAACTCAGTTTGAAATTCAGTCTTAACACTGTTTTTGTAATATACTTGTTTGTCTTTAGAATGGCATACTACAAACTACTGATTCTAACCATATTATATGACAAACCTGGACATGTACAGATCTTCAGGTTTGTCACATAATATGGTTAGAATCAGTAGAATGCAATATGCCATTTTGAACAGCACCACTGATTGAAAAATAAATAAATAAATAACCCATTGTCTTCTGAAAATCTGCAGTGTGCCAAACACACCCAGATGTGTATGGCACGGGCCAAATTTCTCAGTATAGAAATAGATATAGCCCCTTGATATGCTCCATTACATGTCTTTTTCATCTTCTTTTGTTTAATGGCAAGTCAGAATTAGAGCAGTCAGTGTGTTTGTGCTACATGTTTGCTAGATTTTTTGGCCAGATTAATATGGATATACAACTGAGAAAATGAAAACAAAACTCTAAATACATAAAACTGCTATGTTAAAATGTTATGGCAACTTAGTGCTGCAAAGAGCAAAAAGTAGCCATAACACAGCAGTTTTAAACATTCAAATGAACAAGCCAATGCTAAGTAACAACCTAAATTGGCACTTGTTATGATCAACCTCATTTGTACCAAACGACTTCACTGAGATTTCTATGTAAAATTAAAAATAATTACACATATGTAAATGTTTGCAGACAGCTGATGGGTAATTGTATTCTCGGCGATAAGCCCATGGTCATTGTGTGTAACTATGTAGTAGCCTACATTAATAGTCACATACATTATACTGTATGCATTATAAGTGCAAGCAGTATCCAGTGAATGATTCTTAATGCAGTCAGTGTTGTATTTTAAAATGTATGTTAACGACTACGTAAAAATCTTAAAAGCACCTAGTAGGTAAAGCTGTCAGACAAATGTACTAAAGAAAATGCAGTCTTTCCCACTGAAATGTAGTAGAGTGGAAATATTAAATGGAAATACTCAGATGTACAGCTACCTTAAATATGAACCGAAGAGCAGTACACGAGTTAAAGTATTTATGTTCTCATATTAAAAGTAGTCATATTCCACAACTAGCTAGGCGACTTCTCTCACTCTTTAGCCAGACACCCACAGAGCTGCATGTTATGGGGCTAAGCGAGCATTAAAGTACTCCAGGCGCTCTCAGATGTCTGCAGCTCCAACCTTTGATTTCCCATGTTTTGTCAGTGAAAAGTTACACATACACAGTGTATTCATGTAAGCTGCACATTCAAGACGATGTCACCTCTCGTCACCTGTCTTCAGAGCCTGAATATTAATACAACATGTTTGGAAATGAGTCACAGAGGCGTGTGTAGAAAGAAAGCCTTTGCTAGCAAGCAGCAGATATGATCAGAGTGCTGCTTATGCTCCTCAGCGTGGTAAACAGGATGGTGCTGGGGATCAGTCAGAGCTGACTTTATGGTTTATGAAAGCTGAGCTACTTATGTTAACAGGCTTTTTGAAGATTATAGTTGTGGTAAACATACGTGTCAAGAGAGAGACAGTGATAAAGTGGAGCCACAACACAGAGACCAATTACCTCTGTGCTGTGGAAGCTAGTTAACCTGATGGTTTGAAGGGAAGAGATGAGGAGAAGAAAGGGAAGAGTGAAAACAGTGTGAATAGTTGAATCTAATGTTGACTTATTAGTTATAGTGATGTCCCCGCAGTGCATAACATGGTCCAGTCAATAAGAATTGATTTTGTTTGCTGCCCTGAGCTCTTTCTGTGCTTTATAACTACAGCTGGGAGAGCTTAAAGGAAATGTGGACGTAGTTTTACCCACACTGAGGTCAAACCCACACTCGCCAGTACTTTTCACTTTCCTTTCCTCTCTCCCCCTCCCTCAGCTCTTAAACGTCTTCCCACATGTCCTCCCATTAGGTTTGCAGCCACCAGGTGCAGCTCCATAAACCTCCACCATCACCACCACAGCAGCAGCATCACAGTATCAACATGCATCTGCCAGACAAATGATCCACCCTCTCCATGTTCACTAGACAAATACTCTCCCTCCCTCTCCCTGTCTCTCAGCCTTTTGATTTATCTGTCTGTCTCCACGTATCGGAGCGTCTCAACCGGATGCCTTCAGTTTTAGGCAAATTACAGACTCAACGTAGCGGCAGCAGAGATTTGGAAGGGATAGGAAAGACTCAACTTAACGGAAGGAGTTGCCTCTGTCTGACTCTACCTACGTAATCCTCTTAATGTCAGTGGGAGTAGTTAACAGGATGTACTTCCAAACTACTCATCATCACAATTCCAACAGAATAATCTCTTCAGACATAAAATCAAGGTGGAAAATAATACTCCAAGTTCTCTCTAATTTACCCCTTGTGGATTGAGTCATTTGTTGATGTTCAACAAAGTTTTTTCCAAATAGAAAATGAGATGAAGTTATATCATTTAGTTAATATTTTATTCAAACAGAGATTATTAAATAAGATTACATACTGATTGAATGGGAAAACCTAGATGCCATACATTTGCATTTTTAGTCTACTTTCGGTTT
The DNA here is from genome assembly GCF_902148855.1 of Sphaeramia orbicularis. NCBI lineage: Eukaryota > Metazoa > Chordata > Actinopteri > Kurtiformes > Apogonidae > Sphaeramia > Sphaeramia orbicularis. The sequence goes on from NC_043977.1 coordinate 22,528,542, forward strand.
CCTTGTCACTTATTTCTTCGTCCTCACTTCTCACTTTCTTTACTCCTCCTGCAGGGTCACAGTTATAAATTACATGTGTTATGTCTGTGACAAATGATTGACTTCCACAAAGTCCACTAAGTTTTTCCTCCAAACTGTTTTTTCGGAGTCAAAGTTCCAGATCGGCTGTCAGAGGAAATGATTGATTTCAGTGTGAAAAATTGGTTGTAAGTAACAACATCCTCTTCTTGCATTAGTGAAAACAGATGCAGGAACTACTCTTTGCAGCATTATCTGCAGGACCCGACCAGCGTGTCTCATAATTTAAAGCACATGAGTTGCTATTTTAGCCGCAATGCACAAAATGACGAGAGCAGTAATAAAATTCAGGCAAGTTCTGAAAAAGTTCTGGAAATCCTGTTCAACTTCAGATATCTCTTTAGGGTCTTTTGTTTGTGACTGAAGAATAATGCCTGTGTGTGAGCGTACATGTGTGTGTGTTTGTGAAGGGGCGGTTGCGAGGTAAAGAGAGGGGTCTGGGTTGCACATGCCTCATTTAGACATCAAAGGCCTCTGCTGATGATTTTTCCTTATAATCCATGCCTTTTGGTGCCTCTGCTCCCTCCATCTGAATAAACAAAGCCCAAGTGGTTCACTGTGGTCTGGGAGAAGTCAGGTGATTGCAGCACGTGATTTAGGAAGTAAATCGATACATCTCTAATTTATTCCACTAAAAATCCCTTTTAGCAGCTCTTTTATGTTGTTTCTGAGCAGCGTTCTGATTTTCAGGGGATTTCAAAGTGGTATTTAGAGATGTAATACGAGTCATCTGCTAGTCTTTGAAAATGAAAGAAATACCTATCTCAAAAAGAATTCCCGTCCTTTTTATCTGAAGAAGCAAACATACAATATATAAGTCTCTCACCAAGAAGAGCAAACCCTGCTTGGTTTCTTTTGATAGGGAGAAATCAATATTGCATGAACTGCGCTGCCTCTGTATTCCCAGCCGACCATTATTCCTCCCCACCCCAAACAGCAGACATTACCCACGATCATTTAGCAACCCCCGGTGCGAGCCAGTGTCTGACCCCTTTCCTGCTCTGCTTGCCCATGTCCAAAGAGGTTCTCCCATGCCAGAAGCCAGTTTGGCAGCCTCCCTGCCTGTAATATATCTGCAGGAGCAGCATTCCTCTGGGGCTGGCCTGGATCAAATGGCAGTGATTTCCCAAACAGGGGCACAGAGATGGGAAGTCTGACCCATCCTCTGATCTGCTGCTCGCTCTAATCGCTGCAGGTCAGAACAGATAAATGGTGATGTTGAACCCCCATGTGTCATGTTTCGGACTCCCGATCTGCTGTTGAAGATCCAAAAGGCCGAAAAACAGGTCTTTTAGCTGTACTGGGATCAGATACTAATCACTATCAGTATGTTTTTGGGTAACATTTTATTTGTATTTTCTGGATAGTCTTTATCTGTGAGTATTTGTAACATTTTTACCAGCTCATGTTGAATATTTCATAAGTAATTTAAAACAGAATTTTTTTGGGAAAAAAATTGTATTGATTGCAATTTCAGCAGACTTTCAATAATAAACCACAATCTTAGGGAAAAAAATTGAATTGCAGTTCTTCTCATTCATTCATGAAAGGGTGAAAAAGTCTGATGCTCAGCATATTATCCACAGAGTGTATGTGATGATTCATCTAGAGGCGAAGCAAAATGGAATCTCGGCTAATAAGATGTTGAATCACTGTAGGTGGACAATTCAAATCAAGTGTGACCTGTTTGGAAATAAGCAAAGTATCTATTTTTGTTTGAACTCAGTATCTGACTGTTGCACAACGATATCATTTAAAAACATTATTCAAGGTCGTCAGGATTCATTATTTGTGATTGAATGCTTTGATGCAATTTCAAGGGAATACAAAATTTGCTTATCAAAACCATTTTGGCTTCATTAGCAGAGCAATGTCCTATATAGAGGCGTTTTGTTAGTAATATAAGATGCAAACATCATATTTGTAATAATTTATCTCTACTATTATTAATATCAGCTTGTCATACAGTTAGAGTTTCTCAGCATCAACGTATTTTACAGGTAAATTCAATGTAATACACACACCCAGGTGCTTTTGGTGCACACAACCAATGCTTGTTGTTTAGCTGAAATACAGAGCTGTTTTTTCACAGATATTATTCACAGTATATGAGATCAGTCCAAATATGTTCAAATACTAGTTGGCACAAGGAATCACAGTGGACAGTTTGCCCCTCTGAGGCACAGACTGATAAGATTCACGGTAAAAGTTGGCTAATATCTAAGGACTGACAGGAACTTTCTGGGCATTTACAAAGTGTGACTTAAGTAAACCTGTGCTGGTTTGAATAACATCAAGAAAGCCAAGGAAAGAGCGTGGGGGGCAGAAGGGTGCCGGGTCTTTGATGTATAGGATTGAGATGTGATGAGGTCTGTTCAAAGTGAGTACAAAGTAGTGTTAAGATGGAAAAAGCAAATGCAGCTTTAGTCAGGGTAGAGAAGCCGAGGTAGCAAGAGATGATGAAGAAATGTCCTGTCTCACCCAAAACATAGGCAAAGAAGATGAAACGTTATCTGACATTAAATATAGATGCTTCCTTGTAAAGTTGTGTCGCCTGAAAAACACACTTTTGTAATGTATAAATTTTGAAATCTGGGTTGTGCCATCATGGAAGAATGCACCAAGTCGTCATTATTGTCTTGAATAATCAGGTTATCACATAGCTCATTATGTTAGTAAGTCATCAATAACATTTCACTTACTGTGGTGCCATGAATAATTCATTCTTCAGTACACATTGTTTTGAACAATCAGGGAAAACCACCTTACAATGCAAAAGATTTGGTCATCCACAGAAAGAGAACAGAAGTCGTCGACGGGTGGTAATCTAAATGTGCAAATTGATTCATAGTTTGTTTTACAGATTAGCCACAGCTTATATTTGTGTCATCATTTCAATAGTAAGTAGAAGACTGAAAATCAGCATCTCCCAAAGATCTGAGTCAGTGCGGAACTTTTATCAGGGTAATTTCAAGTGTCACAAAGTGTCTTAATGTGTAAACTTTTTTCTTTGTTATGGGGTCACTTCCCCTGAACCACTCAATCAGTTGTATTAAGCAAAAGTTCAGACCAGCTGTGGTGTAATCTTGGCAAATGTAACCCACACTATCTGCATTATGTGTCTTACTTTGTCTGAGTTTGAAGCAGTGACTTTTCTTCTCTTTGAGGTTGCCAGGCAACCAGCTGATCCCTCAGGAAGTCACTATATGTGGACAGTCCACTACACATCCCCCATAAAGCCATTAGGTGTCCTTTTTTTCAATTCAAAAGATATAATTTATCATTTACTTTTTGAGCCACTAATGTTTGAGTTTTGGCCAAACTCAACCTCTGTCCCTGATGAAGATCATAGTGGGATCCATCCTCTTACCAGGGGATAAGTAGATCCCAATAAAAGTTTTTGTCTAACTGAATAAGAGAATAATTAGATATTGTTTACTTACTTAATTTTCCATGGAAAATGTTGATCTTGAATGTAATCAATCAATTGTTCTGCTAAGTACTCTATCTGCTGGTTGTAACATTATGGTTAGGTATAGGGAAAGATATTAGCATGGAGGTAATATGGAAATGCGAAAAAATCCAAACAGTTATAATTAGATAAATGTGTTGCATTGTTTTATCCCAACCACAAACTTTTCCTAACCCTAACCAGACCACTTTTATTGCCTAGGTATAAAAACCTACACATGTTGGCTTGTGAGCTCCACTTTTTAGCTTACCGGCTGACGGGCCATAAACTATTGTTGTCATGCAGCGTCCGCCGTTGTCTGTCGTCTGTCGTCGTCGTCGTCTGTCGTCCGTTACAAAACTTTCAATCATCTTCTTCTCCGAAACTACAATTCCAATTGACTTCAAATTTGGTATACCGCTTCTTTATGATGATGTCAACAAAAGTTAGTGAAATTATTTGGATCTGGGTCTGATTCTGGATTTGGTGCAACTTTGAAAAATTTACCCCCTTATTAGAGATAGGAAGTGGATCGATGCAGTAACTCAGTAAATATAAATGATATCAAGTGTAAATTTCTACAGTCCAGCCCCGATGGGGAGATGACCAAAACATAATGGCCACATGCTGATCAGGATCTTCTTCTGGATCCGGGAATTTACGGAAAATTTAACATGGGCTCTTATGGGGAAAACATTTCAATCGTCTTCTTCTCCCAAACTACAGTTCTGATTGACTTCACACTTGGTATACAGCTTCTTTATGATGATGTCAGCACAAGGTATTGAAATTATTTCAATCCGGATCTGATTCTGGATTTGGTGCGACTTAGAAAAATTTTCCCGTTATAAGAGATAGGATGTGGGTTGATACAATAAATCATTAAGTATCAATGATATCAAGTTGGAATTTTAATTTTTTACAGATCTGATTGGAATATGACCAAAACATCGGCTATTTCTGTAATATAATAAATACACATAACTGGGTGATAATAAATGGCATCTGGATACATTTCCCAAAGCTTTTCATTTGGCCGGTAAGCTACATGGCCATTGGTCCTATTTTTGTTGTTACAGTCCTGGAGTTTGTAAAGCTATCCCAACTAGCTCCTGCATTTTTAGACAGTAGAACTCTGAACAACAAATTAGGTTGACTTTAACATATTAAGTTAAGTTTATATGTTTGGCAGAAACATACAATGAGATTGTTTATGATGGGTTGATTTTGTAATATTTTCAGTTTTCTGAATAAATTAATCTGTTATAATGAGTTTCCACCTTTTTGTTTCATTACTAATAATTAGTAATATTAACCTACAGTATGTAGTACTTCATCCAGTTGATTTTATTATTTTTTTCCACTGATTCACCTCACCACCTTATCAAACACAGAACCATGCTTAAATTGTTTAAAATATTCATCAAGACAGTAACAGCTGTCTAGCAGTAATTATAACTAGCACCACAGCACCTGTTTCCAATGTAGACATGGCAGCTCCACATCTGAGCTTCACTGAGAATCCACTGAGGATTTTTCTCTCTTTTGTGGTTTCGGTCACAGGTAGTGAATGAGAAGTGTATCCAATAGCACACTCCACAGTGTCACCTCCGCCTGCTTCCATTCTAGATGTTTAGTAAATCTAACCATAGTCGCCTGTGCACCTGTGAGCCGAGATATAATTAGATGTGGTTTATGTGTGGATACATGTAATTTTAAGCTGTTATTGAGTAAGCTCATCGATGAAATTACATAATCTAACTTAAGTAAATTTGAAGTTTCTGCCACTTTGTCACACAGGGGTGTAGATTTAAGAAGTCGGAGGCAGAATCTGTTTACTGCTGCTGTCATCACCGTCTGTATCATGTCACTGCTTGTTGTTGTTTTGCTTGGTTGGATCACTGCCCCCATTTTCCTCTGTTGCAGGTCCAGTGATGAAGCTACAGCAGAGAACTCCTCGCCGGCGGGGCCAGCAGCCCAAGCTGCTCAACAGCCCTGAAGACAGCCTCTACTACAACCAGCTAAATGTGAGTTCAAAGTGCCGATAAAGGCCTTTGTCTGACTTTGGTTCCACATGATAATACAATTAAACCTACCTGTGCCAGACCCTGGAGCCCCACCCCCACGCTTCTCTGCCTCTTGTCTTGAACATGTGCTTATGCTCTTTATCTGTTGCTTTCATGTCAGGATGTCTGCCTTCACGGTGAATAATTGATGTGGTTTATCAAAGCTGAGCAAGATGCATGCTTCATCAGACTCACTTGAGCCCTTTGATCAGAAAAAATTATGCTGTGACTTCTGATATTATCAGCATCTGCTCGCATTCAACACAAAATCACTTTGAATTAAAAATTAATGACTCTCTGCTCATCTTTTGACTGTGTGCTCTTGGCCCTTTCCTCAGAGAACTCTGGATTACCAGGGGAGTAAGAGGAAGCCGAGAAAACTTGGGTAAATAACTGCTTTCCTACTTACAGCAACTCTAAACAGAGCAGGCCCTTTGTGGAATAGGAGAATCCAGAAATGGAGTTGTTTTCTTATAATGTAAATGGCGAGCCGAAAATAACAGGCTTTTTATGAGCAGTTGCTCTGCGTCATTAGAGAGGGGGTTACATATTAAGGCTTTGTCAGCATGCTAATTTTAATTGTTGAAGGTCTGACTTGTGTGTGTGTGTGTGTACTATAAATGACATCTTCGTTCAGATCAGTATATTTAAGGACACGGCTTCATCTGCAAATATTGTTTTCATTCTAAATGTCTTGTGTTTCTACCATGGTAAGTCTGTATCAGTTCTGTATCTGATAAACTTGGCTCCAACCTCTCACCACTTTTTCTTACACATCACAGTCAAATCAAAGTGCTGGATGGAGAAGATGAGTACTACAAATTACTGTCAACTGTGGAGTCAATCCCCGAGGAAGAGTACCCGACTGCACCCCCCTCCCACCCTTTCTAGTGGGCCTCTCGACAACCATGTCAACCGGTAAGACAGACGCAGCAGACATGTAGACAGACACTCCAAAGAACATCCTCAGCGTTGGATGTGCACTCGTACACGCAGCGGGTATGAGCGCTGCAGAATAAGCGACCTGAGCAGGCAGCGCTCTCAGCTGTTAATCTGATGTGTTTACAAAAACGTTCACTCGTCAATTACATTATCACAACAGTTTTCCATGAGCAATTTTGCCAATTTCTGTGTGCATTTCACCATTTTATCAAAGGTTTTAGAGACATTGACTGTTTTCTTGCATCCCATGTAGCAAAATGTGTTATTATTATGGGTACTTTGCTGTAATAAATAAAAAATAGTATCTTAAAATGTGCTGTGATATTTTACAGATGTAGCATTAATAAATAAACTAAAGACAATTAATTTAACAGAAAGAATACATCATTATGCAGTATACTGGTAGGGAAGGTCTCATTAATAAAACACATTTTGCAAAATCACAGTGGAACCTTCTGTGTGGATATATTACTGTCAGACATTTAAGCTCTGTGGGCTGCAGTCAACAAATATTCTCGTTATCCTTTTTCCTATTAAGAATTTACATGAAATAATTGTTTTAGAATAGTAACAAAATGTTTTCAAAGTGAAGAAAGGTATTTTAAGGCACCAACCAGCAGTTGTTTGTAGTTTAATCAAGATAAATGACAGATATTTGATAATTAAAATGTTTTTTGTTATTTTCCGCTTATTTCCTAAAGGATCATTTGACTCGTTGTTCTCTACGTTCTCGCTAAAGGGCCCTCATCTTGCAGGCAGAGCATCTCTAAACTCTGCTGTTAACTCGAACTGGGAACATCTACCTATTTTCGAGTATTATGTCGATTGTCTAAGACTGATCCAGAGACAAATCCTTCTGAAACCCAAAACTCTCCCTCCGTGTTCTCCCACAGAGGGCTGCCGGTAGTTAGAGGGGCTTTGTGCTGTCTGAGTGCTGAAATCACCACACATAGCCTCACAGAGGCAGAGCTAGACCTCACTTTGAATTTCACCCTAAACACGGGAATTTTCTTTTAAGATGTGAAGTGTCGGAAATGCAGGGCTGGCGAGTTGATTTGTAGAGTTTTTTTTTTTTTCTTTTCAATTTGCATATCATTTACTGCATCTCCCTTTGTTGACACCCGAGGGCCTGAGAGGAGATTTTGATCTTAATAGGAAGAGTAGGGTGGTATGACTGAGGAGCTCATCCTCCTTACACTCAGCGGGGAAACATTAGAACTCTGCCTCGATAGCGAGACTGGATTCAGTCAGGTTCAGGTTCATGTGAATCCTGGTGGGTTTACAAAGGCCTGGAGTGATCAGCGGATAAAACTGTGCAGATCTGTGAGGGTCAGGCTCAGGTTAAGACACTAAGCAGTGACTTATCACTAGCAGATCACAGTTAACCTTGTTTTATTCCATTTATATGAGGTGAAATAAAGGCATTTCTTTAGAAAAGTACAATTAAATTTAGTAGATTGACTGATTTCAATAGACAACAGTGTGTTTCAAGTCAGTCATTTTCTCAGCAGTAATTATGCTGCGTGCAGTGCTTGCTGTAGTAATGTGGTTATTCCAGATTGTTTGAAGTGTTGCTCATCTGCTGGAAGTAACACAGCCTCCACAAGACCACAAAAAGCTGTATTACACAAAGCAGCCATTATATAATAGCATTTGAAAACGTTTTTCATTTTTTTCCCATGTCAGTGAATCTTGTTTTTGTGGTTTTGCTCTCATTATTTGTTGTTTTTAAGGAAAAAGAAACCACAAATCAGCTGTTTCTGCTTCTAAATTAGCTCAGTTAATTATGTGAATCAATAAAAAAGGCTTTTGTCCTCTCCATTTTTGTCATATTTCACAGAAATTGATTCGGAGTGTGAACTATAGACCACTGGCAGTGTTATAATGTGGTGTCACAGTTAGTTCAGAAGCATTTCACCTCCGGTCGTAGCCACAGATCCTGCAATAATTAAAATCCTCGTTGTGCATTACTCCCTTGCTGGGATAGTTGGTTCCTCTGAAGAGCAGTCTGAAATAGGTCACCCCAGCACCCTGTAGTGCATCTTAAAAGTACACTGAATCAATTAAGTGTGATCATGCTCCCTTGATTATTTTGGCCCTGTTTTACCACGGAGAGGAATTTCAAATAGGCTTCTACTTTGAATAACAAGGTTGGACTGTGGTGACAAATGGTGCCAGAGTGGGTGTTTCTTCCCCTGTTTTTCTCTGCCAAATTAACTCCCTGGCTGATTGCCTGCTTTAGCATATGAGAGGAGGTGAGCGGAGGTGTACACGTAATTGCCTTGGTTAGCTGATTATGTGTTGCAAAAGGCAAATGTTATGAAATACTGTCGTCACTCTCATAAAAGATGCTCTGACCTAATGAACTGAAGCTTCTGTGTTTTCTTGGACTCTGGGTCTTGAAGTGGTCCGAGGGACAGTGTTTAGTCAGCGTTGGAAGCCTGACACCTGTGTTTTCTTTAATACGTCTTCATAAATCCAGCTTCCCCTTGTTTTTCCTCATTAAATCTGACAACATCTGGTACGCGAGAAAGCACTCCTTTAATGTGGCTAACGTTACTGCTGGTGTTATTCTTGCCATTTTAGCTATTTGCTTCACTCGCCGCACTTTCATTAAAGCTACATCCAAGGCAGCTCCAAACACTGTTATCCAAAGTTTTAAACCACCTTTATGAAAATCGCTGGAGCTGCAGCCTTAACAAATGATGAAAAGCTTTTATTTTCTAAAGAAGCATACTTACCTTTTCACCTAATAGTGATGTCTCACTTCAAAGAGGGAACACGATTAGGCCAACATTGTCCTGTTTCTATATCCTCTGAGTTCAAAGGGAGAGTTTGAATACCAGCATTTCATGTGCAGCCTTTTCAAATACTGTTTTAATGCAGTTTACGTGCTTTTGATATCCAGATGTTTTAGGTTTTTGCCACACCACACTCTATCATTGCATGTGATGATGCTCGTTTAGTTTAGCAAAAAAGTAAAGAATTAATGTAAACATTTTTAGTTTTATTTCCTTAATGTGAGTGAGGAAAGGGCAGGGGAGAACAGATGCCAAAAATAACTCCAAACTTAGCATTGTGATGCTCTTTGCAAGGTAATGATTGGTACCAAAAAAAAAGCATACATAAGCATCAACCAGATGTCAGATGTGCTGAGGGCCCTGAGCAAAAGAACATTCCCTAAAGACGGCATTAATAAAGAAACTGGTTGAGACAGAGAGCGTAAGTAAGAGGCATGGAGGAAGGAGGAGATAAAAGAGTCTGTTGAGTACATACATCAAAGGTCTCTTAATGACAAGGGATGCCATTAGGGTTACAGTGGCTTTTGTTTCAGCTTCCTCACACCTGCAGTTTGCTGAGGTTATTCAATGCACTGTTTTGTTATTAGCATTTGCATGAATATAAAATGCATGCAAGAGGAGATTGGAGTTTGTTCCTGCTAATCTTAGTGGTGACCAAATGTTTGGGTCAAAATTCCAGCTTCCTTCTCAATAGAGACATGTTACCGTTTCAGGATAAACAGGGATAAGGCTTACGTAGAACAATAGAAACAGTATGGAGAAGCTGTTATCCTGTACACCATGAAATTTATTGACTTAAAAGTTTTGTTGGTGCCTCCGGTGCTGGAATGGGATTTGACAAATCAGAGCGTGAAATTGTGATTAGCCTCTCTCAGTTTGTAGACTGAGTGGGGCACAAGCACACTTGGCATGGCCAAAGGTGTAACCTGTTTTATTTTGCCCCAGCACTGCTTTCCCAGATGGTGGGACCAGCTGCCGTTGAATAAACGTTGGATGGGTAACAGTGTGAGAAATGCCACGGCCTTGTTTCAGCCTGAGATTTGTAACAGAATGCTTGGACTTCGTACCAGTGCTAGGAGGAATATTTTTTCTATTTAATTTGTTTTGGTTCTGGTCTTTATTTCCGCATTCTATATACAGACAGGTGCAGCCGCCATTGCAATAGTGAATTGTTAGTTTTCTACATTTCTGCAAACATGGACACTGTAATCCCAGTGTTTCTGAAACAAAAATCTGTTTGACATCAACATTTCATGATACATGTTACATCAATATTTTATTCTTTGAACAGTTTTGTGGTGCTTTTGGCAAGAACATCGTGGTAAATTGTTCAAAGACAGCATATTTTGTTTGTTTTCTCAGTATTATTACACTTATTAAACTCTCCATGGTTAAATTGGAACTGTTAAGATAACCTCCAGTTATGTGCAGGAAGCTGGTCTACTAACTGGATTTAAATTATAGACGTATGTATATAAAAACAGTGATATTTGGAGAGATTTTTGCCGACAAATTTTCATTTGCTTAAGAAACTGAGATATTTGTGTCAAGTAAAGGCAGTTCATCTTTAGAAATAACAAATCACAGCCTTATTTTGAGCTGCTGCATCAGAGGAACCTGGAGCAGATGAGGATCAGGACAAGCAACCATGATAAGAGGGAGAATGAGTTTTGATTTGAGGAAAAACAGCAGAGATGAGCAGGTGAGTGAACAGCTTTAACTTTGCTGTTTTCACTATTAACACCATATTATGTTTCTGTTTATACCGCACCAAAGTGAAGAGTGATTGTTTATTACTAGCAAAAGTGTTAAAACTTCCCCCAACAGAAAGTAGCATGAAGACACAGGAGGAGGTTCACTAATTATCCATCCATGCGAAAAAGTCATCTCTCAGACTGCATATAAAAATAGTTGATAGTGTGTTTCTCTGAAGTGTTTTGTCTCTCTGTTCTCCTTCTAAATGGCAGCAAAGTGGACTCAAAACAGAACTGGTAAACCTTCATCTGCAAACTGACTGGCTTTAAAAGGAGGATGAACACACTACTCCTAATTACAGTGAACTGTTAGAGTATGGGACAGGTCTCCCATAGCCACTGGGAGTACACATATGAAATTCAGAGTAGTTTACATCTCTGTCTCCTTGTTTAATACTTTTATTTTTACCTCTTGTCACCTAATTAAGATTTACAACAGTAGAACACCACCTGCTTGGTCTAGTCTTACACTAAAATGTTAATAGTTTGAAAGAAACCAGAAATGTTTGTACTTTCGCTGTGCCTCACAGTGCACAAAAGTGTGCTATCAATGTGCTTGATCAGTCGACTGCAGATACACTTATAAAATAGAGTAGAAAATTTCAATACACTTGGGGTTTATTGTGCACTGTTTGGATTTTCAATTTATAGATTAAACACTGGGATTTGTGGCTAAAATGTGCAGTATCACAATATATTACTTTGTTTACAGTATCATAAAATATATTGCACTATGTTGACAGACGCTTACCAGATTCACACCAACACACAGTTCTTCTATAAACTTTAAAGGCTAAAACATCATGTAAAATCTTTGTTCCTCAAAAGCTAAAATATCAGAATGTAAAAGCATCATTGGTCCGACGCATCACAGTAAGATGATTGGATGTGATGTCTTTATTCCTGTGAGATCACTGGAGACTGTAACCCGGTACATACATCATTGCGAAGGGGGAGAGTTCCCGCTTTAATTCTGGATTAACGCATCTAGGGTGGGCTCAGAGAAGGTAAAATGACCTGTCCCGCCTTACGTGACCCCGGGCCAACCCGCACATTGCCAAGGCTTTGCTCTCTTTGCTCTTGAATATGCAGGGATCCCCTGCTTCATAGGTTCAGAGGAGAGAGAGAGGGGGGAAAAAAAGAGTTGTATCGCATTGCAGAGAAAATTAGTGAGACCAAAGTTGGAGTTTCTGTGTGTTGGGGGCTGCGAACAATGGCAGCTTTCTGTCAGACAGCAACTTCAAAGGTCTGCTGAGTGACTGCTCTGAGTTATACTTTGTTGTAGATCACTGAGGAAATTCACAGATGTTTTCTCATACGAGACACCATTATAGCGGCTCAAGTACCCAGTAGCCTCGAGCGTCTCTCCCTCTCCCCCTCTTCCTCTCTCCCACACACTCAAACTCACTCTCCCTCTCACACATGCACCGCCCCACCCCACCTCCACTCCCACCCCGACTCTCTGATATCTCTTGTATGAGACAGATGTGGAACCTGTTTTCTCTCCAACTGTCCAGAGAATATGGAAGTTAAAAAAGGTTCGCACTGTGGCATTGCCCCCCGACTCTGTCAGATCCACAGCCCTCACTGTCAGTTCACTCAACGAGTATCAAAATGTCAAGAACATATGCACCTTCACTTTCTCAGATCCATTTCAGGTCAACTGAAGAAGTTGTAAATCACTCGCATAAAATAATACAACTTGAACTATGAACATATATGATCATTGAATATGAAAAGTATCCTGCAGGACAATAATGTGAATATGTTTTTTCCTCTCTTCCCCAGATTGCCTTCTTCAACTCTGTGCTGGATCAGAACCAAAAAAATCTGCATCAACAACACTCCATATCTGTAAATGTTTATTTATTAATAGCTGTTTTATATGAGTCAAATAAATGTGTTTAAAATACTGAGTTTGGATTTACAGTGCTTTTTTTTATTTAGAGCTCCTTTTGATAATTCATTTAAAACAGTTAGAAATGTGTGTTGATTGATTAGAACATCAGCAAAACTGTTTTCACAGAAAGTCAACATTCCTTTACTGTTTTAACATATGCCATCATTGGAAAATATTTAAAAATGAAAAAAAGTATATGAGGATAAAATTAACCAGCAGTTTGTAGGATTGAATAAGTTTGCACTAACAGAGGATGGTGTCACCTGTTGAACCCTTAAAAATTGGTTCTGTCTGTTTTAAAGGCAGGAAATTAAATGAAAATTGAAACTGAATTAAAGTAAGATAGATGTTGAAATGCAGACCACATGAAAATGACTGCTCCTCTCTTTGAACTCCTGGTGTTCTTTGTTTTTGTCTGCCTGCAGCTGTGATTTTTTAGAGTAACAAAATTTTTATCTTCATTTTAGTCTCACGTAGCTTCATTTAATATTTTTTTGCATGATCACTTTTCTGCTTTTTTTATCCTTCAAATTACTGCATTTAAAAAACTACATGTATGGTACTAACTGGTCCCATATTCAAGGCTTTGAGTGTGCAGGCAGGAAACTGGTGGGGGTCCTCCAAGTTAATTTTCCTCTTGAATGTTACAGGAAAAAATTTCCCTTTAACGGTACAAGTGCTGTGGTGTCCCTGTAAAACTTCAGGCATAGCCATGAGACGGTAAAGGTTTGGAGCAAATAAATTACCTAGGGGACTGGACATTGTGTCAGGCACACAGTCATGAATTTCATACAAACTATATCAAAGTCCTGCTCAGCCAAATCTGTCCCTCAGCTGGAGTGCCATTGAGATGCATTAAAATGTAAGAAGTTGCATGTAAGGCTGAACCAAGAATCTCAAAGGAAGATATTGATAATTTGGTAATTCTGATGGTTCTCAAAATTCACGCTGTTGTCGCTTATGGCATAAGTTTGCAGCATAATTAAGTGCATCGCAGTTAATAAATCATGGTCATTGTGTAAAAATATCACTTCTGCTTTTGGTTTGGTCTCTTTCTAGACCATTAAAAATATAAATTGGAGGATATGATATTTTTCTGACATTTAAACTTTTAAGGCATCAATTAATAGATTTCACATTGCTTCATAAATGCAAACTTGAATTTGTGATCTGTGTTGTCTATGCAGTGCTTTGAGTTCGTGCATGTTTTACACAAAAACACATAAATCATCAGAGCCATTCAACAACAGGTTAATTAATAGTTAATAAGTATTTACACGTGGTTTAGATGAACAACCAGTTATGGATAAAATCACTTTGGCAGGTGTATCTCCTTTTATATTTGTGTCATAATGGTCAAAAAAATATATAATGCCTATAAGTGAACTATAAAGCATTTATTAAACATTAATAAGCCCATTAGTTACACTTTATCTATATAATAAGTCACAACAATATTTCTCTACTGTAACAAAACTTCCACACTAAGAGCCTACAGTCTACACAGTTTTGTTTCATGATTTCTTGCTCCAATTTTGCACAAAATTTTTAACAACCCTCGTCTATCAGCATCGTTGCCAATAGTTGCTGTAAACAAGGTTAATCTCCACTAGTTTTTTTTATCAGTCAGCAGTGTGACTACACCACTCCTGTAGCCACTTTTGTAGTTTAACATGGCTCCAGTTCAGCCCAGCAGGACTCCCCCTTTCCCTCATGACTGTGTGTAAAGCCGTGGGAGAGGACTGGGAACATTAATCCCTTCAAAGGAACAGATCTAATTCAGAATCTGCCGCTCCAAACTAGTCGAGAGGACAGTGATTGTTTCTGCAGGGAAGCCAGATAAAGATCAGAGAGTTGATATAGAAAGCTACAACATCCATTTTCTAAATAAAGTTGACTATTTTGCCTCAAAAATCAGAAAGATCCTGCACATGTTCATCAAACTAGACACGATGATGCGTCTAATGTTTTCCCTTTGCATTGTATTTTACTGGCTGTTCTGATGAAGTAGGCTATGTCTTTTTTTCAACCTGAACTTCCTGTTTTAGATATTTCCACATGACGAGTTCGCAAAGAAACATAATTGAGCCATCATCATTTCAAGTGATGCTTTTGTCACCTGGTTAAAACAAGTACTTCCCTAATGCATCACATTAGTTATAATAATAATAGGATTCATGTGAATGAGCTATTGGGATTTGTCTTTCTTCTGGCTCTTGTCATTTCCAGGCTTAACAAAGTAAAACAAATCTAAATGTGGAGTTAGGTTCTGATAAAAAACAAATGACTGAGCAAAGGAGAAATGAGTTAAATAATTCAGAGGGGGCATAATTAAGTGTTTAATGCAGTGTAGTGGTTCAAAGACACAACAAAGAAATGTGATTCAAATTAGAAATGTAAAAGAGATGCTGATTCTTCAGAGATGAGAACTTTGTGTTGAGTCACTTGATTTGGTCTCTTTCCTCCATCAAACAGCCAAGGCAACGCTCTTGGAGATCTCCAGAGATAACAATGTCACATTGTCACATAGGGTTCTGCTACAAATCCTTAATTACAAAAAGAGGATCAGATGACTACAGCATCCAATACCGGGGTCTCCAGGCGGCATGGGGGTCTTTGATCAAGAAAATCCAATTATTTGTGTATATACATTTCCCACATAGTGATTACTTCATTAATTGTCCCGCCTTTATCTCCTCCCTTCCCATCCCCCCTAATAATCAGCTCCTTTATCCAGACCAACAAACACACCATAGGAGCTTTGTGGATTCAAAGGATTTGCTTTCCCCTCTCAAAGAGCCGCTATTCTTTGATGATTGGGCAGCGGCAAACTTCAAAGTAATAAATCTTATTTCTGACTGGCTGGCGGCCCACCAAAGTCCTTATCAAATTCGAAGAAGTGATCCCTCACTCCTCAGATAGTCCAAGGATATCTGCAAGAGAGGAAGCACGCACAGGGAAGACCTGCTCCGACACATTTCTACGCGAATGCACAAATCCGTCTAAATTAGCGCTTTTATTTTTATTTCTTTTCATCGAGCGGGAGGAGGACTTTTACCATGGCAGCAGTGGCTGTTCTGCGGAATGAGACTCTCCAGGCTTTTCTTCAGGTTTGTGTCCTAAGTTTCTGTGCACTTTGACAACTGGGAGAACTTGTAAACTAAACTCACTCCTGTTGATTTATCTCCATCTAAAAACCCAGTGTCGTATAATTGAATTACTGCCGCTGATTGTTTGTGCGTAATGGCTCCAACTTTTATGTCACAACATCACGATACACGCTTTAGGAATTGAATTTAACGGGGGGAAAACTAAGGGATGATTTGATGGCTGTGTTGTAACATGATTGTAACACAGAACATGTTTGTGTCGCTCATCCAGGATCGCACTCCAAACTCTTCTCCAGAGAACTGTAAACACTCTCCGCTGGCTCTCCTGGCTGCCACTTGTAACCGGATCGGGCATCACCACGGATCAAACCCCACAGATTTCCTCCAGGTCCCTTACGACCCGACTCTGGGGTCCCCTTCGCGTTTATTTCACCCGTGGACTAACGAGGGCAACCCACAGAGCAGCCTAGCCAGCAACTCCACTTTCGGACTATCCTCCAAGCCCCAGCTGTCTGCGCACATCCAGACCTCATTCAGCTCCCACCACGAACTGCCCCTCACCCCTCCGGCGGACCCCTCGTACCCCTATGACTTCTCCCCGGTGAAGATGTTACCCTGCTCCATGCAGTCTCTGCAGTCCACCTGCCCCCCCACCTACGTCCCCGCCGTCAGTTACGCTGCGCCAACTCCTATTCCGCCGGCGATGCCAAGTTTTGTCACGGGACCGTCCGGCCTCGTGCACCAGCAGCAGAGACAGTTGTCCCCAAACCCTGGGGAGGATATTCCGTGGTGGAGCCTCCAGCAGGGGAACCATGTAAGCCACTCTTCCACTCTCGGCCCTCATCGCTTCCAGCTGCAGAGAGGTTTAGTTCTGGGACATACGGACTTTGCGCAGTATCAGACGCAAATCGCGGCTCTCCTGCACACTAAGTCCCCTCTTGCAACTGCGCGGCGGTGCAGGAGGTGCAGGTGTCCGAACTGCCAGTCCTCCACATCCAGCGACGAGCCTGGGAAGAAGAAACAGCACATTTGTCACATACCGGGTTGCGGGAAAGTTTATGGCAAAACTTCGCACCTCAAAGCGCACCTGCGGTGGCACTCTGGAGAGCGGCCGTTTGTGTGCAACTGGCTGTTTTGTGGCAAGAGTTTCACCAGGTCGGATGAGCTGCAGAGACACCTGAGGACTCATACGGGGGAGAAGCGCTTTGTTTGCCCGGACTGTTGCAAGAGGTTCATGAGGAGTGACCACTTGGCAAAACACGTCAAAACTCACCAGAACAAAAAGACCAAGTGCCACGACAAGACACTCGATCATGTCAAAAGGGAAGACACGAGGAATATGTTGTAACACACCTTTAGTCATTTCAGACAGTAGGAATCACTAGTGCAATACAGTTCTACACTAGTTCAAGTACACAGTGAGCTGCATTTTTACTAGGGAAGTTTGTTTATTTTGCTGGTTAAATTCTTACATAGTTTCTAACATTGCTGGTCTGTGTAGCACATTTTTGTATATATATAAAGTTTCATAAGTTAATTTGGGACCATGGAGAAGTTATAACTCATGAGTTTGAATTCACTGTCTATATCATATCAAAGAAGACAAGTTTTCAACTTGTGTTTTTGATCATTGTCTTCGGTGGAAGATTTCACTCCCCTGTAAATTATATTTAATAGCTTTTGTTGAATGAAAGTGTCCGTTTTTTGCTCCATATGGGGTGTTTTTAAGCATGCTCTTGAAAAGATCTGCTATTGTTGATATGACCCAAATACTGTGTGAGAATAAAGATTATAACATTTTCCTCATCTCAGAATAATTCATTTAATCTCATTCAGTTTTATGGGTGATGAAACAGTCTGTTAGGTTTTAGGTTTAAATAAGATTTTTAAAATAATAAGGTTTTATTAAAACTGGACTAACGTGAGCTTTATCTGTGAATTGCGAGTTATTGTCAAAGTTGTATGTCAGATATTCATTTCAAACTGTGATATTATGTTTCCATTGAAATTAATTTTGTGTTGACGGTTTTCACATTTGTATGATGGATAGATCTTAAAGGTCAGAAAGATATGACTTACCTAAAGTACAACATTGTCCAACATTTCTTCTGCTATTCTGAAAACATAAAAGTGTCTGCTCTTAGTAACTATTTATTATATTACTGCGGTTGTTTTGTATAACCTCCAACAAAAGCCAACTTGATGTTGATCGCGGCAAGGTGACAAAAGTTGATTTGTCTTGGCCTGTGTTTAGAAATCAGTGTAAGTAAATAGGCGGGAAATGTCTTCGCATTGTCAAAACATTTACAATTTAATGTTTTACAATGAATTCTAACTGTGGGAGCCTTATTATGCTCAGAATATGACAGGCAGCTGAGTGGAACCTGGAGATGTAGACCTGAGCGCTTGAGAATATAAAATATAATTTACTAAAACCTCCTCAATATTGATGTTTTAATTTCAGTGAAGTGTGACTAAACAGTTAATTGCTTGAAAGTTTTTTTTTCTCTTTTTCATGGGTTAAAGATGCAATCAAATCATGAAAATAAAATAAAAATCCAGTAGCACATTAAAATATATGTGGAATCTCACAGGTTATGTTCACATTTCCTCACAGCTGATGTTAATTTTCCATCAGAACAAAGTGTAAGTACACTCCAGTTTGTTAATGCTCCAACAGAGCTCTTCTGTTTGTGTTGTGCGTGTTCCCTTCCGCTCTTTGCACTCACACCACAGGTTGAGATGAGACCCATTAACAGAGAATGCTTTACCTTTTAGCTGTAATATCACAAGATTCATATTACACTGTGCAGCACACTTGCAGCAGGTTTAATGTCTTATCTTCAGAGTCATTCGGGGCCTTAATGGACAGCTGAAAACTGTCCAGATTCTGTTTTTTAACCAAGTTTTCTAAGGACTCAGATAGGATATTTCACCTGTACTTTTGACCACAGTGCCTTGCTCAAAGTGCAGTGTTTTGCAATAATTATTGCCTCTTTCCAGCCAGATTTTCCCATGGTGACTCTGATTTAAAGTGCTCACTTTTGGTTTTTTTACCTTTAAGCGAATGCTGCTGTAAAGCCGTAAATGCAGATTAAGTCTTAAAATAAGTGCTATGAGTGACAGTCAAACAGAGAGTAACGTCGTTGTTGTTCTGAGTGTGGGATCACTGGAAATGTCAGAGAGAAGAGAACAGCCAATGCCATTCATCACACTGTTGAACAGGGAGTTTTCTGCCTCAACAGCGCCCCCTTTTGTACCTTGCCTCAGTGGTTCATCAGAGCAGATGAATATTATTCAGACAAATGTAAATGATTACAGTAGAGACCTCCAATGAGAGCACATACGAGCCTTTTCCGCTCTTTAACATTCCCATCACCGGTGTACGTCTTGAGACAGATGTGTTCAAGTCCAGCATTTATCCAGTTCAATCCAGTTCTTTTTTTTTTTTTTAATCTGTCTTAAAACTGCCAAAATAACTTCCAGAAACTTTCACCTCCTTGAAATTCACATTGCTCTCATTTTCCTGATGCAACCCACCATTTTCTGTGGTGAATAAAAAAGATTTCAGGTCAAATCTTAACAAATTGGATATCGTGCTCAATCAAACTCAAAATAAAGATTATAATATAACTGATTTTAACACAGGTATTTTACTCCTGACTCACTTTAATATAAGCCTGAACTTGCACAACATTAAAATACATGTTTATTCATTATTTGTTATTAAATGTTTGTGGGTTTTGTGCTCCATATGTATCAAATTATTAAATGAAAATCACAAAACTCATGTTTATTCATACAATATGTGATTTTGACTTTCATTTTGAACGTTGAAAATTGTTGATTGGGTCTTTAAATCAAAAACTAACAGCTGCAGCATCATTTAGTGAGTGGTGCTAGACTGAGCATTGTGTTTTTCTTCTTCTCCATTTTTCCCCAAATCTACAGAGAATGAACAATTTACATAAATATTAGCACACACTGCAAACCAACGGGATGCAGGAAGTAAAAACCTATAATTGAGATGCGACCATTTGAACCTTAAAGTCTTTATCCAAAATTTTTGATCCTCTTTAAGAAACTGTACGTATGGGTGGATGTGTCGAAGGCAGACACTCTGGCTCCTCACAAAAGCTTTGTTAGGGTCTGATGTGGTTTTATTGTCCACAACTGAGTCATTATCACGTGCCTCCGTAGGACGCCTTAATGCTCAGGACGGATCATATGTTGTGGCTTCAATTTATTTCCCAAAACTGAATAAAAGGACGTCTGAAAATTTTATCTCACTGTATGTCACTGAAAATTATTTTATCTGAACTGAAAGAAAGAAAAGCCTCATAGAACATTATTAATAAAAGAGAAGATGCTTAGAACTATTACAACTGTTTAGAATAATTATACTTAAAAAAGACTATTGTGTTTACTGTCAGTAACACACTGGAAATAGTGTTATATTCACAACAAATGTTACTTTAAGGTTCAGCTTAGGGACAGACTCTTTCATCTGACATGGTCCTCCTTCTCTGCAGCAGTTTCTCAAAATAAAAAGACTGACAGGCGGCGATGTGAACCAAATCCCTGATGTCAGCGACTGTACTGTTCTGTTCAGGATGTTTATGTCCTGTCTGAAAATCTGCAGCTGTAGTTACATAAAAATGAGGTGAAAAGGCGATGAATTAGGATCATATTCAGGAACTGAAGATTCACGGTTTGATCAGTATCATTAAGGTTATTAATGCGAGTCCTGTCCTCATGGACTTTCTCCAAAGTGTAAAATAAAAACTAGTTTATTGCTTTTTGTAACTTTAAATGCAATACAGTGTAAGTTTAAGACGTGCAACAATAGACATAAATTGAAAGATAGGAAACGTTACCAAATGTAGATTTCCAAACATTGCTGTTAAAAATTGGCTGAAACCCAAATGTGCCATATGTTAAACTGAAATATCAAAACTCTGATGTCATTAAGAACTGCTACACACATAACAATGAGGGAAAACAGCTTAACATATTTTATTGTGGAGTTCACCCTGTTTATTAATAGAGTAATGAAAATGTGTGAAGAACAATACAGCAAAAATTACAAAAAAAAAAAATCAATAATCAATGTTCAGAAAGTAAATTGTTGAGAAATACAGAAGCCAAAGACAAGACCGAGGCAGTCCTTTTTTCACCTAGAGGAACACAATTGCAGACGCTTTTCAACTACACAGAGTCTTTGTCGGGCAATACCAAAAAAGATATGTGCTCAATTTTAAAACCTCAGTGCATCGTGGGATGTTAATCATGTGACAAGAACTACCTTCAAGAATGACTGAAAAAGTGACAAAGAGAGAAGAATGATGAAAAAAGAGACACAAGTTTAAAAGGGGAAAAAATGATTAAAAGACAAATATATATATATAGTAATGAGCAGAAGATGAGAAAAGATAAAATAAAGGGAAAAACCAAGAGGAAAATGTCAAGAGACCGAATAGAACAAAAACAAGATGTAAGATGACAATACTTTAGACAAAATACATATTGTAATAACAAAATAGTGTAACTGTAAAACCATATATGGCTGGAATTGGTACAAATCTCACAAAACTAACCTATGCAACTACTACTGTGTTTTTCTTCAATAATTAAAATACATGTTTATGTTGTTTATGTTCCTAGTACCGTTGTAGATATGTTTACCCTCCATCTGTTTTTGAAGAACATGTGGTTGAACTGAATTCTGTAAAAGTGGGTCATCACTTGATGACCAGTGGAAAATGTGGGTCTAAAGGGGAGAACTACTGGACCGTTTATTCCCACAAGAGATTTTATGCTCATGCTGCATTTCAGGCAAAAAAAAAAAAAAAAGAAAGAAAAAACAACTTAAAAAACATTTAGCAAAAATTCAGTTTTTGAATGAGTGTTTGTCTCTTTCTTATAACTGTGTTGAAACTGTGCTTGTTTTACTGATGACAGGGGTAAACAGAGCCATTTATCTCTGTTTAGATGTAATTATTTTTTATAAAGATGTTCTGTCTTGTCAATAACATACCTAAAACAAAACTGTAATTTATTAAATGTAATTGTCTTGAAAATAGCTCATTAACTGTTGAAGATAAGATTATATGTATTGAAATATAATGAAATGGCAGTTAAAAGGGTTCATTCCTATACATACACACACACACACACACTTATTGTCATAATTTATAGATTTAAGAATTAGGTCACGAAGGGTCCCAGAAAAAAGACAAATTTGAGAAAAATGCTATAAGCCATCCATTCATATGTGTCACCATGTAAATTTAATTTTAAGAAGCTTTTAATGAGACACTTTTGTTCTGTTATTGAATTAAATGTCCTCATTGCTCTGATAATTGCACATAGCATCATCTAATAGAATTTAGTATAAAAGACCAATGTACATTATTCTGGTTTTTCTGATGAGAGAGGAAAGATCTCATGCATTCAATAACAAAAATACACAAAAATTAATGAACAAAAATATGTATCTCATCGATTTTCTGTTTTAAATACTCAATGTTATACTATTGTGTGATGTGGAAATGGCAGTAAAAATAGTTTTAAATATTCATCTCTGCTCAAGTTTGTAGATAAAATTTGTTCTCAGGACCCACCTAGACACAAACAGTGGTTAGATATAGTACAGAAAATATGGGTGATGGAAAAAATGACTTATACCTTTAGATTAAAAAAAAGATGAGTTTGATAGAAAATGGGACAAATGGATTAGATTTGAAAACAAAGACATCAGCGCTGAAATGATAATGTGATGCCCTTATTTTCCTTTTATTGTATTATTTATGGATATCTTTTATTGAATACTGTAACCCTCAACTGGCCTTGCTGTACTGTTTGTTGTATTTTATGTTCACGAACATGTGAAAAAGGAAAAAAAAAAAAAAATTCTCATAGAAAGAAATCTGACACTCCACTGTAAACTGTCTATAAGATACTAATGAAGTTATTAAGACTTAAATATTGATAAGCTTTTCATGGCCGGTTCTAGGCATGGCCATGGTGGGGTAATGCCCCCCCAAATGCTCCAACTGCCCCATCAAACCAACCTGCTTCATCCCAAAATTAAAATAACTGAAAAATATTTGGCCAATTTCAAACATGCCACATTGAAATAATAAAAATGTATTTATATCTGATTGGTTGGCATGGCCTTATAAAAAGTGATACATAGCAGAGATCAGAACTAGGTTACTTCGCGCAATCATTTCACTCTGGGGATAGCTGGGTTTCAGTTAATGTTCAGATTTGATGTGATGCTTCTACATTTATCTGGCTGATGTTTCTTGCCAATTGTGATTATTTTTTTAAATTTTCTGTCACATAGAATCAGTTTCGAGATGTAACTTTTAACTAAATTGGCTGCGTGTGTCTGTTACCTGTTGGCTATCTTCTGTGACATACAACACGGTAGCAGCACTTGTTCCAGGAAGTTGACCAACGTCTACTAATGACATAGCTGCAGAGACGATTTCTAACTTTAATACTGTTCATATAAACACAAAACTGCTTTGCTAGCTCAGTCTGATAATAACAAAGACATCTGTTGAAAAAAATAAGTTTTCCATAGGCAGGTTTATTTACCACATCCGCACACTTCACGTATTTCTAAGCTAGTAGCCTAGCCCCATGTCAGCGACTAATGGAGGTGCATCTAACATCAAGGCTGAGTTATGATCCACTGCTGTCATTCAACTTTTTGCCCTCTGGCTGTGAACAAGAGGCTGGACCTGTATTAACGGGGCTGTCTAGCATAAATTTAACAGCAGCACAGTGTTATAGGTCTATTCATTATATAAAGTTAATTTAATACAATTAAAGATGAGGAAGTGTGCTGTCACAAGGGGGAGAGTTGTCTGTCCAATCAACAGCTTGTACTGCCCCCCCAATTAAAGCAGTCTGGAACTGGGCCTGACGCTGTTATAAAGAGCTTCTGACAGTTTAGAATTTGCATTTCGTATTAAAGGTGAAGTTACTGTTACACCCTGTTTCACCACTGTTTCACATACTTATTGTGTTAAATCTCACCTCTTGTTAATGAATGAACTTATTTCTTCTTTTTCCTTTATCAGTTAACCTGTTAAACCATTTACTGATGACTTACTAATGTTCATAACTGGCAAAACGGAGATTTATTATAAAGTATGATACGTAAAAGTAATGTGCGATTTGGCTGTAACAGTGAAGGTAAATGTGTCGTCCAATCAGCAGGTCACTGTCTCCATTTTATGTAATGTGTTTATAACAGTTTATTATCCAACTAACTTAATTTTAAACCACTTGTAAATCCTTCATAAGGACACTCTTAGTGTTACTCAGATGAAAACCAAGGAACGCAGATATATTGAAGTCCTAGTAGAGTTTACAGGGTGGGGACGCAAAATTTACAATGAACATTTAGTTGTTTTTTCTCAGCAGGCACTACGTCAATTGTTTTGAACCCAAACATATATTGATGTTATAATCATTCCTAACACTATTATCCATACCTTTTCAGAAACTTTTGCCCATATGAGTAATCAGGAAAGCAAACGTCAAAGAGTGTGTGATTTGCTGAATGCACTCATCACACCAAGGGAGATTTCAAAAATAGTTGGAGTGTCCATAAAGACTGTTTATAATGTAAAGAAGCGAATGACTATGAGCAAAACTATTAGGAGAAAGTCTGGAAGATACTATTAAAGAAGAATGGGAGAAGTTGTCACCCGAATATTTGAGGAACACTTGCAGAAGTTTCAGGAAGCATGTGAAGGCAGTTATTGAGAAAGAAGGAGGACACATAGAATAAAAACATTTTCTATTATGTAAATTTTCTTGTGGCAAATAAATTCTCATGACTTTCAATAAACTAACTGGTCATACACTGTGTTTCAATCCCTGCCTCAAAATATTGTAAATTTTGCTTCCCCACCCTGTAGTTCAGAGACAGAAGAAAGTACGAAATACTTTTTAAATCTGTTGGTTTGGCCTCGCTAGAGTCTGAAAAAGAAAAAAAAGGCATCATTGTGAGTAGAACTACAGGCACATTGGTCATAAAATATTTCTGATGTTATTTACATGTTCAAAAAGGACAGAAAGTACTGCACACTGTTGAATTTACTCTTGAAGTTCATATAATACACAGACAATTAACTTTGACAGTGTATCAACAACATACTAACAAAGTCTGAAACCTGACATACGGTGCATTTCTACACATTCACTCACTTTATACCACATTTTCAAAAACAAATCCATGTTGAATAAACAGCCAAATATTGATAAATAGATGATTAACCCTTAATGGATGCACCATCACTTTATCTCTCATCTTATTTTACCTCAGACATGAAAATATGACATCCATCTTAACTGTGTATAATGAAAATTGCAAAAATATTCTGAAACAATGTGATTAAAGATATAATTCATACAAACAGTGTCTATATATACTTTAACCTGCTTTTTCTTTTTGGCATCAATTTGACTCCATTCAGTTTTTAAGATCAGTTTATAAATGTTTGATCTTTTTTTTTTTCTTCATATTTAATACGAAATCTTGTCCTTATTTAACAGGGTAAACAGAAACTTGCTAATGTTCACAGTTTAATAATTCACTAAAACTGCTGTGTTTCTTGATTTGACAGTTGGATGTAAAATTATTTCAATAGATTCAAGTTTAAGTTGACCTAGAACAACCCCACGTTAAAAAAAATTCTTGCACCTGTACAAAAGTGAACAGTTTTTTAAATACTTTTTCACATTCCGGCAACAAAAAAAGTAATTTAGGCAGTTTTTTGCTGCTATCAGATGTCAAAATTTGACCTTAATAGTAAATGTAAAGGATCGTGGTCACTTACGGATCTGACATTTATTTTTGGTACTAACCTTCAAAACAAAAGCTAACTTTGTTTTCCATTAGAAGCATCAATGTGCAGTGAAATAAGACAAGTGCATAACTCATAACTCTTATGAACAGTTAATCACATACAACTATGACACAGAAAACTCACATATAAATTAAATGGGAACCTGAGGATAAGAACCCGAAAAGGTGGTTTTTCTCCAGTTTTGTGAAATTGCTTACTTTGTTTGTTTTGACCAAAAGGTACATATTTGATACAAAGATAGACAGAGGCATTGTGACATTAACATAACTTTTAACTGAATCATGAAGGCAGTGAATATTTACACATCTACCTGTAAAGTATCATGAAATTATTCATGTTTTGTATTTTACACAGATACAGGTATTGAAAAGATGCACCTGTTTATGTTACTGTTACAAAGGACTTCAGATTGACCTGATCCATGTAAAGACTGAAGCTGTTATGATAATGATAAACTCTGAGATGCATTAAAAACCATTGCATCGCTGACCAGTGAGTGTTAATCGAATCATGAGTGCTGTGAATATTGACTCCTCTGGTATTTGTGTAAGTGGAGACACTCTGTTCAACCTGTACCGTCGATGCAGAGACTCTTTAAAGTCGACAGACGTACCAGACTGAGGCTCAGATCATGTTCACAGAGGAGCTTAAGTGTCTCTAACAGTGAGAAGGTGATAAGTTTAACGTCCCACTGGAGACCTGTTACACCCGACGCAACCGACTCATTTAGTTAAAGACAATAAACCTCATATTGTGGTAAAATCAGACCGACCTCATATTACATCTCAGCTCTTTTACAAAGTGCAGCAGCCTGAGATTTAATTTAAAAAAAAACAACCTTCCTTCACTAAAGACAAAAATGTCATAATGATCTCTGTTGTGTTGTAATTTCATGGACACATGAACATTTATTTTCTCATTGTTCAATAACTCCTCTGACTGTAACTCACCATTCTGAGTCATTTACATTTTTATGAGAAAATTAAAGGATTGTACTTTTGCATATTTTAATTGGCTTTTAAGGAAAAAAGCGATATTGGGTATTTAAACCATGAAAAATTGTTAAATTGGATTCTACCATAGACTTCCCATATCTAGACATATAAAAGTATTGTGATACGGGTGAATTTCATGGCATGACTGATTAAAACAGTGACTCTGAATAGAAATGCATGTGTAAGGGGTCAGCAGAGTCAGCCTCACACTGGGATCCATGTTTTATACATCAGAGCCCACTGATTAAAATGTAATTATAACATGTGATTTTCATCATAACTGATTTCCATCTGGTGAATGAATACATAAATATGTTTAGATGCAGATAAGCATTTACATAGCGTTTGCCCGATATAACAACACAGCACAAGTCTGATCCCTGTGGAATTGTTTTCCCCCAAATGCCAGCCAACCTTGTTTACACTCTGTCCTTGACCCTTTTTAAGCTTTAACTGCTGCTGTTATAAAACTCTAATTAGGTTTATAGGGAGATTTTAGACACTTATAGGAAGTTTACCATTAAAACATACATTTAATGGATGTTTATTAGAGTGTTCTAGTATTTTACACTTAGATAAATTAATATGTTACAACTTGCTCGCAGCTTAAAATGAGTGGGAATCAGAAAAAAGATGCGTAAAGAAACAACTTTTCAGCTTTTAAAATATAATTAACCTCTGAAGACCCAGCTATGAGTTTTTTTCCATGTTTGTGGACAAGAGATTCACATCTTTATTTTTATTATAATGATTAAAAAAAAAGCTGTCCACTGCAAAGGACATTAATTGGGAAAAAAAATAAAACTATCTGAAAAGAATGTTGTATCGAGCTGTTTTCACTCAAGACAATTTTTTCATTCAGAAAAAACAGAAATGTGTTCTGTCCTGGGTCTCAGACGGTTAAAATGACACATAATAATTAGAATAGATCTTTATTGTCACTGTCACAGGAACAATGGAAATCAGTTTAGCTGCTCAGTTCAGTTTAGCAGCAAAACACTTAGTGCAAAAGGGACTGTATAAGAAAAAAAAATATATAGAGTATTAAGAAAAAGTAGGACTGTGCAAAGGCTTCAGAATAAAATATTAATACATATGTGCTACTAAAGCACCACTAGAACTTCTGAAATGAACAAAATATAGAAAAAGAATGTACAAAATCTAACTCTACTACAGATGAGAGGTTTGTACAACAAATAGGATATATACAGGTAGTAGTAAGGTGCATGTGTTGTGGTAACAGATAAGGATGCATTTTGAGGCAGAGGTTCCCATTCTTTTTCATCTCAGTAGGACTTTGGCAAATCCACTGGCCCAAGTTTTCCATATCGTCTACATTTTTGTTGGCTCTTTTGCTGACAAGATTGTTAGAGACTTCGACAAACCCACAAATCAGAGATAGAATGAATAAATGTCACTCATAACTGGCAAATTGTGGTCAACAATAACCAAATACTAACAAAGAAGAGACAAAGCAATTCACATTGACAGAAAAAAACATGATTTAATTTTCCTTTCACCTAGTTTTTTATTTGCATTTTCAGTTGGTGCATAAAAAGTCCATGTGACAGTTGACATAGTGGCATAAATTCATAACTGATGCAGCTTCTTATGAAGATGATCAGGGTAAAAAATGTCCAGAATTAAACCAGTGGGATCTGCCAGAACTGTATGACACAGATAAGGAGCACGACAGCATAATATGTAGCATTAGGTAAAAGAATTTAACTATAATTGTCATGGACTATTGCCTTTTTATATCATTAGCTGATTTATTTCATCCTTCTCTCACTGTCTTGTATTTTCATTTCTTTTGATACTGAACTGTTGTGTCCGTTTATATTCTTTATGTAGCACTGTCTACCTCTGTACAATATTTAGTTGGAAAAATTCATTAAAACTTAAATAACAAAAAAGTTAATATGTAAATGACCAAAACAAACAAAAAAAATCTTGCTAATTATTGCACAGACATCTTGACATTTGGGAAGACCGGAAACCTGCTGTTTTAATTCATAAAATTACTTCCTATATTATAACATTGTACTGAATTTAACCCACGACCCAATAAAAACAGGTCTTTAACCCATTTTAGGTCCAAACCCCATGTCTGGGAGACACTGACTTGAAAATATAAGTATATAAGCGATCGAATGTAATACATACAATTTGTTGTCCAAGTGGGTAAATGAGTGTGATGTTATATAAATTATAGTGGATTATTCTGATTTACACATGTGTATAAATAGAATTTTAAGATCGCATCTGTTATCTGTTTTAACTCTTAACACTATTGAATGTTTAATAACTTTACTCAACACCAATTTTTTTCACATTAAATCTTAAAGTGTTGAAAGAAAGAAAGCAATAAATATAAATGTATGTATTCAGATGAATTTAGATGAGTAAAGCATACAGTGCTGTAAAATATGAATAGAAACACATATATATAGCTTGAGTAAATGTATTTTCTCATTTATGTTTTCTCTGCTCCTCAAACTCTCCAAAAACTAGCTACATATAGAAACTGAGACTTTAGAATAAGTTGTTCAATGAGTTCACGATAAACACTTCAGAGTAATCTGTATATGTAATGATGTCTGTTCACTAATAGTGAAATATAGTCATTAATAGTCATCTATTGGTTATGCTACAAGAGATATAAGAAGTATGTTTGTATCTATCTGTTTGAAGTATGTCATACAAAACTGTACATAGATATGATTTTATACAACTGTTCAAAGGATCATAACTACAGACAATAACTGCTGGAAATGTGACATATGAAGTAACGTATGAATTCACAGATCTACATGTGCATTTGTCTTTCCGAAAGTTACAAATTTCATCTTGAAGACCAGATAAAATAACCCTTACTACACCTACAGCTTGTAGGCTTTACCATTAATGTTAACTTGAAATCCATCATGTTCATGTCAGTTATTGTCAATAATTATCATGACAAATGTCAAATCATTATTTGTTTTCTTCCTCAGTGAGAGTTGAAGACACCAGATTGTAACTTTTGTTCTAAAAATTTTATTGATGGTCAAAATGTGACAAATTTTTCATTAAATTAGAAGAAGAGCATTTAAAATAATTATAATGTTGAGTAAAATTGCGTTAAAAGAAGCTATGAAGCATTTTGTTGGTGCTTGAAATGACAGTGCAGGCAAAATTAACACTAACAATAAAAGAATAACATTTATTACATTGGTTGTTGTCATATGAAATTACTATATTTATCATTATGATTTTGCAGTTTCCTGTTACCAATGAAACACCTGACTTCAATGTGTCCCAATACTTTTGTCCATATAGTGTCCAGTATCTGTCACGTTGCCATTATTGTTACTGTTCTACGTGATTAGAGTAATTTCAGTTTATGACATATACCGCTTCTGCTAAAACTTTGATTTCCAAGTAAACATTGCAAGAACATTCACATTTTTATATCTTAACTTCCTCTTACTTTATTATTTGTCCAATGGGCTTGTACAAACTGCCATGGTGAGTTCAATAAACGCTTCTATCTGAAGAAAACAACCCACATAAACATGACGAACACCGAGTGCAGCGTCAAACAACAAGATTCAACATTAAAAAAAAATGGTGAATGCACAAGTTCTTATTTGTATCATTTAAGGATACATTTGCCATTATAAGTGGTTCTTGTCTAAATTTATTTAGTATTTATTTTTACTGGAACAAAATGTTGGATATATTGTTGCCATAGACCTAATTAATTTTCAATGT
Organism: Sphaeramia orbicularis; assembly: GCF_902148855.1. Lineage (NCBI taxonomy): Eukaryota > Metazoa > Chordata > Actinopteri > Kurtiformes > Apogonidae > Sphaeramia > Sphaeramia orbicularis. The sequence goes on from NC_043977.1 coordinate 22,559,288, forward strand.
CCTGTACAAATACAAACAACATGACAAAACAGGCATGGAAAAACATGTCATTCATTCATTATCTGAACAGCTTAATCCTCGACACAGAAAGTAGAATAATATTGTTTTTCATCACAACATAACTAGTCTTTCTCTGAAGCCTATGAACAGAATGAGATAAATCTTTGTAACTTTGTGACACAAATTGAATCACACGAAGATATAAGAACGTAAAGGTTTTCTTGGTGCTGTTTTTGCTTTCTGTGTGTTCTGTGCTTGTTGTTGTACAGGTGCCTAGTTTGTATCTGTTGTGTTTTTGGTTTGTTTGGCTGGAAACAGTATTCGTATAAAAACAATCCCTGTTGAAGAGGATGTGGGCTAATAGGAGAATTTGCACACATTTTTGGGGGGGGGGGTTGTACTGAATTGCAAATTAATTGGGATGAATTCTGAAGCTGTGAACCACAACGGATGATTTGATTGAACATTTTTCCAAAAACAAATTTTACATATTCAGAGTTATTGTGTTAACGGCCCACAAAATGATGACAGAAACGTGGCTGAAGCTGCATCTAAACGAAGTGGATCCACACTGAAGGATGTGAACTGTATGGAAGACAACAGCTCCCAAGGTTAAGACACTAAACCTTTAACAGAACAGTGAACAGGAGAACACATTTAACCTGACATGTCTTTGATTTATTTCCAGTTTTTTTTCTCCATACCTTAGAGTTAGAGTCAAAGAAAGTATTTTAGTAAACGTTAAAAAACTCTTCGTCTGTGTATGTATAAATCTGCCTCTACTAACTCATCATCTCCAGCTACACTGTCCTCGACCCAGAGTTCTTCAGGTACTACTCTGTTTTATTCACTTCATTAACTGTCAGCTCATCTCCCATTCGTTTGTCAGTGACTCTGCAGCAGCTGCTCGTAATTTTACAGACAGTTTGAAGTTTCTAAACTTCCACTTCGGTTCTGAAATGATGACTGTCAGTGGCATCACAGCTTCACCTCCATCAAAAGATCAACTCCAGTGTTTGTTGTGTATCTTCCTCCATCAGCTTTCTCATAGTTTAAGACAGTTGTTTGTATGATTATGTCTCATATTTTTGGGAATTGTCTTAATTTTCCTTTATTTTAGAATTAATATAAAATAACAGTCTGTATTTGATCATAGCAGTTAAAGCCACTTTTTTTTTCTATTTATGTTTTTATTCCAGATTTAACATGACACACGCCAAAAAGACATTATCACACAGACAACACACATGATAAAAGAAAGTGAAGGGTGGGTTACAGTTTCATGGATTTATGCATGTGTTGCTATACATAAATAAATGAGATTAACACAATCTGAAGTCATTCAGTGCTTTTAATGTAGGTGAGGAAATCTATTATAGTAAAATGGGTTTGAGATGACGACTGTCCTGTGACACTGTTGCCCATAAAGTTGGAATAAAATATTTTTTCTCTTCTCGTGAAATGACTGAAAATGAGAGTTATTCTTTTTTATATTTTTTTTTTTTTCTTTTCACATGTTCATGGACATAAAATACAACAAACAGTACAGCAAGGCCAGTTGAGGGTTACAATATTCAACAAAAGATATCCATAAATAATACAGTAAAAGGAAAATAAGGGCATCACATTATCATTTCAGCGCTGATGTCTTTGTTTTTAAATCCAATCCATTTGTTCCCTTTTCTATCAAATTCATCTTTTTTTAATCTTAAAGTATAAGTCATTTTTTCCATCACCCATATTTCCTGTACTATATCTAACCATTGTTTGCATCTAGGTGGGTAACAAGCCAGGTTCTTGTTATGGCCTTCCTGCCAGCCATGAGAAGAATTTTGACCAAGTAATTATCTTCTTTCAGTACAACTGTACTTATATTTCCCAAATATAAGGTGAAACAATTCTTGGTGACTGTATATCCTAGTACCTCATTTATCACAGAGTTTACTTTGTCCCAAAATGGTTCTATTTTGGGGCAACACCAGAAGATATGTGCATGGTTTGCGTTTAGAAAATGTGGTTTATTCTTGATAAAGTGTAGCTAGGACTCAGTATGTGATCGTTGTACCTGGTCAAAGGTGACTGATGTGTATAAATAGGAATAAAAAAGTGAATGTGTCTCAAAACAATAGTATTCCAACTTTATGGGCAACAGTGTATTTCCAAATAGGATATTAAATCGACTTTTTTTTTTTTTTTTAATGGAAGAAACCATTAGAAGCCCTGGGAGTTAACTGTAATCTGGACTCAAATAGACTTCAGTTGTGGTAACAAGGCCAAAATGAAACTTAAATCCCTGTATCTGTCTGTGAAAAAATTGTCATTTGTCTTTGCTTTTAATATTATATACAAATATGCAAGTGCTGAGTTTTAATGTCTTACCGAATGGTCTTCGTAAAATTTAAAAAATATGAGTTGTCAAAGCATATAAATGTTCAGAGAAGGGAGTTTTTGAGTACGTATGGGTTCCTATTAAAACAGTATGTGCAACTAAACCCACATTTCAGCATGTGTGTCCCATGAACCACAGACAGGAGTGAAAAATGTGAAAAGTTCACTTGATGCCAGCGACACCAGTGAGACACCATGTGACCACATGGGGAAATTCACCCACATCTGCAGGCTCAGTCTGAAGCAACTGTTTGTCCTCTGAAATAAGGGCACTCTTTATTTCAAACTCCGTTGCTGGTTTATTTTCAGTCACTGACAGCAACATATTGTATATTTTTGACTGTCATAAACACAGAGGCATAATAATAGTCCCTGTCTGAGAGAGTCTGTACATTTGGATTATACCCCATCTTGTGGACAGTCTTATACAGACACTAGTGGAAAATGCTCCACCCTTTTTCTTTAGATTTATACGTCTTTTGTCTTCTTTTTACACTCCTTTGTAGATGAAAACCACACATTCTTTGACTATCAATCTGTCCTTTTCATTTAATCTGATATGCCGTGTTGATTGTGCATGTTCCTAAAAAGACTCCTATATAAAATTACCAAAGAAATCCACAATAGTTTTTCTTTTAGTGGGTTAATACGGCCGATTTTAGACTAAATAGCCTATGTCTGATTTATTAGAGACGTTAGGACGAGAAATGAGAGCTGGTTCAGACTCTTCTTTCTGTTATTAGGCATCAGTTCAATGCGATATTGTGTCGAATTAATGAATACATGCAGAAATCAGTGTTTGTGCTACTATAGGTTGGTTTAAGTGCACAGGTCTAGATGTATAATTGTAGGTGTGTGGGTTTTCTCCTTAAGAGCCCAAACATACACTATGGTTTTTGTTAATTTTTTTGATGATCATGGTGGCAGTTAAAAAAAAATAAAAAATACAATAAAATTCAATGACAAGAGATGTAAACATGGGGTCAAGGTCTGTCTTAGGTGTTCAGATACTTATTAAAATACACTTTCTGTTCTGTCTAAACTCACAAAGTGTACAATCCTAGTGAGAAAATCCTCTCTTTGTTTCATTGCTAAACTGCAAAAGATTAATTTGACCCTAAATTGACTGTAACTTGGTTTGCTGAGGTCACTGAAAGCATTTGTAGTGTTTATTTCATTGCCTGTTATCTATACTCTGGAGGAGATATTTTCAGGACCACTTTGTATTTGGAGATGTGAACATTTTTTTTTTTTACATAGACTAGAAAAATATACATTCAAGGTCATAAAAGGGGTCAAAACCTGGTTCTTTTTTTTATTATTTCAACCCATATTGTGCATGATGCAGAAAAAGTATGCATCTAAAAAACACACAGCCACACCTTGATTTTTCCTTTAGATGGTGAAAACAATTCAGATTTGTTAAATATTGCAGATTTGAAGGACACACACACATAGACATTCTGCTGAAAACACTAAAAACTGCATAAACTGCTCTTATTATGTAAAATCCAGTGTGTTATCACCAGTGTCACTGTGACCTTTTATCAGATTCATGATGATCCACTACCAAGGCATCCGAACAAGTGGGTGGTCTTTCTTTCTTTCTTTCTTTGTTGGTTGGTGGATGTCTTGTCCGTGTCCACGCCACTTGTGTATGATGGTGACGCATTCCACGTTAATGGGGCGCTTTATAATTAGTCTGATGAGAAGTATTTCTGGAATGGCCCATTTGTGCCTTTTTTTTCTGCTCCTCAACTCCACTAGTCATTTTTGGTTTCTCACTGCCACCTTGTGGATGCATAGTTTGGTGTCATTCTGTCGTGGGTTACATCTTCACTCTTCAGCATCATTCTGTCCACACGTGAGGAAAAATAAGATGTTATTGAACTGATGTTATGGCCTGTGTTGGATATTAAATGGAAAAATACGCACATGATCTCTGACAGATGTTTGTTATTGATGTTTCTTGGAATATACGGTGGTAAAGGATATTGGAGGGGGTACATAAATAAATAAATAAAAACAATTAAAGTGCCATTAAGGCGCATGATTGTCCCTTTTTCTCCACTCCACTCCACTCCACTGTTGTCCTCTTGTTTTTTTCCACAAGAACAAAACCAGCAGTCTGCCTCCCCCCTCCCTCCCCTCTTAGATCCCCTTCCCTCCCCGCGTAATGTGTTGCTCATAGCATCAAACTTAAAGTCCATGTGCGTGATCGGTATCCAAACCAGACCTGTATAGATCTGACGGCAATCTGCACTTCCAAAAAAAAAACAAAAAGTCACACTTCAGGGGCCGAGAGCGGTGCCATTCAGTGCCAAAGCAGGAGCCAGCTGCCTGCTGACGGCTCCTCATTCACAAACATGCAGCACCGGTGGAGCTACTTACCGTGACTCATCCGTGCGCAATGACAATAAACAGACAAGGCTTGCGTTAAATGTCAGCAAATCATCCTTACTTCAACAAAAGCAGGGTCACCTTGTGTGGGATCTAGCGGAGAACTGAAGCCCAGCTCTGCTTTTCTTTTTTTTTTTTTTTTCATGTTGTGCTTACTGGAGTGTACCAAAGAGCGCAGCACCAGCCTCTCCTTCATGACTTAATTTGGTGGTCAGTTCACACTTGTGTTTTTTTTTCTCCTCTGGACTGCACCTGTTCACCTGGACCCACATAATCGCAGAAGGTGAGTGCATGTGTTTATTCCTCTATTGCATGAGGTTTAAAACCCCAGGACTTAAACCAAGTGTTTTTATTGTCATTTGGAGATGCTCTAACAGGTGTTTTATAAAGCTTCAGCCTTGTGAAATACATGTTGGAACCACTTTACCTGGCCTGTAGTTTTTGCATTTTAGTTAGATGCTTGTTTAGAACTGTTTTGTCTTGCACAGGTTGAATTGTTTCGCAAAAATGTGGCGCTAAGCCTATAAACATTGTCTTTAACCTGCATCACGGTCATCAGTGCAATGATCACCTTGAACTGATTTTCATCCTGCAGTTCACAGCAACACCCAGGTGCCATCTCAGCTTATTTAACTCATTTTACAAAGAAAAAAAAAACAAAAAATTGTAGTTTGTTGTCTTTTGGGGGCATTTTACGCATCTGGCCTCACTGTTCTTTTTTTTGGGTGTGTTTTACGCATCTGGCCTCACCTTCACATGTTCAATATGTGGGGGCCAGTTGAAGGATTTTTCATGCCTCAGAGGAATTAAAGCATGTGGTGTTTATTATGGGATGGAAACGTGTAGAATGTGCTTTTAACACCCATCCATCATGAGCTGGATAATGATGTGAGTCTGGAATAATATGCTCTATTAGTGGCTATTAAATGGTTAAATTAGGTGCATTTTTATTGCAAGTGAATAGTTGTTGATTTTTATTTATTTATTTATTTATTTATTTATTTTTTAAATCATGCGTAAAACTGAATCCTAACTTGTGAGACAGGCTCTGCCCTTGTTTGTCTACAGGTCTTAATTTTTTGTTTTAATATTAAAAAAAATATGCGTAAATCCATTCTGCACATTCACCTTTCCCTTGAGGTTTGTCTTCTCCCCTGCTGGAGAGTCTTACTTTGCATTTCGGATGGTGGAAAGACAGGTTTTTTGGGGGAGTGTGAGAATCTAAAAAAAAAAAAAAAAAAAAAGTGACCAGGCTTTTTAAGGTGAAGACTTTGGCACAGGGTCTCTGGAGTGATGGCGGCGTCTGCACCCTCCTCTGGCGGCGAACCGGATCCCAACTCGACAAATTTACGACCACCGGGCTCAAGTAGGTCCATCACAGATAAAATGCTATTTCACGTGTGCTATTTACTTTGTGGGTAATGCCATTAATCATTTCCATCGAGGGGAGGAGGAGGAGGAAGAAGAGGAGGAGGAGGAGAAGAAGGAGGGGTGGAGAGGAATAAAGAATAAAAGAAGAGAGGGGAGGAAAAAAAATCTGTCGCTGCCATTTGGAGAAGGGGGGGGGGGGGGGGGTAAAGGCTTCCTTCGCCACAAATCACCGCTGCATTTCATTCAGCATACGGACCTCCCGGCTCCTGCGTGACAGACGAATGCTGCTGTCACAAAATGATGTCCTCTGCTGTAACATTACACTGGAGGCAATTAGCTGCAAAAGCTGCCTGAGGCTGCAGCACCGCGACATCTGACACAACATACATCACCCATGGCCACATCATCATCATCATCATCATCATCATCATCATTATTATTATTATTGTCATTATTATTATTATTATTATTATTATTATTATTATTATTATTATTATTATTATTATTATTATTGCTTCCTTTAACGTCTTTTTTATCTTCTTAATTTGTTTCTCATTTATCCTGCTAAATATTCACCATCTGAAGAAAGTGCCTGCATGGACATGAAAAAATTAAAATTGCCTCTGAAGTAGCTGTTGATTCAGCTCCATTAAATTGCTCCTAATGGCACACTTAAGCATTGTAGCCTCCTTCACTGCTGCTTTCACTGTCACCTGCTTGGTCTTAAAAGAAGAAGAATATGGTAGTAATAGTAATTATAATAATAATATAAGCCTGATTCTGAACGCATACTGTGACATTTTTCCATTTCTTTTTAGTTTTGAATTAAATTTACATATAAATACAGAGCTGGATTTATGTGTTGTGTCTGGTAAAATAAATGCATGTGTTAAATAAATCAGATTATTATGATGATATTAGTCCAAAAGCTGCAGCTCTGTAGTCTGAATCATATTTCCTGGTCCTTTTTTTTTTTGCCTCCTTGTTTCAGTTATCTCTTTGTTGTCCATCTCGTTTCCTTCATCCATGAAAAAAAAAAAAAAAACCTCTGAGGACTGAGTTGAAGTGCGTCCATTGAGCTGAGCAGGGCAATGATTTATCTAATGATCCAAAGCAAGGGTTAAATTGGGATGTGGGAATGGGACTTCCCCCTCCTCCTCCTCCTCCTCTTCCTCTTCACCCCCCCACCTCCTCCTCTTTGTGTTGCCCTCCCACCCCTCTTCCCTAAATTGCTGCTTTTTGAGGATTTGCTCCCTGCTTCCCATCAAGGTGCCCCCATCTCCTCCTTGTGGCTGGAAACTGGCGATAACGCACTTAATTCTCTATCTGTCACCGAGCAGCCGCATCATCATGTCTACTGATGCTTGCATTTTAACCCACCATCTTCTCACCCAATTAGATCTTTATACGGGCATGGTTTCCAACGCCTAATTAATTTTAAGTCCTTGCCTATAGGTCACGAACGGTGGCATTACACTGAAAATAGGCTCATCCAGATCCGGATCCAGGGCCTATGGGGAGCGCGGCTAAATGTGAAAATAATCCCAACGCACCCTGGTTATTTTTGTTTCAGCATCACCCATCACTCGATCCCATTTATTCTTATGCAACTGACTGCATGATATTTAACCAGTACAATAACAATGGATTTTAAGGGTTTCTGTAAATGTTTTTACATTAATTTCAGGCTATGACGCGTGGTGTGGAGTTGCGCACGGATGTACAAGAAAACTGGGGATGAAGATATGTGGTGAGTTTTATTTTTTTTAACTAATATTATGATATTATTTTAAATTTCACTTTTTATTGTAATGCATTAGAAGAGTTAATGTGGATGCAGCGTTCACAAGCTATATGGCCTTCTCGGTTCATTAAAAACATGGAGGAATTGGATAATAATAGTAATTTAAAAAAAAAAAAAAAAAAACATTCAAGAATTAAACCTTTAGATTAAGCAGTAATCTGTATAATTTATCCAAATGGATAAAATTGCATGGGTCATCAGATGCCAAAATAATCTGTTTTCCAGTTAATGAAATTTTAAAAAAGGGGAATTATATAGGCTGTGTTTTCCTGCTTTCCAGTTTTAGAGTCTATTTCAGTCTCACACAAGGGCAGACTGACACCACGGTGGATTTTACGCACCGACGCACAGCGCAATTTTCTGGTATTTTTGACCGACACGTTCTGCTAGTTTCATTAAGGCGATTTAATTAACCAGAAACACAGTAAAACACAGTAACAGACAAAACAAAAATGAAACGGGCCTCCTTTTGGATTCAACAGAACGCACAGAGAGCAGTAATGTCCCAGTGTATTTCCATGGTTTCTTTAAGATGTTGCACATAGTGTCTCCAACAAGCTTTACTGATAAATTCCCATTTATCACCTCGGCCTACTTGCTCGTGCCTCCGGGTGTGTTGTTATCCGCTGTTCTTGTTCAGTTTGCTGCCTACTGGAGTGAACACACACTGGCTGCCGGTGAATTTACAGCCGTTACATGACAGCGATTTGCTTTTGCTTGACTGGAGTTTGGTGCTGATGTCACCGGGCTCAACCTCCCACAGAGTCCCCCGCCCATAAATAGGATCTCCAGAGCAGGGATGGGACTCTTTTCTCATTAAATTAAAAAAAAAAAAAAAGTACAGGGTAGACCCCGAGAGAAAGAGAGAGAGAGGAGATAAATTCAGAAATGGGAGCGCAGAACAATTAGTAGGCCCTGGAAGAGTAAAAACCTGCCGCTTTCAGCATGTTTGGGAATTGTAACCAACCGGCGGATCCCTCTTCTTCCTGTGATCATTTAGGGTTTTTGCAGAAGAACAACAGTCTGGAGGAGAGGAGCAGGATTGTGAGTTCCTTCAAGGAGCGCACAGCCAAGAACCTGCTGTCCTGCGATAACATCGGACGAGACGCGCGGTTCAGACGCACGGAGACGGACTTCTCCAATCTGTTTGCCAGAGGTAGGCGTTAGATAAGGAAAAAAGGATGAAAACTGTAGATGATTATATTTATCCAATCAAATTCTGCATGATGCATTTAAAGAACCCAAAAATGTGTGAGAAATTCAATTTGGAATAAGCAAAAATGCATGGATTCATCTCAATTATCCTATTAAGACCTGTTTATTGTGGTGACTTCCAAATGAATTTGTTTCAACATTTAACCATTACCAAGTGATTTATTTATTACCATATATTATGATATTGTCCTTTACATTTTTTCAGTGGAAGTCAAGGTATTTTCCTAAATTTAACTTACTGACCATGTAGGTGTTAATAAAAGCTCAGTAAATTCAAAGGTTTTGGAGTAGCATCTACCAACCCAAACAGACAAATTCAAAGAAAATATAACATTTTCAGCAAAATATGTCATTAATTCTACATAAAAACAAGTGTCTAACCACTGTCATTTGTCAAACTACATGGGTTTTATTGGTGAACCACTGTTGCAGAAGACAATGGTGTATCCATGTTCACAACAGAGACTGTGGATGCATCCGATAAAGATGTCTGATGCTGTTAAAGAGCCAAGAAACTGCATTTTACCCCTATTATTTACATGTATTGATTGGATTAATGGTTCACATGTCATTAAACATTTTGGATCAGTAGGTGCTTTTAGGTCTTTGGGGGTTAATTGTTAAAATTCCCAGTAAATCAGTTTGATCTTGCAGAGTTTGTAATCCTACCAAAATATACATTAAGAAATTTTCAGTTGTAATCTTGTCACAGGTTCCCATAAAATATGTGTGAAGTGTTAATCAACCACGCCCTGTAATTATGAAAATAACCTGTAAAAACCAACAAAAGGAGAGTTTTGTCTACAGTTACTTTTGGGTAAAATCCTCAGCTACACAATACAGCATCTGTTTACTCATGTTTCATTTTTGTAGATCTGTTGCCGGCCAAAAATGGAGAGGAGGCAACCATGCAATTCTTGCTGGAGTTTGTGGAAATCCTCACTAACTACATCCGGAAGACCTTTGACAGATCCACCAAGGTGCTGGACTTCCACCACCCCCACCAGCTGCTGGAGGGCATGGAGGGTTTCAACCTGGAGCTCTCTGACCAGCCTGAGTCTCTGGAGCAGATTCTGGTGGACTGCAGGGACACTCTGAAATATGGAGTGAGGACAGGTGAGAACAAAGAAGCCGAAGGCGTCACACAGTTTGTTGAGATCGATAACAATCATTAGCCTACATGCTAGAGTAATGTTTACAGATACGCCTAGTTTTCCCCAAATGATTTGCTGTTTTCTGGGAATTATGATACTTTTCTCTGTCTTCATTGGTCACAGGTCACCCTAGGTTCTTCAACCAGCTGTCAACTGGTTTGGACATTGTTGGGTTGGCAGGAGAGTGGTTAACGTCCACAGCCAACACTAACATGTAAGTACAGACATCACATTTACAATATACAATCGCAGAAAAAAATATTAGACCACCCTTGTTTTCTTCAATTTCTTGTTCATTTTAATGCCTGGTACAACTAAAGGTACATTTGTTTGGACAAATATAATGATAACAACAAAAATAGCTCCTAAGAGTTTAATTTCAGAGCTGATATCTAGCCATTTTCCATGTTTTCTTGATAATAACCAAAATCACTTCAGTTCTTACATCAATAGCTATGGCACTGTACAAGCCAAAAACAGTGCTTTTAGACTTTCCATGTTTTCTTTTCTGTTTTAGTCACATGATACACACAGGAGTTAGTACTTGATGGCATAACCATTGTTCCTGCTGACTTTTGATGGTCTAATATTTTTTTCCGCGACTGTATGACCTTTAAATAATCTCCTCATGCCAGAGTCAAGGTGAAAATGATTCACACATGCAGAACATATGGAATTAATTTGAGTGAATCTTATTGTATTTGTAAAAAGGCATTAAATCAGAAGAGTAGTTGAAGTAATAGCAGTGTTTGGTGTTATTTTGGCTTCTCAGGCTGTCAATCAAATGTGAAAAATAGGCAGAGAAGAAGACATTTGTACAGCTCCACCCCCGCAGTCGAGTCAATGTTGGCCCATGCTCAGACTGTGGCCACATAATTCAGCCCTGCAGGCAAACTAAATTGCATATTGATTCACATTCACAGTTTACACGGTGTCTTTGTTTCATGTAATGCTAGTTCCTGTGACATAACATAAAAGGAAGAGGAAAAAAAACAGCATGTGCCCTCAGACCATCCGTGCACAAAATAAACAGCATCACTGGAGCTCAAAGTGACTTTTCTTTGTGGAGGGAAAAGCCACAAGTTAATTGACACAGTGTAGGTACACCTGTGCAATCTAAAGCAAATCCATTACAGCCCTCCTGTAAAAAGTGAAAGTTCAGAGAAGTGTTGAATCATCTGGTCAGTTCTGAGATGTCGTGTTGCATTACATTTCGTGGTGTTTGTTGGAATCTGACTCATTATAGGCAACAATCACGCTGAAACATTTGCTGCGGGGCTTGTTTTTTCATTGCATTTCATCATGTCTTCCATAAATTGTTTGAGCAATATGACACAATAACAGAAAACTCATCAATTTACTTTTAACTGACCTATAAAGCAGCATGAAAATAGTTTTAAAAAAGCAATGAGTTACAATTTGGTCTGTCATAGTTATGTTCACCAGCACTCACAACTGCAATTATTTTTGATAATTGTGAGAACTGTCTCGATTTACCTCAAGAAACACAGGCAATTTTTATTTTGTTTAACCTTTATTTTACCAGGAAAAGTCTTAATGGCCAAATCAGGCAGCAACACAAGTTACATGAATGAAACCAACAGAAATGTCATATTTCCATCACTGTTGTCACATCGTTTTCCAGGGTTTTAGATCTGAATTAGAATCACTTTATTCACTAAATGCTTATAGATACACAGGAATTTGTTTTGGGGATCAGCTGACAACAAAACAATACACAGACAGTAAACTTGAGTAATAAAAGCTATCAGACATACATTAAATTTGATGTCATCTTTTGATTATTTCTTGGTATATTTCACCATCGATAGGCTTTGTATATTACAGTTATGTCGAATTTCCACTGTGTAGTTTTTATTTACTCAGCCTAAAAGGGAAATGCTATTGATATTTTTGTGTTCCAGTGTTCAGTGTCAATAAATATCTTTCCATTATATGTACTCTGTGTATTCAGAAGCTGTTATATTCTTATACTGTCTAAAATGAACTGAAATTAGATTATATGCACAGCAATTAATCATCAACTAATATTATATTTGTGTGACAGTTTTATTAAAACACATAAACCAGGTGACTTACTATAAAGTTAACAAAACCTCTATTGTGATATATTTCTCTGAAAAACAGAGAGGAATAAGTTGCACTTCATCCTGCTCCTTTTAAAATATGTTTTTGTTTGTTTGTTTTTGGTTTTAAATGTTGATATTTGAAATAAACAATAAATAAACAAACAACAAATATATTTTTCATCTTCCATCATGTGAAAATCTGAGACTCAACAGCTTTACATTTGCTATTATAAGATGTCTGTGTTAAACAACTTTAACTATTTACAGTCTCAGTGTTTCCTCTTTTGTGTATAATTGTACATATTTTGGCACCTTATATTTTATAGACACCTGTTTGCACTGAAAATGGAGAAGCTCTCCAATCCTGTTGTACATTCCATATAATGACAATAAAGGGCATTCTATTCTATTCTATTCTATTCTATTCTATTCTATTCTGTTCTGTTCTGTTCTGTTCTGTTCTGTTCTGTTCTGTTCTATTCTGCATCTTCTTCAAAAGCTGCATTTTGTTTGTGTCTACACAACTTCACCAGGGATGAGTTGAACAAGAGGGTGGAGGTTGCTTACATGCTTGTAATTTACCTTTATTAATTACTCCATCAGCTGTAATTACCCCTGGCAGGTATTGACTGACACTAATAGTCTGACAATCACATCCAGCTCTTACATAATCAAAATGAGTGAGTGTTGTCTGCACGGGTGAATGCAGTGAAATTAATGTGCCACATCTGTGAAGTGGCATCTGACTTGCTTTCTTTTCCTGTTTGTGTGTACTGAAGATGCTGAAGGGGAACAATGTAACATTCTGTAATGTTACGCTGATTCGTTCACTTTCTATGCATGAACAGACAGATACTTATATAATTAACAGAATATTGGTGAAGAGAAGATGGATGAGTCTGTCTGTGATTTCTAATTGACTGCGCTCTTCTCTGAGGGTTTCAATGAAGTTTGATGATGCAGAAAGAAAATTATTTAGTCTTGGTGGATTAAACTTAAGAAGAACCTTGAAAATTCATAGAAAACAGCTTTGTTTTGCGCACGTAATATAAGAGTCTGCTCATTATTTCTGCAAAGTTTGCAATAAAAGTTAATACCATTAAAGTTACATTTGATAATTCCGGTATTCGTCTTTGGTATGAGTGTTTTTTTAATGACCTCAAGCTATTTTCTGTGTCATTTCACTGCCGCAGAAGTCCATTTCTATAACAAGTTGTCACTGAAGTGTGAATATGTCAGATGTTACAGAAAAAGCAGCCTGCTCAGCATCCATACTGTACAATTAGAGCGTGTTCTTAAATGTTAGTCTATTCATTATTGATTCCATCAGTCTTTCTATTGGTCTGTGAAGTTGCACTCATAAAAGGAAAGCAAACTTCATGGCTGATGAGGTTAGTGCCTTGTTTTCTAAGGGAATGAAAGAGGAGCTTTTTGATTTTAATATATTTTCTTTTTGTTCAGGTTTACCTATGAGATTGCCCCTGTCTTTGTTCTCATGGAGCAGCTGACACTGAAAAAGATGAGGGAGATAATCGGCTGGCCTGATGGAGAGGGAGATGGAATATTTTCACCAGGTACAAACCCACCTAAACACATCACCAACAATGAGAAGATGCATCTAAACCTTTCTTATGTATTGTATGTGCTGTTTTCTTAAACCTGTGCTTGATTAATCTCATGTGCTTTCATCAGGTGGAGCAATCTCCAACATGTACAGTGTGATGATCGCCAGATATAAGTTCTTTCCTGAAGTGAAAACCAAAGGCATGGCAGCTGCACCCAGGCTGGTCCTGTTCACCTCAGAGCATGTTAGTCTAAAGTCTGCAAACTCTCACCTTCTCCAACACCACAGTCTGAATACCTTTAACACAATGGACTCTATGCACAGCCCCACTACTTCCTGAACTTCAGGTGGGTCCTTTATTTCCTCTCTTTCATTATTGGACACACTGATTAATCCATGTGTGCCTAATTAATCAGTAGTCACAACAAGAAGTATCAGACACACCTGGATTAATCAGTGTGTCCCATAATGAAAGACAGGAAATAAAGGACCCACCTGAAGTTCAGGAAGTAGTGAGGCTGTGCATACAGTAGAGTCAATTAAAGCTGCAACAGGTAGAAATCAGGAGAAGAAAATGGCAGTATTGAAAATTCACCTTCCCCATCCAGCTCTCCTCTCTCTGTCCTAAGCATAAATATCAATATAAATATAAACAAGAAAAGCACTCGGAGAGCACAGACCTCCACCAAGACAGATCTGCCCCCCCCCCGATCACCACCAAAATTTAATCATTTCTTCCTTGTGCCATTTCCTGAAAATTTCATGAAAATCCATCCATAACTTTTTGAGTTATCTTGCTAACAAACTAACAAACAAACACGCAAACAAACAAACACGCACGCACCCAAACACACAAAGCAAAGCGATCACAATACCTCCTGGCGGAGGTAACAACACACCACAACATACCTGTGGCTGATATGCAGGAGGATCACTATGGCTTGGGTGTGAAGCCAAAGTGTAATACCACTGGTGACCACTAGGTGTGATTAAAAATGGTATTTGGGTCTTAGAGGGGGAAAAACAGACCAAATGTTATGTAAATAAAGTTATATTATTAGATGAAAACGTCATGACATAATAATCAAAACAACTTGTTTTTCAGAAAAAAAAAGGTTTTGCTATTAATAGTAGAGTCAAAAGCAGCTGCTGTTTTGATTTTTTTATCACAGATTAGGTATAAGTCTCACAGTTTTGTTGATATTTAATTTTACATGATTTCCTCATACCTTCATTTCAATTAAGAAATTTCAGATAAAATACAGATATCTGAAAAGTGTATTAAAATTTTAATTAATGTAATATTTAGATGTTTTTCCTCAATAGCTCAGCCTTCAACACTCACACTACCCCAGCTTCACCCTTTTGTACAAATATGATCACTTCTGTCTCTTAAAGACCAATACTGAAACTGTCGAAATTCAAAGTCTTGCAACGTATTAGTTAAAAAAAAATCCATGGGTAACATCATGGTGATGTTCCTCTTTACGGTCTGTGGTCTCCATCCTTCATTCGCTCTTCAACACATAATAAACCTACTATCAGTTTACTTAATTTAGTAATGCTGTTAAACCATAGACTGAATATGATTAGTGGATCAATTTCTGATCTGTCATTTTGAAGCTAGTAGTGTGCAATGTTCCCATCATTATGTTGGCTTTTTGGAAGCAGAACTGACCATATTTGGACAGAAGGAACTAAAGGATCCCCAGGGGTCAGAGATGAGCTAATGCTAAGCGCTAGCTCACTGACTGTAAAATAGTAAACTGCAATGTAACCTCCATCTTTATATACACTTTTGAAACATCATGACTGACTGCATCACACAAAGCTGATGTTCTAATCTGCACAGTGTACTCATTCATGATGCATTATGGGATGTAATGAGTTGACAATACAGTGTAAAACACCTACTGAAACTTTAATATCAGCATCTTGGCAGTAAATGCACCTGAATTACTTACAATAGTCAACATCTGTTCTTGCAGAGTCACTACTCCATCAAGAAAGCCAGTGCAGCTCTGGGCTTTGGGACAGAAAACCTGATCCTTTTAAGGACAGATGAGAGGTTTGCTTTATACTTATATCCCCATAAACTATTTGGTAAAAGATCAAATGGTTGTGTGACTTTCGATGTCTTTATCTTTTCCAGAGGGAGAGTCATTCCAGCTGATTTGGAAGCCAAAGTAATAGAGGCTAAGCAAAAGGTGAATGCACAGCAATGACTCAAACACTTTCTCTTTAGAAAAAACAGCACCTCTTTATTTGCTTATATCAGTATATAAAGACACTCAGGAGGGATGTGTTGTAATGAAAGCACTTTCAAAGGTTAATATGACATTGCCCTGGTATTTAGTATACCTCCTGGGAAATAATCATCAAAAATGAGCAAATGATGTGCAAATGTGACTCAAGGAAGCCTGTAGATAAATAATACAATGTGTTTTTAACCTTTTGTTAACAGCAATGACAGTGAGAGGCAGAACATTGCATGTCAGAATAGTGGCCAGTGAACTTGATCAGTGTTTTTCATCTGCAGGGCCACGTTCCTATGTTTGTCAATGCCACCGCTGGAACCACTGTCTATGGAGCCTTCGACCCCATCAATGAAATCGCAGATATTTGTGAAAAATACAACATATGGCTTCATGTGGATGTAAGAAAATATCAACATTTTACAGAAATATTATGGAGAGCGATATGGAGCTACTCACAGTTTTCCTCTTTACTGATATAACTGTGTGTCTTCATGTACAGGGTGCATGGGGAGGAGGTTTGCTGATGTCCAGGAAACACAGGCACAAGCTGAATGGAGTAGAGAGGTAACATGACACCAGATTAAAACCACTGAAAACGTACCCTGGAGACAAATGTTGCTTAATAAGGTTTAAGGTTTGGTTGGGTCTCTTCTATGTATAATTAATTAAAAGGCCTTTACCTGAAATGGTCAGTCATGCATTTTAAATGTCAGTGTATAAATAAAATGAATGTGAATTCCAAGTAGAATCATGTTTTAATAACTTTAATGATCTTATCACTCTAATGGCAGAGGAAAAAGGTACCAAATTAAACTTTATATTAAGGTCTGTCTAATGATACTAGTAAAACATCCTTTAAAAGCCATTATAAGATGCTTTTTAACATCATAGAAGTGTATTATGAAGACATTAACTCAGTTTAAAAGTAACATTTTACATTAATTTGACATTAAAGCTGCAGGAGATGAAATAGGAAAGAAAAGAAAAAGGCCAGAATCAAAAACTACATTTCCCTTCTACAGCTCTCAGTCCAAACGAAAAGACTGAAGACAATAAAAATTAACCTGATACCATTTCCCATTGCTGTAGGAAAGGGAGGACACTTTTCAATGCTTCTGTGTTGAGATAGAGCAGAGCTGTAGAGTCACGTTCAACTGAATCTCACCAGTGATCTGTAATTACAGCTGTCAGTCACGTTTTGTCCTCCCTACCAGCCTGAAAACACATGTGATTAGTCAACGTCTGGATCATGGGGTAGAATTTCAACAGCCCAACAGCAGGCCAGAGGAGGGGGTAGAAATAATCATCTCAGACCTCTTGAATAAGAATATGCTGAAGATATTTACAGAATTTTTTGCTGAATTGTGACAAAAAACTGTGAAGCACTGCACTTTTACAGTCGACATTAATGCAGCATTAAGCATGAATTAACAGTTAATTTATGTGTCTAAGATGAATTAATGTAATGAGAATATTTTAATTATTGGTTGGGTCTAAATTAAAACATACACAATTAGTGAATAATTCCTAGAAACATTACCCAGCTATAGAGAACTATTAATGAACTGTTAATGATCTGTATGATTATAAGTGTAACTAATATTTTTAATATAATTAGCAGTAAACTAATTATTTATTAGCAGTAAACTATGTCTGTTAAAGCTGCAAGAGCTGACATCACACACATTCATTAGTGCTCTCCTCTTGGTCCAAATCCAAAGGCTGAATATGGACATAGATGAACCTGATGTGTTTCATGACATTATGGAAAAGTGAAGCAGAAGAATCATAGCCTGGCCAGCCATCCAGTTTTCTCAGTGTATTGAATACTGAGAAAACAGTCTGGAATTGGGCCAGTCACTGTGAAATATGCATGATCTATTCTATACCGAACCAATCACAAGTCTGGGGGGCGGGCGTTTCGCAATGTGTCATATGCACAGACTTCTTTATGTCATGAGTCAAAGTCAGTTTCAAGTCTGCAGTTCTCGTTGCAACTGTTGTCAGTTGTTTACTTGATTCAAAAATAAGGATTACAGATTACACCCTGTATTCTTAAACGAATGATATTTTTCTTTTTTTTAAATGGAATTATGCATTTAAAAACTTTTCCCTGTGGTCTACATAAACTGCAAATGCTATGTTTGCGTCTGAATTCTTCATTAATTCAACTCCACAGATCCATCTTCAACATTATTTCTGACTAATGACACGAGACAGGTCGTTTTGAGCACTGGCCCTTTAAATGCAAATGAGCCACTTCACACCCCACCCCCTCCAGGTTGTTGACCGCGCTGCTCTGTCCTGTTCAACCACTTGTATTCTTTAATACAACCAACAACTGAACATTTTAGGTTATCAGCTCGAAGTTTGGAATATTTTCAGTTTTTACTACAATCGCTGCTGCTGACAAACAGTTACAGCGTACTCTGAAAAATGTTTGTTGGAAGTCTTGACCTTATATGTGCAAATGTTGTGACGTAAGTAGTCACAAAACGTAACAAATTAAGCAGGAATTAAAACAGGTTGTAGAAATGCACTCGATTTTTAACAAAATGAATATAAAGATAGTTTTGCAGCACCTGGAGGGTTCAAATTCAAACTTTTTGAACTGTTAGGGTCCAAATACTCAAATAAATGTACCAAAGACTAATAAAAGTGGGTTTATCAAAATTTGACACCTTTAAGTTTCTCTGACAAAAGCGTCACGTTCATCTTATCTGTGATTGGTTTACTCAGTGCCTGTTAGTCCCGCCTTCATATTTGGATTCAAGCCCCGCAATTCCAGATGGATTTCTCATTGACAAAGACGGATGGCTGGCCAAGCTAGAAGAATCATGTCCAGGTTGCATTTGACCAAATCTGATCAGTGATTGGTTATTCCAGCTGTGAATCACACATTTAGCCCCTCTACCTGTCTGAACACACCTGTGATTAGACAACACTGGAGCATTATGGGATTGCTTTCCTACAGCCTGAGAATACAGACAAGGAATAGATGCAGAAGTCGCATGCTGTCTCACACTGAAAGGAATTCTATAAAAACTACCCAGCACCGCAGCTTTAACTAAACCATAAAAAGTGTACAGTATAATCTGAGATTGTATTTAAGTTAGTGATTAAAAATTTGCATGCAGATATACTTCAATGAAAGTGGATGTCAGTATCAATTAATCTTCTGTTTATAGATTTGAGTCACAGTGAACCATAATTACACCCATGCACACACACACACACAGAGCTGTGTTCAGTGTTTCCATGTCTGTGCAGGGCTAACTCAGTCACCTGGAACCCTCATAAGATGATGGGAGTGCCTCTGCAGTGCTCTGCCATTCTGGTCAGAGAGAGGGTGAGCTGTGTTTAACACTCCGCTGCTACACAACACCGTAAACACACACTGTTTTCTGCTTATGTTAGCCTTCCTGTTACTCTTTTACAACGACTCTGTCCTTTGCAGGGATTATTGCAAGGCTGTAACTCCATGTGCGCCGGCTACCTCTTCCAGCCTGACAAACAGTACGACGTCACATACGACACAGGTGACAAGGCCATTCAGTGTGGGCGACATGTGGATATCTTCAAGTTCTGGCTCATGTGGAAGGCAAAGGTATGCATGTTATGAGCTGTGTTTTTTCTAACGTGTGTAAACAATCATCAGTTGAGTATTCATACCTGTAATGTGATAGTAACAACTACACATTCTGTCTTTAAAAGGGAACGGTGGGGTTTGAGCAGCATATTGACAAGTGCCTGGATCTGTCAGCATACCTCTACAATAAAATAAAGGACAGAGAAGGCTACCAGATGGTGTTTGATGCAGAGGTGAGATCATTAACAAATCTTTTAAATATTTACGACAATGACTATAAAAGAAGCAATTAGATACTAGAGGTGATCGACAACAGAGAAAATGCTCTTTAGAGTCATGATGAATGCATAGATAATTTTAATTTGTACCTTAACCTCCTCATTGGATTGATTGAATCATTTTGCTTTGCTGACATGTGGACACGAAAAGCTGAAATTACAGAAGGCACATTTTATCAGCGCTCATTACAAATGTTGTTCCAATTTCCTCTTATCAGCCTCAGCACACTAATGTGTGCTTCTGGTACTTTCCTCTGAGCCTGCGAGGATTGCCTGACGGTGAGGAGAGGCGGGAGAGGTTGCACAAGGTAATGACTCATCAATCTGCTTTTTAAGCTTTGTTTCTTGCTCCTCTGCCCTCTCAGAGTCTGATTAATGGATTCATACTGTATCTGTCTAGATTACTGGAGTTATACAGCGGAATAATGCACCAGATGAGTCCATATGCCTGTGTGTTTTATAGGGGTTGAACTGACTGTATTGTTCTGGGTTGAAACAAACACTAATGCAGGTGTTTCATATAAGAATTTGGATAATAATTGCCAGCCCTGGTGTTTTTTTTGTATATTTTTATTACCCTTTTATGCCAGGAAAACAAAGAAATGATCATCATAAAAACTTTGAAGTGTTTTTCAAGTCCCTCGGGCATCTAAAGTATCTATGAATGAGCACAAATCCAGTCATAACAGCCTTTAACCCATAAAGATCCAAACAGCCACTGGTGACCAAAACCATCTACCGATGTAAAAGGTTTAATACCTGTTGATCCATTAATCCTATCAATACATGTAAATAATTGGTGTAAAATGCAGTTTTTCATCTTTTCATGGTCATCAGATATGACTCCTTTGGACATTCAGAGGCTCCGTAGTGAACATGGAAACACTATCATCTACTACAACATCAATTCACCAGTAAAACCCATGGAGTTTGATCAGTGACAGTGGATGGAGACATTTGGTTTATGTTCAGTTAATGATGTATTTTACTGAAAAAGTCACTTTTTTCTCAGTTTTCTCTGTTTTTGATTAATAATCCTCAACTTTAATCTGAGATTTTATGAACATCAACATGATCAGTAAATTAGATATAGAAAAATACATGATTTTCACTGAAAAAAACACATAATACAGAGGATAATATTATAATAAATGGTGATGAATGACTTAAGAAAGGTTAGATAAAGAGAAAAATTCATTTGGGAGCTTCCATAATAGTAGCACTGGGTCTTTATGGGTTAATATAACACAGCTGCCACTGGTGAACATCATCTTATCTGCTGGTTGTCAACAAGCCTTTGTCAAGATCATATAGTTATACCAGTGCATCCATTTTTATTCATGAATGTATGTGTCCAGAGCTGAAACTTTTATTTAAACACACATGTTCTCCACAACAGGTGGCCCCAAAGATCAAGGCCATGATGATGGAGTCCGGGACCACAATGGTAGGTTACCAACCACAAGGAGACAAAGTCAACTTCTTCCGCATGGTCATCTCTAACCCTGCTGCTACCAGGTCAGACATCGACTTCCTCATTGAGGAGATCGAACGTTTGGGACATGACTTGTAAGAGCCGCATCTGTATTGTGAAAACCCTTCCTTTTTCTGAATCTGAAAAGCCTTGAGCTTGGCCTTTGTGTCCCCATCGTCTCATAAAGACATTGAGATTTTATCTTAGAGGTCTTTTCTGGCAATGCACAACAAGCAAATCGCCCTGTGTGTCTCTTGTTTGTCTCTTCTATGTTTAGCAGTGATGACATACTGTATATTTAACAGGTTTGCGCAGTAAAAAGGATATAGAGTAAAAAGGATATAAGTCAAAACCTATGAGGATCCCATAAGCACACTGGTATTCTTGCCAAACCATATGAAAATAAACTAATGTTTCAGTCAACAGACACTCCTCAGAATAAATCATTCTTTCTTTTCATGTAAATACAATGAGGCAAGAATATCTGAGCACTTGAATGAGTCTGTCAATAGCAATGTTAACAAGCGTCATTTTACCGTTGTACTATATAAAGATCAGTCTAAAAACAGAACAAAACCATATTTTTTCACAAGTGATGGAGACCTCGATGCATTAACATAAATAGTATTAATTGAATATATATGATGTACTGACTGTTGGTGCTCCATGTTGTCTACATAATTATCAAAGCAGATGCACCGCACATTGTATCTTAGCTGTTATTTCCCTTTGATATTACATAGGTGGAAATATATAACACAGTCATTGTAACAAGAACTGTACTCGATTGCTGTGTTTTTAGAGATTTTTGTGTAGATTGTGTATAGTATTGTTACATTGCCTTTGTGCCAAATGTGTCCTAGTTTTACAGTGATAAAACCCTATATGTAAATCAGTCATACAGTATAGTATGTAATAGATTAATCACTTTATTTATATGAAAAGAATATAATTGTGAATAGGTTATCTGCTTTTTTGTTCCATTTGTAATGTATCCTACCGCATATTTGGACACTGCTGTATAAAATGTTTTGAATAACATCTTTTAGTGTATTTGTGAACCAAAGAAGGGTTGCATTAACATTTGATCATATACATTGCCATTATTATCCCTTACGGATGGATTCAGATGTTTATATGAGAATTTTAGCAGCCATAAATTTTGTGCAATCTTGTTGTGTAACTGTGCAATGTCATTGTAATTCATCGACTGAATGTTGTTGAGACACATCTAGATGCTGATGCTTTGTTAAAGATGACAAGCACAACGCTAAACCACGACACCGGGGCGGCTTTTATTCTAAAGACATATGATTGTTGGTATTATAACGTGTTAAATGGAGTAAAAAGTATAATATGCAAAGTTTTGTTTGTTTTTGACATGCTCACTAGAGCTTGGACTACTTTTACGTTGAGCAAAAACAACGCGAGACATGGGGATATTTATCACTTTAGCTTGAAATGCACAGTGTTTGCTACTGTTATAAGGTTTTACTGTACATTCCTGAATTAGTGGGATGAGACGTCCCTTGTCAGATTCAATGTAGGCACTTTAACCTCATGCCGCCATTTGCAGAGTTTTAACTGTTGTATCCACAACGCTAATAAAGACATGAGCTGTAGAACATCTGTGAAAGGCATCGTCGCAGTTTTTTGAGAGTAAGTTTACCAATAAATATGTAACACTGATGTGAGAGCGTCTGAGAGATGACTTACCTCAACAGACACTCAGCCTCCAGCCTTCACTGTTCATTTGTCACTGCCATAGACAGGCTCAGTGCATCAGGGCGGAAGGCTGCTGACACTCACAACAGATGGGAAGACGGTCTGTATGTGTCCAGCCTGTAGACAAATATATGCAAAATAAATGTATATATGGAGAAAAATTCACAATGTGGTTAAATGATAAATCAATCTCGGCATGGTGGTGCTGTCTGGTTAAACTCCAACATTCAGGAGCAACATTGTCCGTCTGTCTTTTTCTTTCCTCACGCGCATTTTACCAATGCACCTGGCTGTCATCCACCATTGGTCAGATTAATCACCCTCAAGGGACTTTTTATTGGCTGATCATCTCACAGCTGAGATTTCACGACCCCCACCTTACCCTCCCCACTGCCAATTCCTTCACTCCTGTCATTACTCACACTTTTAAGATATTTATCATAAAACGCATTAGACTGTGCTCTCTTAACATTTTTTTTCCGAGGAGCCTATTTCGACGCTCTGCCTGGCTGCATTTTATTTCGACACAGCCATAGAGGAGCCGGCTGTTTCTCTCCTTCCCCATCCTCCACCGGGTGCCGCTTCTTTGTTTCATGGTTCAGTGCTGCGATCATTACAGACCTGGTGTCACAGGCTGCTTTGTAAAGTTACAGGGAACAGAGGATTAAAGAAATAACCACTCATAATAGGGTAATAGAAATAATAACCCTTGACTCTTTGCCCCATCTGAGGAGACAGGGAGCGTTTTTTTTGTTTGTTGCTTTAAGGCCTGCACTGTCATTGAAGGTTAAATGTGCCAAAACATAATGATATGGCTAATTTGGAAGCAGGTGTTGGGAAATCTTACAATGATTAAATGCAAATGAAACCAGGCCTTCAACTCCTACTGTGTCACAGTCTAGTGGCTCTCAATATGTGAATGAATGGCCGCCCAAAGTAAGTTACATAATCGCAGCACACCATTAATCAGTATATTCAGTATATGCACAATGTTGCATCTAATTACTGAAATCAATGAAGATTTATGTGACGAGAGCTAATTTGTTCTATGCTTTATTAGGACTGGTTTTCAGCTTTGGCCCTGGCGTCTGTTATAGGCCATAAAATCTATATCTTGCAGCATTTCAAGGGGATCATCGCTTTAATTAACCATCAGTATCTCTGTCAGTTCCAGTTAAAAGATAAACATTGATGGATAAGACGAGTGAAACAATAAGATGCAGAAGGTCTGGGCTTTTCCTGCAAACACCAGACTGTGAAACACTTAATGTCCCTCTCTGGATGACTTTTTTCAGCCTCTGTGGAGTCAGCTCTCATTAGAAGACTGCTACAATTATTGAGCTCACCGCATTATCGTTCCGCTGTGTTCTTTTTACTTCCACAACACACCCTTTTTTTTGGGGGGGGGGATGTATGACATTAAAGCAAAGTTTCCCCTCTCACAATAGGTCGCTGACCCATCTATCCATTCTCAGCTGTTTTACTCCTCTCCCTTATACATCTATGACTCTTGTCAGTGGTGTCCTGATGAGCCAAATATATCTGCCGCCCATGGGAATCACTGCCACATTAGCTTCCTGATAGATACTGACGTTCCCATTGTGTAAGGCAAGTCTAATGAAATGATGATGATGATATTGACTGCGGGCCGTTTGCCAACCCCCCCCCCCCCCTTTTCCTCTTTCTTCTCCACACACCATTCATATGAGCTTCACAATCTTTCCAGTTCAACACAACTAGGATTTAAGCACTCACACTGTAAAAAAATGACTGTAGAATTAACACCAAAAAGTTGTAAAATTGCAACATAAAAAAACTGTAAGTGACAAAACAATGCAAAGTTGTTTATTTGAAAAGATTTTTGTGTTAACGATTAAATCAAATATAGCTGTAGGTTTTACAGGAAGAGTATGTGAACAAAACCAGATTTGTATGTAGAAATGATGTATTTCTATTGTTTTTAGAAAATAAAACTGTAATTTGAAATACAATGCAGTGCCGTTTAAACTGCAAAGACCATAATGGTGAAATAACGACATATTTGCTTTTTTATACATATATATAAAAAAGTGGGTTGGTAGAGTTGGTAGAGCGGCTCGTCCAGTAACAAAAGGGTTGGAGGTTTGAATCCTGGCTCTGACTGTCCGTATGTCAAAGTGTCCATGGAAGACACTGAACCCTAAATTGCTCCCAGTTGGACCTGGTGGATTTGGAAAGTGCTTTGGACACCATGAAGGTGTAGAAAATGTGCTAAATAAGTGCAGTCCATTTACCAGTTAAATCCAGTGTTAAATCTACATGTTTAAAATGTTAAATCTACATGTTACTCCATAAATATGTTTACAGTTGGATGTGTTTTTTACAGTATTGTTCTGGAAACCACAGCTGCCAGTTTTTTTCCGTAAAAACAACATGATTTTTTTTACAGTGCAGACTTAAATCACAGTTATATGTTTCTGTGCTTAATTTCTACAACAATCAATGCATTTTTCCCCCAAGTTCCAATCAAACAGCAGGTTTGACTGTCGTTAAAACACTGATAAAAGAATCAATTGTACCACCTTAAGGTCTCTGACTTCTAAAGTAATTATAATGGGTTACAATTATCTCAATAGCCTCCTCTTATTGACTGCACGTCCAAAGCTTGATTAATCCTGGCAGAAAGTAATTTTTAAGCAGGAGATTAGTAACTTGCCTGCCTCCATGGCTGGGGTGTGTAAACCTAATGTGGCGCTTGTTAAAGCTGAAGGGCTGCTAGTAAATGTGTCTGTTGGACATTTTCTAAAGGAATTAGCATGAGGCCGGGAGCAATTACACTGCAGCAAACCAAGTGTGTGTGTGTAGTGATTGCTATCATGCATGCTAAATGAAGAAAACAACCTCCAGCACATGACGGTAACGTACTGCTCTAAATGAAATACGATCAGTGGAATGTTTCGACTGTTCTCTGCATGTTTGTCTCTTTTTCTTTCTTTAGCAGGAGCTGGTCAGGACAGTAAACGTACATCCGTTGGTGCTGAAATTAAAATGATAAACAACAATGACGTGGTGCTGGACTCTCCTGTTGTCATCTGAACACCAGCTCAGAGCACAAAAAAACATTTAAGTCAGCATAGTGCATGTGTTTATTACTCAACCCATTCATCTTGCAAAAAACCCCCAAAAACTTTTACCTAAGCTTGACAATAACAGCACCCTCATTATTCTAAGATACATTGTACTACAGACATATTCATTTCCAGCCACCTCTTTGTTAATGTTTTCTGCTTCCTCACACTATGTGCATAGTGGTACAAACGCCTGAACAACATTTCTTGGAAACTTTAGTTGTAAATTCCTTAAAAGGCCAGAGAGGCATAAATCTGAGCAAGCTTTCCACAACTGAGGAACAATGATAGCCAAGTTCTAAGGCGTCAGCAAGCTTCTGCTGAAATACAGAGTTTATTTATCTGCCCCATGAAGGAGTAAGTGTCACCGCCTACAGTATATTTCCCACTGATAGTAAATAACATGATATGAAGATCTGTTGGAACAATAAATGCCTTGAATGAGTGCAACGCTGATCAATAAATAACTCAAGAAGGAATTACTATCGTACTAATTGTAATAAAGCATCAATGTGTTAACTGTCGTGTATTTATGATCTTCTTGAACTGTTTCCAGGTCTTCCAAGAAACAAGGACACAGGAAATGAGTTTTATCTTCAATCACATGATCTTTGGAAATAAAAAAAAAAACACACTCAGGTGTTTATTTCAACACTATTTCAGTGTCTACATTGTAGACGCATGACAAAGATAAAATGGGTGGTTCTTGTAAAATGTCACCAAATTTGCACTTTGTGATGTGTTAAGAAGAGTCTATATACAGTCAGGTCCATACGTGTCTGGACAGTGACACAAATTTGAGGATTTTGCCTCTACACCACCACAAATGATGTTTATATTCATGCACTTTGTCCACATGAGTGTTGGCTGATCTATGGGGGCACCTGTGTTGAGCCGCATTATGTAATAAATTCCCATTATGTAATAAAAGTTCAAAATTTAATAAGAATGTCACGTCATCTTGTAATAAAGCCGCATTATGTAATAAACTGACACATTTTGTAATAAACTACCTCAAATGCATTATGTAGTAAATTTTTTCGCATTATGTAGTAAGTTATTACAATTTGAGAAATTTATTACAAAATGCACTTGACACATTTTTATTTTCAGGAAAATGTAATGTGCTAAATTAATCTTTAAACTGTGTGGTTAAAGTTCTGATTACATTACCTGTAGCTCCTGTGACTAATTTCTTCTAAATTGCTCTGAAATTATATTAATTTGGATTGTTATTACATAATGAATCATGTTATTACATTAAAAAAAAAAAAATGTGTCAAGTGCATTTTGTAATAAATTTCTTAAATTGTAATAACTTACTACATAATGTGAAAAAATTCACTATATAATGCGTTGACGTAGTTTATTACAAAATGTGTCAGTTTATTACATAATGCGGCTTTATTACAAGATGACGTGACATTCTTATTACATTTTGATCTTTTATTACATAATGGGAATTTATTATATAATGTGGCTCAACAACCTGTCTTTTTATTACTCCTATTCATGTAAGTTTTCATTGTTTTGTTTTTTTTACCTTGTACTGTCTTTTATGTATTTTTATGCTGAGCTCCTGCAACTCGTTTTGCAATGCAGTTTTTCTGCACATGGTAAATAAACTGATTCTGATTTTAAAAAAGTGTTTTCTTCACCAAAAAAGGCTGAAATCATCCATTTTAGATATCTTCCATGGTCTTCCAGGCCTATAGGTGTTGCTGAGCTCAAGAGTGGATTCTTTCTCTTTAAGAATGTACCAAAGTTTTCACTATATCTTGGTTAGATTTATATTATTTTTGTAGTCGAATAATAACCTCCCTCTCTTACAATGATACCTTTTCAGATCTCATATTTAAAATTCTAGTGAAAATGATGGACCTTTGTCTAAAATGGTTGCAATTCCTAAACAGTTAATGCATTATTTTTGTCAAACCTCTTGAGTTAAAGCTGAAAGTCCATACTTCAGTCACATCTTCGTTACTTCATAAGAAATCCACTGTGATTGTGTACAGAGACAAAAATAGAACACTTGAGGCACTGTCCAAACACTTATGGACTTGATTGTATGACAAAAATAGATGAGGTGTCTTATAACATTTCAGGTTTTGACTTTTTCTCCTAACATCTTGAATAAAACGTTTAAAAATATCTATATCATCATTTCTGTGGAGCCAAAACATGCTTTGGCTTCATCTCTGTCACTGTTTTGGTGCCTTATTGTGCATTCTGCAGATTTTTATGCAAGCATTCACTGTTAACTGCCTGATTTTAACCCTTTCATGCATAGTGGTCACTACAGTGGACAGTTACTCTACAGCTTTACTCTTGTATATTCATGGGTTTTGTTGTTTTAGTTCCATATCAACCAACACAGTGGACACTTATGCATCGTCTCATAAACTGCAATTCATACCATTATTGTAACTTTGCTGTTCTTGATTGGTTCTTGAGTGGAAATCAATTGTTAATCTTTATTTTTTGCATATTATCTCCATGAAGTGAGTAATAACTAGTATTAGAATATGTTAAAATGTGAGAAAACATCAGATTAGCTGCGTTAAACATGGTTTCATTTCACTGTTTTCATATCACTTAATGATATTGGGTTTTAAATATATGTTTCTTTGCTTCAAGAATAAAATTCATGGTGTAGCTGAGTGGACATTTTTGTAACTCCATGAAAAACAGGTTGATTTTAAAAAAATTCAATCACATTGTTGGTTTTTTTTTCATGCCTAAAGAGGAATAAAAACACTCAGGAAAAAAAATCTTGATTAAGGTTCTCATAATTCATGCATGAAAGGGTGAACGAATGTCCTCCTTTAGAGTTGTCTTCATCTTGATGTCATTTCACATGATATAAATTTAATTTCAGTTCTGTTCACCATGTTACACTCCAAATATATATATGGTTTTATATGAACAAGTGTGCAGTTTATTGTCAAATTATCATCCCATGTGGCTTCCAGAGACAGGAAATCAAGGTGAGCTCTAGCGGACACTGAGACTGACAGGATAAGTGATGATTGATGAGGAGAAACACAACCCTGAGCAAGTTTATGTTAAATTATTTGATAAGACCCTCTGAAATACCGAGATATGCCATTACATATACATGAATCTTCTCTTGAGCCCCTTGTTTTTTATAGCATCGATGATATCCATTTATTATCAGCGCTTGATCACAGAGACAATTTTATTCTTTCACGTGTTCCCTGGCCCATGTTCCTGCTCTGACATGAATAGGTGATCGAATCAGAAGAGGATGCTGGGAAATAAATGAGAAAACAACTATTAAAGGTATGGCTGATAATTGCTCAGATATGGATAATGGTAAAAGCTGGAGACTTTTTAACACATACACTACATATACCTTATATAAGGAAAAGCAGATTTCAAGGGTGAATATTATTTAAATCAGTGCAAATTTAACCCATAAAGACCCAAATATCCACCGTCGACTAAAAGTATCTACTGATTTAAAATGTTTAATACCTGTTGATCCATTAATCCTATCAATACATGTAAATAATTGGTGTAAAATGCAGTTTGTCATCTTTTCATGGTCATCAGATATGACCCGTTTGGATGTTCAGAGGCTCCGTAGTGAATGTGGAAACACTGTCATCTTCTACAATGTTGATTCACTAGTAAAACCCATGGAGTTGGATCAATGACAGTGGATGGAGACACTGAGTTTATATCCAGTTAATGATATATTTTACTGAAAAAGTCACTTTTATTTAATGACCCTCAACTTTAATTTAAGCTTTTATGAACATCTACACAATCAGTAAATTAAATATAGGAAAATATATGATTTTCACTGAAAAAATGCAAAATACAGAGGATAATATTTTAATAAATGGTGACAAATCACTTAAGAAAGGTTGAATATAGAGAAATATTCACTTGGGAACTGACACAAAAGCATCACTTGGTCTTTATGGGTTAAAGTACTTATACTTCACTTCAATATTTACATTTTCTGCATACTTAGACAAATGTACTTTTTACTGAACTACATTTGTCTGATAGCTTTAGATACTCTTCAAATTATAGTTTTCCATCCTTCTGTGTAGCAAAATCGGCACATTTCCAAATGTACAGAATTTTAATATTTGTGAAACTGAAGGATTAAAGCGCTGCATTTAACATATTCCATCCTTAGGCTAAATAGATTCTTGATTCTCTGATTATAACACAGTAACAGCCCAAAACTATACACTATGCAAGATGTTACAGACCAAAATTATGCATTAAGCTTTACATTTCACTCTGAACATTGCAGAAAAGTCATCGTATATAGTCTTATTTGTCTGTGGTGTGGAATTGTCCAATTGTTAAACAGTTTCAACAGACAGTATAGATATCAAACTCTGTTCTATAACATGTATCCTTGGTTTGAAAATGGACATTCCACAACCAATGACTGAATATAGTCTTACAGCTTTGACCTTCCTATCAGTTAAAATGACTATTTTAATAAAGTTGAAACAATAACAGAAAACCAAATTACTTCCCACTGTTAGTATAACTGCTTTATGGACTTGGCATTCAATGGAGCAGCTGCTCTGGTTCACCAAGACAATGAAAGAATTAAGGGTATTCACGATCCTCAGCTCTTTGTTAGAAATCTGTCTTGGAAAAGCCTAATTATTGAATTTCTGTTGCTAGATTTCTGCTGTTGCGCACATAAATTTGTGCATCTTTTAAGTTATAAGAAGCTATTACTAAAAAAAAATAAAAATAAAAAAATAGATAGATAGATAGATAGATAGATAGATAGATAGATAGATAGATAGATAGATAGATAGATAGATAGATAGATAGATAGATAGATAGATAGATAGATAGATAGATAGATAGATAGATAGATAGATAGATAGATAGATAAAATCCTTCTTGAATTAGCAGGAATTCAAGCTTCCAGTGCAGTTTCTCAGTTCATGAAAATGTGACTTTTTGGAGATACATGGTTCTCACAGGACAGCAACAACACAAATATGTGATGATCTTTAAGAATGAGACAGTGCTGTAGATTTAACCACCAGTAATACATAAATCAAATGAGCTCAACATTAAACATGCACAGCAGTAAAATACAGCATTGATGGAAAGTGTGTATGCGCTAGCAAAAGTGAAACAACAAAGAGATAAAATGAACATAAAAATTTAATGAAAGTGACAGAACTGGAAAAAATTAGCAACAAAATAGAAAAAATAAACAGTATCTCATGGAAGTTGTGTCTCATCATTAACTCGCTGTGAAATAAAATAATTTCTGTTTGATGTTACTACTGTAAACGCACAAGTGTTTCATTAAAGAGGGGCGTAAATATAAGAACATAAGATTGTTCTTTTTTCTGCTCCTTTTCATTAATAATGAGGTGAATTTGCTGACATGTAAAAGCAGATTTTCTTTTTCTGTATTTTAGCTTATGAATGAAATATCATGGAGAATGAGATTTTCTAATTTAACTCTTTAATGCATGAATTATGAGAACCTTTGTCAATATTTTTTTCCTGAATGTTTTTATTCCTCTTTAGACATGAAAAAAAAAAACAATGTAATTGATTTTTTTTTTTAAGGAACCTATTTTTTATGGAGTTACAAAAATGTCAACTCAGCTGGACACCATGTTTTTAATTTCTGAAGCAAAGAAACATGCATTTAAAAATGCAATATCAGAAAATGATACACTGTGTGAAAACTATGAAATAAAAACATTTTTAATGCAGCTAATCTGATGTTTTGTCACATTTTAACATACTCTAATACTAGTTATTACTCACTTCTTGGAGATGATATGCAAAAAAAACCAAAAAAAACCCCCCAAAAAACAACTTTTTGTTTAAGAAAATTGTTAAATACAGTCTGATAACAACCAGCAATTGATTTACACTCAAACATGATACTGTAGATCAGGTTTATCAAGAACAGCAAAGTTACAGTAATGGTATGAATTGTAATGTATGGGATGGTGCATAAGTGTCCACTGTGTTGGCTGATATGGAACTAAAACAACAAAATCCATGAATATAGAAGAGAAGAGCTTTGAATAGCAGTCCACTGTAGTGACCACTATGCATGAAAGGGTTAATTACAATATGGGACACATTTAACTGCCAGTCTCACTTTAATCTGCCTGAATACTCTCTTAAACAATGGGACATTGAATAATATGTGCATCAAAGTACACACCTGAGCACCACATTATATTATATTACATTTACTATTGCATATTTGTACACAGTTTATGGATAATGTTTAGAATATCAGGACCACTATAGCTCATGGACTGGATGGATTAGTAGCATTCAGATTGGTTAAAAAAAAAAAAAAAAAAGCCTTCCTGTGCAGATGTTTTAATGACATTATTTACTTCTTGGGTCTTCATTTGTGGCTCAGGCTTTTCCAGCGGAAGTGCCCTGAACCAGGAACCGCAGGAAACAGTGACATGTTCGTGCGGGGAGGCGGCTGCTAACCACCGGAGCACGGCCACACATCCAGGGGACACATGGGAGGGTCTCAGAGCATCCAGATCCCGGGCGGAGGGACCGAAGGGTACCATGTCCTCAGAGTAAGAGCTTTTTCATGTCCTGCACTGACGCAACTCAGCGGACACTGTCGAGGAACGCACCGTCAGCTAGCGCCAGTACTAGCAACTTTTTATTCAATATTAAACCATAATTCAATAAAACAGTGACTGGAGAGGGTACACAGATGTCAAATAACCTAGTAGTTAACGATGTCTGCATTTAAGAGAGGGTTTAAAGCTTTATTTATGCGTTTACATCTCTGAATGAACGCTCATATGTGTGATGTTGTGTTTACGACAGACTCTGCGATTTACGCCCATCACAGGTTTACGGGTTTCATCAGTGACACATTATGCAGCAAGAATGTTGTGTAGAAGATAGTCTTATGATTTTGGCCGAATATTTAAAAATGTGGACTCGACTAAAGCAAATATTTGACGTGTCTCCCATGTTGTCAGTGCTGGACAGCTTCCAGGATACACAACTACCAGAATAACCAGTGTGACCAGTACACCTGCCTCTAGTCAACGTGTTCAGTTAGGAAACCGGTTATTATAAAAAAAAAAAAAAAAAGAGCCTTTTGGCCTATGTTTAACCTTACTATTCTTATACAAACCTTTTTTCCCCACATACCACTTAAATATTAAAACAATACTCATTTTTTCTGCAACACATTTCTTTAACCCTTTCATGCACAGTGGTCACTCCAGTGGACAGTTCTTCTCCAGCTGTTCTCCTCTATATTCATGGGTTTTGTTCTTTTAGTTCCAAATCAGCCAACACAGTGGACACTAATGCATCATCCCAAACACTGCAGTTCATACCATTACTGTAACTTTGCTGCTCATGATAAACCTGATCTGCAGTAACATGTTTTAGTGGAAATCAGTTGCTAATTGATATTAGACTGTAATTAACAGTTTTCTGAAACAAATTTATTTATTTATTTGTTTATTTATTCATTCATTCATTCAGTCAGTCAGTTATTTATTTATTTGTTTGTTTGTTTGCATATCCTCCTGAGACCCAGCAATGCATTTTGTCCTCTGTAGGGAACAGAAGTTTGACAGATTTGCTTAAAAAATGCTGTGCGTTACAAAGGACATTCTATTAAAAAATCAATCAATACATAAAATGATTTTAAAAATGTATCTGAAAAAAACTGTTGCATTATACAGTTTCCAATCAAGACAATTTTTTAACGTAAAAAAAGCTAAAACTGTCAATTTCCTGGGTCTCAGAGGATTTTATCTCCATGAAATGAGTAATAACTAATATTAGAGTATGATAAAATGTGAGAAAACATTAGCGATTTAGCAATTAGCGGCATTAAAAATGTTTTTGTGTCATAGTTTTTACTCAGTTTATCACTTCTGATGATGAGTTTTGAATACATGTTTCTTTGCTTCAAAAATTAAATGTGTAGTGTCCAGCTGAGTGGACATTTTTGTGACTCCACGAAAAATAGGTTCATAAAAAACAATTCATTTGCATTGTTTTTTTTCATGCCTGAAGAGGAATAAAAACATTCAAGAAAAAAATATTGACCAAGGTTCTCATAATTCATGCATGAAAGGGTTAATCCACTAATTAGGTGTAGGTCCTTGAATGTCCTTCCATTTTAAAGAATTAAATCAATATGCAAAAATGTAACAGTTTTCCTCTCCCTCTGGTTACTTAACCCTTTGATGCATGAATTATGAGGACCTTAGTCAAGATTTTTTTTTTCCTGAGTGTTTTTATTCCTCTATAGGCATGAAAAAAACAATGTGATTGAAATTTTTTAAATGAACTTATTTTTAATGGAGTTACAAAAATGTCCTTGTAGCTGGACACCATGTGTTTAATTTTTGAAGCAAAGAAACATGTATTTAAAATGCTATATCAGGAAGCGATATACTGTGTGAAAACTATGAAATACAATTTTTTTAATTAAACTAATCTGTTGTTTTCTCACATTTTAACATACTCTAATACAAGTTATTACTTACTTCATGGAGGTAAAATGCAGAAAAACCCCAACTTTTTAATTAAGAAAACTGTTAATTACAGTCTAGTAACAACTAATAATTGATTTACACTAAAACATGTTACTCCATTTCAGGTTTATCAAGAACAGCATAGATACAGCAGTTGTATGAATTGTAGTGTATGGGATGATGCATAAGTGTCCACTGTGTTAGCTGATATAGAACTAAAAAAACAAAACCCATGAATATACAAGAGAACAGCTGTAGAATAGCTGTCCACTGTAGTGACCAGTATGCATGAAAGGGTTAAAACTGCAAAATACACATTTACACACCCACAGAAATAACACATTCTGTTAATCTCAAAATTAACTTAAGTGTCTCTGGTGAAGTTCTGAAGGTTCTTGCAGTCCCACAAAAAGTGCTGTTACACTTAATACGAATATCAGGAATGTTGGGATGGAAATAGGGCTATATAAGCTGTGAGGGAGCTGTAGTGACCCCCCCTCACTAACCAGGTGTATCCCATCCACCTCACACCCATTTAGTTTAATCATTTAGTACTTGTATTTATCCTTGCACCTATTTAGTTTAATTATTCAGTATTGGTATTTAATCCTTTAATTTATTGATGACCACTTTTTGTGTTGACATCTAAGATGGTACCTATTTAGTTTGTCTTCACTTAAAGTTTGCTCATTTGGTTTTCTCTCTCTCCTTTTGAGGTCAGCGGGTGGGGCACTCACATGGAAGCGCGCCCATGTGAGTGCAAGCAGGTGTAAAAGGTCTGCCTGATCAGTCCAGATCATTCAGCCACCAGAGTCTCGCCAGGTGCAGACGATCGGCCTGATCAGGCCAGACCATGGAGCCCAAAGGGAGGGGAGGTGTAGCAGGGAAGGACAGGATTAAAGTTATCACAAGGGATGCATTTTTTTTAGAGATAATACATTAATTTAAATACTAAGGTTGATATTTAGGTTTGTGTTTGTAGATGTGTTTAAGTGAGGTGGATGTTTGTTTCAGGCTTGTAAACTAGTCTGTACTGGGTTCACCTGTGGATGAGAGGGTGGTGGAGTGGGCCAGGCCTATTTAATGGGGGTCTACAGACTTGTAAATGTTCTTCATTTTTTCCTGATGTCTCTGAAGGAGGGAGATGCTGCCTGTTTGCTGTGTTTTTTTTTAGTTGGTGCGTAAAAATAAAAGTTAAGTATTTTTTTCAACTCCTAATGGCTTTTGTTTGACTTGGGCGCTGTGGCTTTCCTGGTTAAAGTAAGACGACCAGCAAATCCTACATAAGCCTTTTATCATTTTATAGACCTTTCATTTTTATCATAGTATGTGGCTAAAAACAAATTTTTGCAAATTAGCCTAGTGTTTTATTATATTAATTTATTGTACGTTACAAGTAGAGCTGCAACCGATTGATCAGGTGCTTGAAATGAATGCAAAAATTCACAACTCAATTAATCGACTCAAATTGATTGAAGGGAAATATTCTATTGCAGTTTTCCTGAATTGAAGCTTCTTTGTGTGTCACATTAAGTGTCCGTGTGAAACACAACAGTGGAACCAATGTTTAACAGCAGAGAAATGAAGGAAACAAAGCTTTGATTCAGGAGAATTGTGGTTGAATGATTTTTTTTAATTTTTTTTTTTTGGATCATTGCAGCTCTCATTACAAGCCTCTTGATTTAAAGTGATACCGTTCTACATTGCCATAATTAACAATATCCAGCAAATAAATGTTATTTATTATTTTGTATGTGTGCTCATTCAGTAGAATCTTTTTCCTTTTGAAAATAATTGCAGCATATATACAGTAAGGTTTAAAAAAGCTTCTATAAATATCTACCCAGACAGTGGATAGTTAACAGGATGTTTTACTCACTATGATGTTGGGGTCAGTAGTGGTCAATAGGTAATATTAGGCTTCCCAGCTGGAAATAGTGACTCTGAGGTAGAACTGGGTGATGGGGCCAAAAATTAATTATATCTTAGAAAATTTACAATTACGTTCTCTGAAGACAAAACATGATTTGTAAATACTAGTCTATTTCTTTATTAAACTTAAAGTATATGTCCTATGTAATGGGATAAACATATTCACAATTAACATACTGCATTTACTTATTGCTGAGCACGAAAGGAATCTCAAATTTTAAACTTTTTTTTCATGACTTTCAGAGATTGAAACTTGGTGTAATTGAATTAATTCGATATAATGCTCAACCTTTTCTTTGAAGGAAAATTAAATGCAGCTCAAAAGATAAAAACCACACCCACCTGTTTCTTTGTTGATCCTGATGTGCATTCCAACATTTATTGATCAGCTCTTTTGAGATTAATGTTCAGTGGTTCAGATTTTTTGAAGTGTTTATTGCTTTGACATAGTTTTCAGTTCAAGAGTCACCTTTATTTAAGTCAAGGCAGTCAATTTCAGACATGCTGAAGTTTATATCATACAGAAAATTTAGAGGGTAAGAGAGACAGCAGCATAAAGGCCACCAAATGGAACATGTTGGGGTTTTTTTCGTAAAGTTTACTTTATAATGAAATCTACAAAATAAAGAGCAAATATTATTGTTTGTATTAAAGACAATATTGAACCATCTGATGAGTGTTTCAGTCTGAGACGGGGCTTTTACAGGGTAATTTCTTCACGCCCGAAAGCAACTAAAAGTCTGGAGTGCATGTTAAATGTAAAATAGTTTATGCCAATTTAGGAGGATCTAATTGCACAAATGGAATTATAATGTTCATAATTATATTTTCATGAGCGTATGATCACACAAACATGAGAATTATTTTGTTTGTGTTACCTTAGAATGAGTTGTTTATACCTACAGAGAAAGCAAGTCACCATGTCTACAGGGCTCAGAGAAAATGTCTTTGCTTTTTCGTTTTTCTCTGATTTATAGAAGTCCTTTAAGCGTTATGTTTTGGATGTTTTTTGCAGCCACTGTGGATGAAAATGAGGTGGTTTTCAGTTGTCTTCAATCTGTAATTTTGGCACTAACTAAATATCACACTGTTTCTTGGGGTTGAGAACAGCTGCATCTTATATCAAGTATAAGGAGACTTTAAAATGAAGAATTTATTTTATAATTATAAGCTTCCACAGCTGCGATTTGTTGTCATGGTTCAATGAGTTTAGCAAATGTAAAGCCACTTATGTATTAATCTAATCTAATGTAGGGTAAGGGACAATGGTGGAAACCTGATCCAGATAAACAGATGTGAAAAATGAACCAGAGCAGGTATAAAGGAGTTTGAGCAAATGGAGAACACTAACTCTTAGGCTGGAATGCTTGAGGAATCTTCACTTAGTCAGCTCCCATATACAGTTTACTGTAAAGATGTCTGTCTGAGTAACGTCTGCTGAATACCTGCTGTCACTTTATAAATAATAGCCAACAAACATATCTGGGTTGAGATCAAACTCCGACTTGTTAACTGTCATAGAGAAACGGACACACTTCACCTGCGAAGCAAGATAACTGGTTAAATCAGGATTATCTTTAGGGAGTAAATCATTTAGTTTGCTTTGAAGGAACAGGACCTGAGTCTGTGCTTCATCTTATGGAGGATTTCAGAAGCATGTTTTGAAGACACTCTGTATTTGATATTATAATATGTATTCAAAGAAAAAGTCCCCGCCTGGATTTAACAGAGCAGGTAGATGAGTCTTCTGTTAGATAATAAAGACATTTACACTCATGGATTGTCCAGCCTTGAACCCCATTGAAAATCTTTAGGATGTGACAGCAGTTCAACCCCCCCCATCATCAACACAAGGCAAAAAAAAATGAATGCAACTCTGGCTGGAAATAAATGTTACTTTTTTTTCTCCCTTTCTTTTCTTTATTGCTGTTAAAAACTTACAGGCTATTATATATCCACAGTAAGGGAAAGGAAAGAAAAACAAAACAAAATCACTTTGATTCTCAGCTTATGTTAGTGACAAACATATGGGTACAGAAGCACATCAAGCCCAATACAGCTTAACTAATATAGAGAATAACAGGAGTCCATCTTCTTATAGTTTTAATAAGATGACAGTCATAGTTTCCATTGTTTGGACATTTTTATCTTTGTGAATCCATTGAGCTATCATAGGAGGGTCAGGCTGCATCTGATTAATGGTAATAATTTTTCTTGTAATCATCACCAAGATATGTAAAATGTTATAACATTTATTATGATATTGTGTAAGTACTGCAGGGCATAAAGGGTGCCATTGCAAATGTGTCTCGTAATGAAAGCTAAACAAATATTGTTCAGTAAGTTTGACATGTCTCCCAGTGAATACTTTGTTTTTATGGGTCATTAAAAAGCACTAAAAGTCATTAAATAGGTTTTGTGAAAATTAAGGCCTTAAATGGCATTAAAAAGCATTAAATTCAATGTCCAGAGGCATTAAAAAATTAAATACACTTGATGGAAAAAAAGCATCGTTATTCCCCTTTTTTTTATTATATAAACATTTAATAATTGGGATCAGAAGTATAGTATGATGATTGACAGGCGGAACCCTTTAATTAGCTATTGTTTATGTCCAATACACAAAGTCACAACTCTGGATGCTTGGAATGTAATGTGCTGTGAGCGTGCTCGTGCTGTGGTGAAAGAGCAGAGGAAATATTAGCAAATGTTGGAAAAATGGGAAAATGTAAGTTTCAGCAGAAGTGATTGGAGGAGGAACTATTCAGAACCTGGTTAAAGCCTGTTGACAGTAAACGGTCATAAAACTTTATATAATGTATCTGCAGTTGGACACGGGCATTAAATTTGTTTAAAGTGGCATTAAAAAGGGCATTAAAAAGCATTAAAGTAGATTTGCTGATACCTGCAGAAACCCTGGTATAGTCATAGCAGTATTTTTGGGAGGGGGTCAGCGAACGGTCAAATCTTCCATCCATATTCCATTTTAAGGAATAAGTATTAAAATAAACCCAATCACGCAGCACATAATGATCACTTCAGCTGTTGTCTGAAACCTCCGGGCCTCACTGATTCTGATTAACTTATTTTAAATAGACCGAAAATCAGTTTAATGGATAAAATGAGGCATAAGTAGCCTGTCTTTGCAGACATTCAGAGGTGTGGATAATTATACTGATGTGCTCTTGTTGTTGTCTTTCACTTATGTTTGGCCAGTTTTTATCATTTTACAAGATGCATTGTTTTCTACATTTGTTAACTCTAATTCCTCTGACGGTGGCTGTTTACATTTACACCAAATAATTCAGGATATACAGTTCTGATAGTGGTATAATACTGTTTACTGTGTAGAATGTAATTGCAAATATTTCTGAAAGCTTATTTTGGTGTTACTATAATTTCATTCTTTCCTATTTTGCATTTCTATTTCAATGCCTAATAATAAAACGATTATTGGAATGGATTTTATATAATTTAATCCTGTATGCAGCCATTTCAGGTATGTCCTCATTCTAACAGTAATAATGTACTCAGTGACACTCAGTTTCTATAAATATATGTTCTTGTTGATGTTTCTATGTAAAGACGCCTACTGGCAATCACCTGTGCTGCTCCATCCTCTAGATGCACTGTGAAAGAAATAATAGAACTTCAGTGGCATGAGACTTATTTCCCTGTATTTATTCTATACTGTGTGTTTCAGGTGCAGGAGAATTCCCCCGGTCGCAGAGCAGGACTGGAGCCATTCTTTGATTTTATCATTTCCATTTGTGACACTAGATTGGTAAGTTTACTGTTATGGCAGTACCAGTAACTTTCTGGAGTTCTTCTATTTGCTTTAGTGCAGGGTTTCTTTAGTTCAGGGGCAACATTCAACCCAATTTGATCTCAAGTGGTCCAGACCAGTAAAATAATGGTATAACAACCTATAGTTAGGAACAGCTCCCAAATTTTCTCTGTTTTAGTGCAAAAAAAGAAAAATTACATTATGAAAATGTGAATAAATAACCTGAATTATTATGAACTTGAAAAATAAGTGCAATTGTTTAACAATATTATGCCTCAGCTTATCATTTACACACGTACAAGACCCAAAAAAATTGATAACAGGCATTTAGAACTGAAATATATATTATTTTGACTGTTAATGTCTTCTGTGTAATTTTTGTACTTTGTAAATTTATCCCGTGGATCAGACTGAACCCTTTGGTGGACCATTTTTGGCCTGGAAGTATAAACTCTATAATCTGATTTGTAAGTCTTAAATTGTCTTAAAATACCATTTTTGACATGATTTAATTGATTTGGATTTGGTGGTAAATACTGAAGGTTTCTGCAACTTGTGGAATAAAAAAAAAAACTGTAGGAACTTTGGATATAAAGGCATCAAAGTTGCATGAGAAATTAAAAAAAAAAAAAAAAAAAAAAAAAAAGGAAACCCCACTAGTGAACCCCTCCTATCATCCAGTATTGTTCTGTATTCATATATTCACTGTGTCCACAGCACAACATGACATGAAACAGGTCTGAAATGCATAATTATCTTGAAGTCTTACTTTTTACCACTGTGACAGTATTTTGTATCTTGCACAATCAATCTTTATTTATTCTTTGTACCTTGATACACTTAATCTTTGCACAGAGTACTTGCTTCATTATATTTTACCTATATATTTTTCCTTGCTCGGTGTACAGTTTTATTAGTTAAATTGTGTTTTAGTTTAGTTTAAATTGTATTAACTGTACAGTATATTTCCTTTATTTTATTTTAGCTTAACTGCTATGTATACAGCAATAAACTTCTTGAATCTTTTTACTTGATGAAACCTTAAGATCCCCTGTAAGCTTCTGCACATTTCATTCACATGTTTGATTCTGTGATAGAACAAAGACAACGACACTCTGAAGGAGCTGCTGAAGGCCAACGTGGAGCGTCCCATTAAGATGCTGTTGTACAGCAGTAAAACACTGGCAGTGAGAGAGACCACAGTCACACCCAGCAACATGTGGGGAGGCCAGGGGCTTCTGGGAGTCAGCATTCGCTTCTGCAGCTTTGAGGGCGCCAATGAAAATGTTTGGCATGTTTTGGTGAGTGTGGCGGGGCGATGATGAAATATGATGAGGCTGTGAAGGATGAATGCATTTGAATGAATCCCACTAGAAAACAAATCCTATTCATTCCAGGTAAGTGTATTTGGCGGCTGATGGATGAAACTGTGACTGTGATGTTGAACCTCATCTTCAAAGACCTGAGATCTAGAGTTTTATCTTAATAATTTTGTCTTAATTAGCCCACCAGTGCTAAAATGAACTATTAGCCCCCAATTACAACCTTACCTCTAAAGAAAAAATACGAGTAATTGTCAAAAAGGTTGAATTAAGTGCATATTAAATCACAGGGTTCCCACATATTTTTAGTGTCAAAACATCAAACATTTTTCATGAGGCAAGTTTACGTTCAGCAGAAACAGCAGAAACCACAGTTCTTAAGCAATAAAAGATCAAAATATACAAAAAAACCCCCGAGAGTACAGAATACGTACATAATTTTCATGACTATTCACTGTCTTTAAATGACAGAAGGAAATGAACAGAAGGCGGCTTCAGTTAATTTCTGTATAAAAACTCAATAATAACCCTTTTTCCTTCTCTAATAGTTATTTCCATATTCACTTAAAATACTCGGTAAAGAAAAGCAATTAAAATATTGTAAAGGACTGTAAGAGTTATCAATATATAGATGTAAAATTAAGCATAAATGCACTCATTTCAGTCATATAATGTCAGCAAAAAGCCATGGCAGCACTGAAGCCTCCTTTAACCTCTTCAGTGTCTAAATGTGACAAACTTTGACTAGGTTTAATGTTTTTACTCATCAGAAGTGAAAAAAGTCACAGGATATCTATGACTCTGCAGGATATCAGCTCTAAAATGGGGATTTAATATTGATTTTTGCATCCGGATAAGGAGGAAAACCCACACTAGAATTAATTAATTATACTGCTTCAAAAGTAATGTGATGTAATTTATTTTAATGAAAAGTTTCACTTCAGTACTTTATCAGACCTAGAAGTATTTTTGTGGTAGCTCCCAAAGGAATTTTCCTCTACATTTAACCTTTCTGAATTAATTTATCACCATTTATTATAATATTATCCTCTTCATTTTGCATTTGTCAGTGAAAATAAAGTATTTTCCTATATTAAATTTACTGGTCATATATTTAATTTTCTGATCACGTAGACACTTTTTCAGCAAAATATATAATTAACTGAAAGTAAAAACAAGAATCTACATCCACTGTCATTTATCAAAATACATGGGATTTTTTGGTGAATTAAAGTTGCAGAAGATGACAGTGTTTTCATATTCACTACCGAGCCTCTGGACGTCCAAATGGGTCATATCTGATTCTGCTGAAAAGCTGAGAAACTTTATTTTACATGAATTATTCCAATGTATTAAGAGAATTAATGGTTCAATAGTTACAGTACAAGTACAGTAGATGCTTTTGGTCGTCAGCAGCTGTTTAGGTAATTTTTCTGAATTTATATGGGATGAATTTACACATTTTTCACATTTTTATTAGACATTCTACACTATATTGATGTTTATAAAATATATGGACACATCATGGCTACAGCTAGTAAGGTGCTGTGTTCATGCTGATTTGAGATAAAAACATCAATATTTCCTTAAGTTTAATGGGAGATTTCCTAAGTGAGATGTGCAGAAAGTAGATGGTTAGTAGTAGTAGTAGTAGAAAATTATTTACGGTCAGAGTATGAAAAATATTTTAGAAATTTCGAGGTGGAACATTTAAAATCATCATTATGGATAAAAAAATAATAATGCTGAAAGAAATTAAGTAAAAACCCTCTTTGAGGTATTTTGGAAGCAAAGATAACAGTTTAAACAAAACTAACCAATGTAATATAAACAAATTAGAACAAGAGAGGGATTCGTGTAGCTCTGTGAGGTGAGGATGCAGAGGATAGAATCAACAAAATCAAGACCACTGGGACCATTTATCTAACATGAGCCAAAGGAAACAAATAGACCACTCATCAGGGTCTTAAAAAGTCTTAAAAGTCTTGAATTTACAAATCTGCATTTAATATCTTTAGAGTCTTTAAAAGGGATTACATTTGATATGGTATGTCTTTAATTGTGTTGCCATAAACTTGTTTGCTTTGTTGTGTTTAAATGTGTTTGTTAATTGTCCAACCTGCAAAGAAAGTAACGTTAGTCGACTCACTTCCACCCGCTCCAACCCAACAAGTTATAATGACATTAGGAACCAATTATCGCTAACTTTGCTGAACATTTAACCCAACATGTGCAGCTGTTAGTTGCACACGTCGCCCGAGAAAGGTGCAAGCAAAAAGTAAGCATGAGGAAGTGCACATTTAATAATGTCAATCAAGGCAATTCAGAACGATGAGAATCAAGGCGTTGGAGTAAATAAATACTTTTTCCTAAATTGTAGGAGTCACGACTTTTGCCAGTATGGCTGTGACATAGACTGTAAAATAGGCATTAAATTCTGTTCTAAGTCATCTTAAAAAGTGTTAAATTTAACTTGTAGAAATCTATAGGAACCCTGATTCACGTTGCTCCAATTTGTCTCAAGTCTCTGGGTAACGTAGGCATTCTACAAATAATGTCCATTATGTCCTTCCACTGTTGTCGTTCCCATCTTTAGTCCCTATATAAAACAACATATTTCAAGTAATTTGATTTGATTTTGATTTGATTTAGTGATTTATTCTGAACATGCAATGAAATTTAACATATATGCACTAGCAAAACATACATAGTAATATAAATATCAAGAATCATAACAATCTTAGACAGAAGAAAAGCACAATAGTTCCATTTACATGCCTGAAAAGGGGTGGGAAGAGGTGCAATTTATTTAATCCCACCCCCTCTCCCTACAATGTTATTAAAAATAGGACCAATGGCCCTGTATCTTACTGGCGAAATTAAAAGCTTTGGGAAATGTAT
The DNA here is from genome assembly GCF_902148855.1 of Sphaeramia orbicularis. Lineage (NCBI taxonomy): Eukaryota > Metazoa > Chordata > Actinopteri > Kurtiformes > Apogonidae > Sphaeramia > Sphaeramia orbicularis. Next base: position 22,604,172 of record NC_043977.1, read on the forward strand.
CCTGATGCCATTATTATCACCCAGTTATGTGTATTTATTATATTACAGCCCATGTTTTGGTCATATTCCAATCACATCTGTAAAAAATTCATATTGCAACTTGATATCATTGATACTTATTGATTTATTGGATCAATCCACTTCCTATCTCTTATAATGGGGAAATTTTTCAAAGTGGCACCAAATCCAGAATCAGATCCGGATCCAAATAATTTCACTAACCTTTGTTGACATCATCATAAAGAAGCTGTATACCAAGTTTGAAGTCAATCGGAATTGTAGTTTGGGAGAAAAAGACGATTGAAATGTTTTCCCCATAAGAGCCCATGTTAAATTTTGCGTAAATTCCCAGATCCAGAAGAAGATCCTGATCAGCATGTGGACATTATGTTTTGGTCATCTCCCCATCAGGGCTGGACTGTAGAAATTTACACTGGATATCATTTATATTTTACTGAGTTATTGCATCGATCCACTTCCTATCTCTTATAATGGGGAAATTTTTCAAAGTGGCACCAAATCCAGAATCAGATCCGGATCCAAATAATTTCACTAACTTTTGTTGACATCATCATAAAGAAGCTGTATACCAAGTTTGAAGTCAATGGGAATTGTAGTTTCGGAGAAGAAGACGATTGAAGTTTTTGTAACGGACGACAGACGACGCCGGATGCCGCATGACGACAATAGCTACAATATTATTAATAATATATGTCCCTCTTCCTTTTACATTACTCCTCTATATGTATATATATATTCACACACACACACTCATTCATCCATATACACATACATACGTTTATACATATACACAACGTACAAATACACATACAATCTTTTACCAATGCCTTTCCTAGTTGTGCTGGCGAATAAATAAACAAATAATAACTAACTCAAGGAAGGAAATATATACGCAAAACAGTCCAATCTAGTGTACTCATTCAACAGACAAGTAAAACACATCATACATTTATGCTATATTGTTCTCAGTCTGCCATAACAAACCCACATGTAGCGCTGTATTCATTCCAAGTCACTTATCAGACATGTTTGTTGTTTGTCGTTCTGAGTGCAGGAGGTGGAGGCCAACTCTCCTGCAGCCCTGGCCGGTCTGAGAGCTCACAGTGACTACATCATAGGAGCTGACACCGCGTTGAATGAGGTACGTGTTCTGCAGATGAGTGGGAATGTGGCGTTAGTGGAGGTTTACCTGAGTGTGTGCTTTCTGAACAGAGCGAGGATCTGTTCTCCCTCATCGAAACCTACGAGGGGAAGGAGCTGAAGCTGTACGTTTACAACACAGACACAGACAACTGTCGAGAAGTGGTCATCACCCCCAACGGTGACTGGGGTGGAGAGGGCAGGTGAGCAGGAAAACCATCCATGAAACTCCATAAGGGGTTTAACACTTACAATAACAGCAGAATACTGGACCTCAGCCTGCCACATCACAACATTTTCCTTCCTAAACGCCAATTTAATATCACAAAAGCCTAAACAACAAATTCAACATATTCATTTTGCCATTGAAATGTCAGGGTCAAGGTTATAATAGTTTGGGATTTTTCATTATAGTTTAGTTTTATTTAGTTTTGACTTTTTTTCTCTATTTCAGTTAGTTTTAATTCGGTTTTAGAGCAGGTTTGCTAGTTTTTATTAGTTTTCATTTTCTTCTAAATGCTTAGTTTTAGTTTAGTTTTAGTATTAATTTTTACTTTTGTCGTATCTTTTATCTTCCTCGCCATTGTATTCAAATAAATCCCATATAGGACTCTGCTTTCTCCCAACTTTAGTCTCCATGTTTCCAGGTAGAGTGGGGACAAGAAGACGACTAAACGACAAGTGACGAGAAGTGACGGACTGTGAAGTACCGTATGGTGCTGCTAGCAAAAATTGCTAGAGTGGAATAAATCGCTTTCATATCAGTCCGACATTGACAAAGATGAAAACGAAGGGAAATTCATCCATAATTTTTAAATGTTTTAGTTAGTTTTGTAAGCACACAATACAGTTTCAGTTAGTTATTGTTTTTTTTCTTTTAATTATAGTTTTTATTTATTTCAGTTAACAAAAATGTTTTTTTTAATCCTAGTTTTCGTCATTTCATTAGTTTTCGTTAACGATAATAACCTTGGTCAGGGTATTTTTCAGGGTTCCTGCAGGGTCTTAAAAAGTCTTAAAAGTCTTGAATTTACAAATCTGCATTTACTATCTTAAAAAAGTATTTAAAAAATATTAAATTTGTTATAGTAGGTCTTAAATTATGTTGGCATAAACTTGTTGGCTGTTATGTGTTTAAATGTGTCTGTTAAATGTCCAAGCTGCAAAGAAAGTAACGTTATTCTACTCAGTTCCATTGGCTCCAACCTGACTATTTATACAACAGTTAGGAACCAATTATCAGAAAATTTTGCAGCCCCAGGTGAAAAATGACTCTGAATGGTGGGAATCAAGGTGTTGGAGTAAATAAATACATTTTCCTAAATTCTAGGCGTTACGAATTTTTGCCATTATGGTCGTGAAATGGGCATTAAATTCTGTTCTAAAAAGGTCTTAAAAAGTCTTAAATTTAACTTGTAGAAACCTGTAGGAGTCCGTTTTTTTAATTCTGGCACTTTTCATTAAGTGGATTTTAAAATCATAATGTTGAAGTTTAAGTTACTTAAAGTTTTATTCAGCTTTCCTCAAAAAATGCCTATTTTTGCTTTTATTAGTTGTATTTATGTACAGTTCTTAATTAAGTAAATATAACACATGCTGTAGTACTTGAAAGCAGGGGTGTCGAATGTATGGTCCGCAGGTCAAAACCAGCTCACCAAAGAGTCCAATCCAGTCTGCGAGATGAATTTGTGTAATGCAAACATTACCCTGAGATATAAACAGTCAAATATGTCAAAATACAGACCAGTTTGATGGAAAGTGGGTCTGACTAATGAAATACTCATAATCATAATTAACTGTAAAGGAAAACCACAATTTTTTTTCTGTTTTAGTGTAAAAAAAAAAAAAACTAACTAAAATTACATGAAATGTTTACATTAATAAATTAACTTTCCACTAAAAATGTGAGTAACCTGAATGAATATGAACAATCTGAAATGTCTTAAAAGTGCAATTTTAACAATATTCTGCCTGGTACTGAGTATTTTATGCCTCTGTGGATCCACTATGATCTGTAAGTCGTAATGCACATGTGAAACTGAGGTATAATACTTTTTTAATGTGAAAACTGTCTTTGTGTTCATACTTTATTTGAACTTTATATAGCTGAAAATGCAGTACCCATGAGTATGACCCTGCACATGGTTTATTACATATTTTCCTTTTTCTGTTTCATTTTAGATTTCCTGTGTAATATAAGAGGAAAAAAATTATCTTTTCAACCCTTAAAGAACTATTTTTGTGATTTCCCACTGAATTTTTCTCCACATTTAACCTTTTCTAAGTGATTTATCACTTATATTATTATTTTATCCTTTGTATTTTTCAGTGAAATGCAGGTATTTTCCTATATTTAATTTACTGTGTAGATGTTTTTAAAAGTTCAAAGTTTAGCCTCTGAACATCCAAACGGGTCATATCTGATGATGATGAAAAGCTGAGAAACTGCATTTTTTATGAATTCGTTTCATGTATTGATAGGATAAATAGTTGTGACGTTATTAAACATTTTAGATCCGTAGATGCTTTTCATCACCGGTGGCTGTTCAGGGTGAAATATGCTGTTCGCTGCAGCACATTTGAGCTATTTTTAATCAAATTTAAGCTCATTATGACGTGTCATTGCGTATTTCTCTTCAGCCTCGGATGTGGGATTGGTTATGGCTACCTGCACAGGATACCCACGCTGCCATTTGAAGATGGAAAGAAGATCAGTTTTCCTGCTCAGACTCCTGGTGATGCAGTTTCTGCACCAAAAGACGGTTTCACAGAGGTAGTTAAACACTGAGCATTAAAACAGTGTCATTCAGATACACAGATGATTTTGGTGTCATTTAGGTTCTTTATCTTCAGTTGTTGAGATGAAATCTGTTTTTACCAGGTGCATCTTTCCGCCGTCGTTCCAACCGTTCCAGTTGTCGTGTCGTCGTCTTCATCGACAGGATTAGAACAGTCTCTGTCCGGTTTGTCCGTCAGCTCCCACCCTCCTACATCCATTAGCTCTTTACAGACAGGTAACCCACATCTCTGTTCAGAAACTTAACATGTATTTAAGCACAAAAATCTGGCATATTCACTCAGTTATTGATGCCTAAGATAATGAGATGACAGGAAGCTTTTTACACTGGTCTACAATTTTTTTTTATTTATTTTTTTTTAAATGCGCTAAATCGTACATACAGTAACATGAACTGGAAAACAAATGATAATAGTGCTGGTTATCTGATGTTTTCAATGCATACGATAAAGTGTTATTACACATATATGTTGGTTTATGAACATTTATACAATAGATTTATAAAGTGTCCTATAAAGTGAATGTATTGTAATGTGCCGACAGTGTTTTGAAGTAGATCTAGTCCACAGGTGTCAAACATGCGGCCCAGGGGCCAAAACTGGCCCGCCAAAGGTTCCCATCCAGCCCATGGGATGAATTTGCAAAGTGCAAGTTAGGGTATCGAACTAAAAAATAATATCATAATAATATGTAAATAATGACAACACCATTTTTTTTTTCTGTTTGATTTAGTGCAAAAAACATTAAATTATGCAAATGTTTACATTAGCAAACTATCCTTTAACAATAAAATGTGAATAACCAAAAATGTCTGAAGTAAATTAAGTGCAATTTTAACAATATTTTGCCTGTTACTGAATGTTTTGTACCTTTGTAGATCGGATCTGTAATGTATATGTATAAATGATAAGTCAAGGCAGAATATTGATCAAATTGTACTTATGTTTCTTAATAAATTTCATTTTTTACAGGTTATTCACATCCTTTTTGTTTGGATAGTTTGTAAATGTAAATATTGGCCTAATTGAATGTTATTTTTTTGCACTTAAACAATTTAGAGTTCTCATTATTTATTGGCTATCACGCTATCATTGTACTGGTCTGGCCCACTTCAGATTAAATTGGACTGTATGTGGCCCCCAGAAGAAAATGAGTTTGACACCCCTGATCTAGTCAATCTAAGACAAAACATTCATTTGGAGTAAAACTCATTCTCTCATTCATTCTCAGAATTTCACATTTTGGCCCAGGACTATATGTGTGTTCAGCATTTTTGACTTAATGTTTTATAGTGACTCAAACGTGGTTAAGTTTCACTGCTTTTATTCTTGTAGACCAATGTTACTTACAATATTATTTCATGTCACTGCTGAAATCCACAACCCTCTCTGAATACAACATGACATTGTAACTGTTTCTGTATTGAGAACTTGAATCATTTTGATAATCTCATTATATTTGTCCGCACATATTTACAAGCACAGTTCTGAACAGAGGAATGTACAATAACACTACATATTTACCTTCACAGAAGCTGAGTTTAGTATTGACATTACTCAATGAAAATCCATTGGTAACTTTATTTCTCAGAACTTTAATTTTAAAACAAAAAAACAGTATCTAAAACTATTTGATAATATGGCTAAGATGAGTCTGAGTTTATGGACTGTAGCCTTTCTTTTTTTTTTTTACAGTTACATACGTGGTGGAAAAAGGGTTTTGGACACCCCATGCATTTGTGATACATTGCAATAAGAATCACTCTTAAGTGCAGATGCTCTGTTCCACCGAGGTCAGAACTGAAGGATTCAGCAATGCCCCTTCAAACACATCCAGGCCATGACATGTAGAAACTGTCAAGAATTTAGTTTAGTTTTTTTTTTCTTAACAATCAACAAAAATAATCATTTGCATGTTTGTGTCAGTCTGATGCAACCACACCTTTTGAAACACAAAAAAGATTTCTCCACAAATATTTCATATTATTTGAGTATTGTGTAAAATTTTAAGGGTGTCCAAAACCCTTTTTCTAATACTGTAAATCTTGATAGCTGAGAACTAAAAACAAGATTTTTGTTTATAAAGAATAGTAAAAAAAAAAAAAAACTAAATGTATTCAGTGTCATTTTGTTGAAATATATATATATATATAGAGGGTTAGGATTCTGGATGCACCATATATTTGATCATTGTTTTGATGATTTGATTAAACTTAATGCTCTCTCATATTTTGTGTTTCAAGACATGTTAATAAACATATAGAACAGGGGTGTCAAACATGCGGCCTGGGGGCCAAAACCGGCCCGCCAGAGGGTCCCATCCGGCCCGCGGGATGAATTAGTGAAATGCAAAAATTACACTGAAGATATTAACAATCAAGGATGTTAAAATAATTTTAGGTCAATTTCATCTGAAGTGGGTCAGATCAGTAAAATACTATCATAATAAACTATAAATAATGAAAACTACAAATTTTTCTCTTTGTTTCAGTGTTTAAAAAAAAAAGTAAAATTACAGAAATGTTAACATTTACAGACTAGCCTTTTACAAAAAATGTGAAAAACCTGAACAAATATGAACAACCTGAAATGTCTTAAGAGAATTAAGTGTAATTGTACCAATCTTCTGTCTGTTATTAAATGTTTTGTGTATTTGTAGATCCACTGTGATCTGTAAGTTGTAATGAACATGTGAAGCTGAGGCCAAATAATGGCATAAAATTAAAAACTGCACTTTTTTTCGTAATACATTTTATTTTGGTCATGGTTGTTCATGTCTTTCCACATTTTTTAAATGGATAGCTTGTAGGTGTCAAAATTTTGATAGTATACAGTAATTTTACTTTTTTCACTCTAAAACATAGAAATTAGACATACAAATTTTGGAACTGATATTATTTATTATTGTGTTATTATTTTAATCATCACCGGCCCACTGCAGGTCATATTGGGCTGTATGTGGCCCCTGAACTAACATGAGTTTGACACCCCTGATCTAGAATGTATTAAATTTTGCTTTTTACATGAGTTGTTGGTTGTAGGATAACAGTTGACACCAAATGTACAGAACTGAATTTCCTTAAAGATTTAGATGAACATAACTTGAATCTCTACTTATTATCGTCTTGTTAAATAACTTGATATAAATTGTGTTTTAGGAGTTCCTACTGTCCCTCTACCCAGTCACGGCCCCACCTCCTCCTCACAGAGCCTTCCTTTATCTGTTAACCCCACTTCTTCAGTACCAGGTGATTAGACAGCATTTTCTTCATATATTACTCGTTGCTTCCTCATTTATCTAATTGTTTTAACCGTTAACTTCACAGGCTTAATGCCGTTACCTGGAGGTCTTCCACCATTTCCTCATTTACCAAACTTAAACATCCCTTTACCTAATGTGGGCCAAGTATTGCCACCTGGAGTTGGATTTCAACATCCAGGTATTATGATTCCTCTTAAATCCACATTAGTAGCTTAGGGTTGAAATATATTAGAACAATTCTTTGCTCAATTTCATCACTTTGACACTTTATGAAACTTTTTTTTGTACTTTTAGTGTGTGCCGCATCTGCCCTTTCACAGTATGTTCTATTGCATGCTGTACGCGTAATGGGACACACTGTTTTATGGCTCTGATATTATCAAGTATTGAGAAATGTCGTGTTATTTAGGGGCAAATTTCAGCAGCTAAGGAGTAAATCTCATCAGTTCCAGTGCTTGCAGCACACAGCCGTGGTTTATAAATCATTTTTATCAGTGATACCACGTTAACAGACAACTTCAAGCTCTGATAAATAGGTATATTTTTTACATCATATAACGGGTGTGAGTGAAATGCCAGATTAGAGTCAAACCACAGTTGTATCAGTTGGGTTTAAATAGTACTGTTACCTAAATGTTGTGAGTGAATAAAATGTCAACCACTAAATATTTATACTGTAATGTGCAGTAGGTTTCTTTAATTAGAATTGGCATCACATAATATGTTTTAGTAAATCAAAGCTGAGGTATCCATGAGGGTATTGAAAAATCTTACTGAGCATTAGCCGAAATGTTACGAGCACTGTCTCGCATACAGTCACGGAAAAAATTATTAGACCACCCTTGTTTTCTTCAGTTTCTTGTTCATTTTTATGTCTGGTACAACTAGAGGTAAAATTTTTTGGACAAATACAATTATAACAAAAATAGGGGTGTTAGAAAATATTGTTTCTGCAATACATCGCGATATTTCATCTCACAATACTGTATCGATATTGAAAAGTACTGTATCGATATTTTTAGGTGTTTATTCAAATGCAGATATGGCAGAGGTTCTTTTTTTTTGTTTTCTTTATTGTTTATATTTTATTTCTTATTATTTAACACTGTTGTATTAAATAATGGTTATTTGAAGCATCCTAAAAGCACTTTTTACTGTCTGAGAGGCAGATGGTAGTTCCTTTGTTGGGATTGCACAAAAGTAATGTTATGATTTTAGTTATGAACAAAGAGAAGATGAACATTTGAACAGGATCTTAAACTGTAATGTCTGTAAAATATAATTTAAGTTTTAACACAGGAACATTTTGTGATATAGCATTAGATCCTGTTGTGATCAAATAAAAATGTGTTTAGTATTTGTGCAGATTTCTGGTGTAATTCAATTCTTCCATGAAATAATCATTAAAAAAAAAAAAAAAATCCCGTTTTAACAGTATCATGATATATCGTGATATATCATATTGTGATCCTAGTATTGTGACATGCACCGTATCGCCAGATTCTTGCCAACACACACTCCTAAACAAAAATAGCTCATAAGAGTTTAATGTAAGAGCTGATATCTAGCCATTTTCTTGATAAGAACCAAAATCACCAAAGTTCTTACATCAGTATCTATGGCATTGTACTGACAAAAACAGTTCTTTTAGGCATTCCATGTTTTCTTTTCTGTCTGTTTTAGTCACATGATACACACAGGAGTTAGTACTTGATTGCATAGCCATTGTTTTTGAAGTCTTTTGATGGTCTAATAATTTATAGTGTGACTGTATAGTCAAAGTTCAAAAACATGCGTCACTGAATTAAGAGCTGAAAGAAACATGGCTTTAGGCTCCAAACTGCAAAATTTCAAGGATGGAGATCTCAGATGTTGTATCTGCTGGAACACCCAACCCTTCATTTTCCTCTATCACTTGCTCTCATTATTATCACTGTTGCCTGCACTGACTAGCATACAGTCACGGTGGAGCAAGCTGAAATCCACCCATACACGGTCATACCCTCCTACTTAGACCTCCATTACCGTACCTAGATAATCACTATCAACCCCCAAAACTCTAGTTTGTTGGGGGTGATGATGAACCCACCCCCAAGTTGACCTATCGTCCTGGCTCCCCCTTGCCGTAGCAGTCCAACAGTATTATATTATCTATCCCTACTTCATGAATGAGACCTGACATCCCTAGGGGGATTCGAACCCCGGTCTCCCAGACCAAAGTCAGTGGTGTTACAAACTGAACTATCCATCCTGAACAACCATAAAAACACCTGGAAGTGGAAATTTCACAGGATTATGCCAGTTACTACATGTAGGTTGTTCATGTTATTTGCATTTTTTTATGTTTGGAGTTGTCATTATTTATAGGTTATGTTATTATTTTACTGGTCCATTTCAGATCGTATTGGCCTTAACTGAGTTTGACACCCCTGCTTTAATGTAACCTTTTCTGGTTGCATCACATAAAACGCTGACTTCATACCAGAACAGTAGCAGAAACTGTCTGTGTTCCTCTGCAGGTCTCCCCCCTCTCAACCTGCCCGGTGTGATCCATGGAGTCACTCTGCCTCCGTCTGACTTTATTCTTCCACCAGTGTCTGCCAGTGCTCCTGCTGTTCCACCTGACAACACATCCCCCTCCTCAACTATCCAGATGAGTTCAACGACGGAAGCCCCCGTGAGCGCCTCTGAATCAATAAATATCACAATGTCTATGGACTCCTCTTAACACAGAGCACCATCTGTCATTGTTGTCTTGCGCTCAAGTCTTTATGCGATATTACCAGTCGTTTAGCTAAACCACTGAGTTGACTAATTGCTCCTACACATATGGTCAGGGTGGAGCTGCTTTAATACACTGCTGATTTCACAGCAAAGGTCAGGTTTCCCTAAATGTGAAAAGGCAGCAGCAGTTCTGCATCTGAAAAGCAACAAAATTAGTCTCCTGAAGAGGTTTAAGACAACGTAGGTAGGATTTTTAAAATTTACATAAAGTATGAAATACATTTGAGCCAGATGACTTGTCTTTGTGATTTTCTTTGCATCTCTAAGATCTTAAGGGGAAGATGGGGCAGTATCTTAAACTTGGGAATTTCCTTTAGAAGCAGGTTTGCTTCCTAAATTGCTGTAGCCAATTAATGTATTAACGGTTTTGTACAAAAGAATTATTTGTATGTACAGTGAGACATCTTATCTTGATTAAACAGAATTTTCTCAATGTCAGTCTCTGGTCATATGTTAGTATTTTATCACGTTAATTACTCATGGGTGGGCAAGCCTACATATGTCTGCAGTACCACACACAGCCACCAAGTGTCAGTATAATTTCATGAAATGAAGACAGACAAGCCGATTCAGTCCTAAAATCTCAAATCGTCACTCTTGTTCATATCCTCAAGGCTGAAATGAACAAGCTGAATGTGAAATGAAATTATTCAACAGGAGAAAAACGTTTCCTGGTGTTTTTTTTTTTATTCACTCTTAGCGGAACTGTACAATTTGTACCCTAATCGGAACATACAGCCCTTGAAAAAGTAAGAGCAAAGCAGCAAAATGAAACCAACCCAGGAAACTAGTTTTACAAGGGGAAATTTTAACTATTTGTACACATTACTGCTGCATTTCAAAGTTTGAAAATTCACCTGTACAGCATATACAGCTTCCAATTTATCTGTTAATTATTATTCCTGCATAGGATTTTACACATCGCCATTTTTCTACATTTGGTTATTTTGTGCATTTAACATAAGTATGCTGCCCCGGTCTACATGTCACTAGATGCCACTTGTATGCTACACATTACATTCTCATGGCTAAGTAACTCAAATTAAAGCCTAACATTTGTGAACACAAAACATACAGCCAAATCAATAGTGAAACCTTTGTAGTTCTACATAAGGATGACAGTCCTCTCCTCACAGTAAATTTACTTCTAGCAGCTGAATCATTTGCACTCTGGCAGGACTGTGTTTTTAATCACAACACTAGGCTGCCAAGTCTCCCTTCGGCCCTTTAAGGCTTTATCCATCCGCAACATCTGAACAGTGTCCTGTCACATTTTCTTCAAGCTACGTTGTCAGTTTCAGTGCTTATGTCAGACCCTCAAAAACAGTCTGGTTATTTATCCATGTCCTTTAAACCTTCCTCTCACTGTCCCTCCGTTGATCAAGCCCTGGTAAACGAGTAGAAGCCCATCACAGGTAGGAGGAGGCCAGGTGAGCTCTCCACACCGGTCTCCTGCTCCTCCTGCTGCTGGCTTTGTTCTCCCATGAGCCTCTACGGTCATGGGAGCCACTTGGTCAGTTTGCCTTTCTGTCACAGTACAAGGCTGTCAGTATGAGATGATACTAGAGGACGCCGGTCCTGAGCCAGCAGCGTTCATCTGCAGATTTCCAGAGGAGCTTGACCTTCGCATGTGAGGGAGCAGGTACGGGTCACTTCCCAGCTGGTGAACGTCGATCCGGTCCTCCTTTCTGTACGCCAGGCACCGCCTTATGAAGGCCTGGGGATGGAGGGAACAGGATTTACAATCTGAATCGTGTGAAGATGCTTTTTCCTTCATCATACAACATGTCTTTTTAACCTGTATATATTTAATACAAGAGGGTTTCCAAATATTTTCAACTTGAGACCAAAAATAGAAGACTGAAACTTAAAAAGTGCATTATGAATTGCTAAAGCATCTAAATTTTCTACTGTTGCATCAGTCAGGTATGGAATATCTGGATGTTGTTGCTTCCAAGATGACGTCACCGATCGCAGCCAACACTGACTAGTAATGTGAGTTAGTTGGTGATTAATGTGTTGTGAACTAACAGGCACAAACACCTTCACTTGAGCATCTTTGAGTAATTTGGGGATTTATGTTCACTTCATTCTTCAGCTTTTATCTCTGCGCATATCCCCATGTAAACACATTGATCACTAGCAATGACAGTGGTAAAAATGGCTTTCTCCCATCTACCCAACAAATACGACAGCATAACATTATCATGATATTAATTTGACAACTGATGACCAAATATCAACAGGGCCACAGTGTTTTCAGTCCTGATCCTAAGTTTTTGGAAAAGCAGCTTTAGCAGATCACATACCTTAGCTTCATTACTGGCAACAGGCTTAACAGGGAACTGTACATCTGTAGCTTTGAGTATGGTGTTCTCCTGAAGGATGTCTTGTTGAGACTGATTGTGGCCAAAAGGCTGTAAAGGAAAACAGTGCTTTATCATCCAGCTGCTATTACAGAGGGAGAAAACAGTTATGCAGTTTGTGGTGCATGCCTTACCTTCCTTCCATACAGACACTGGAAAAAGATGACACCAACAGACCACACATCCACCTTATTGGAAATCTTTGGAGGCTCTTTACCGACCACAAAACATTCAGGAGGCAAGTACCTGGAGAGATTTACACAGTGGCATCAGCGATTGTTTATCTTCCCCTTAAAGATCCTTTACACAAGTAAATGTACCAGCAGCACAAAGAAAATACTCCATTACAAGTAAATGGTCTGAAATTGAAACTTTAATTATTGCTGACCTGTTACAGTTGAGCTCATTTGAACTATTTCATAAAACTGTTAGGTAGTTTCAGATACTGCATCATATTCTATAAAACCATATTTAAGACTTTTCATGAGCCACCTGTTTGAAGCTTTGTAATGATCCATTTCTCATTAAATCCCAGTGGGTTTTTAAAGTGTTTATTTATCTGAGGAGGAGGAGATGTTTAAAGTCAAGCCATAAAGACTTCATCTTTCAGTTCTTCTAAAACATTGAAAAGGAACACATTTGATATGTGGCTTTCACTGAAAGGGAAGAGAATTTAAAAAAAAAAAAAAAAAAATAGTAGTAAGAAGTATACCCAAGTAAACTATAAGTACTCTAATTTGTACTTCAGTATTTTTGTGTACTTGATATTTCCTCTCACCAGTAGGTTCCTGCACCCTGTGACGTCAGGTCCATCCCGTCCACGCCATAGTTGTCATCATCCATGATTTTCGACAAACCAAAGTCAGTTATTTTAATTTCTCCACAGGCTGTTCCATCCACCAACAAGATATTGCCTTGAAATTAGAATAAACATTAAGTCAGCACCTGCATCAAATGGCACAACCTCTTCAGCTCACTGGACAGATCAGTAATCATCAGATTTAATGCACATATTCTTAATGGATAAGACGTGTCATAGGTTGTTACCTGGCTTAAGATCATAATGGATGATAGGCGGTTTGATTTCATTCAGGTATTTTAGTGCATTCACAATTTGCATGACTATGGACCGTGCCTCCTTCTCAGACATTAGCTTATGCTGTTTCAAGTAGAAATCCAAGTCATTGCCTTCGCAGTACTCCATAACGGTGCAAAACCTGTCAAACAGAGAAAAGCGTTAGAGCCTCTGCCTGACAGCGGATTAATGACAAGTATTTTAAATGCATGAACGAGGATGCACAAATGACTAACGTGTCTGTGTCCAGTGAGAAGTAGTCGTAAAGTTTCACAATTCGGGGATGGTCCAGCTCCTTGTGTATTCTGTACTCTCGGCATGCGTGCCTGTGGAGAGCAAGGTAATTATAGTTTGATTAGCAACCAAAGCAGGAGGCTGCAGGTGCTGTATGCTGAGCCGAGCTTATGAAGAATAACAATGCACCTGCAGCTATGTGCATCAGAGTGGCAAATGCATTACAACCCCAATTACACACTGCAGGTGAGGTTAAGGATATTTGGAAAGTTTTGGGCTGACATACTTGTGATAGTTCTCCTTCTTTTCTTCCCTCCAGTTCTTGTTAAGTTGGTGGATTTTCACAGCAGCGTAACGTTGCTCAATCAAATCAAAAGCCTGCACCAAACAGTCACAACAGATATGAGTTACACATGTGTCAGGTTTTCAATGGGGTATGGGGTTGGATGTTCAGATTTAAACGTTGTGGATTATCATGATTTTAATACTTTTGTGTCTATATGAACATGGGATAAAACAAGATACAAAAGATAAACATTACATTAATAATGAGTATTTAAACAAGAAAACAGGTTGCATTTCAAAGTTTGGTTTGGCACAAATCTCAGTTTTACAATTTAGACATTTTTCACACTGATCATAAAACAACCTATTTAACTGAATTAATTTTATACAAAACCCAGCCCTACATAAGATGGGCATCCAGCAACATACCTTGTAAACTTCACTAAAACCTCCCCGTCCTAGAAGGTGTAAGAGCAGATATCGCTCATTCAGCGTAGGATGGTCTTTAAATCTAAAGAAAAGGAAATAATCAGTTGGATCAAAATTCTAGATATTAACAAATGCTTTAGGATTGACAATGATGTTCATTATGACAGATGAAGCTGTACCGAGTCAGGCTCAGTATCATCTGACATCCCCACTACGACTGCGGATACTGGATAATGTCGATGCAGCAACTGTCAAAGAAACTGATTCAGACTCACTGTGAACTGTCTTCATTATTTATTCTCTTCAGCTCCCGAATGTGAAGGTTGCGCACTCTCTCCAGACGCTCCAGCTCCGCCTGGATCTCAGCTTCTTCCTATAAATGATTCAAGCACACAAACACACAAATGCACAGAAGAAACTTCAGAGCATTGACTACAAGGAGAAAAGCTCATCAAACCCCACTTGTACACAGCTGACTAGTTCTGTATTAAATATTAAAGATCGTCTTGGTACAGAGTCTGTCAGGGCAGCCCTGTGTAGTCACTGGAAAAACAATGAATAAATCGACAAAGTACAGGCTCTCTCCACCCTTAAGAGTAATTCGCACAAAGCAACACTGGTTCAGTTCAGGAAATGAGTAAATCAGGCTGAACATATTCAATTATCCACAAAGAGAACGTTCAATGACTCCAGTGACATTCAATAATATTAAAAACAACAATAACAATAATAATTTAAGAATATTCTATCTTCTGATGTCCAGGTTCAGTACTGTACTAACCTTCTTGAGATGTCCAAGTCGCAGTTTGAAGATCTCTTCCTGTTCATGGTACTCTGCTAGTGTCAGCCTTTCCATGATGAGAAAGTTATGGGGGGAAAAAAAATATTTTTTTTTTACTTAGAATACAAAACTCACTTGCTTTTTGCAGTTATATTAATCAAACATCGTTATAAATGATACAAGAATAAAACAAATACTGCACAGAACTGTAGACTCTGTTTCTGCCTCTGCTATGATTTCCTCAAAGTCCAGACTTACAGCTGAGGTAGGCTGGGTTTTAGAAAGGGATCACTTTCTGCTCCGTTCACCGCCTTGGTTTTGCGTTGCTTTGGCTCTGAGTTTGTGGTTGGTGCTTGAGAGTTGCTGGAGGATGGAGGTTTCCTTTTGGCTAGAAGTTTCCTCTGCCTTTCAATGTCCTCTCTTTGTTGGTTTATCCACTCTTGCTGCCTGCCATTCAAAAGAGTAATTTTTGTTAGATGGTAGGACTACTTTCTTTTTTTACAAGCTTTGTGGTATTTATCACTCAAAATAGGTAGCCATCATATTTTGGCAAAATGTACAAAAGACGACAGAGTCTTAAAAGCTGTGGCTTGGAATGATGGGTGGGTGGGGTTGCCATGGGGTAATTGTGGGGTTGATTCACTTAATTACATAACAGTCCAGTTCAGCTGCAGAGCAGCTAATCAACACTTAACTCCTAGTACATTCATGCACACAATGCAGAGTCTTTAATGTTAAAAACCATCAGCATCATCACTGAAGCAGAATTACTGATCAAAATGGATACTAGATACTGCTTGAGGCTTTCATTGTGTGTCTAAAGACACTGTTGTGAGTTGACTTGCTCTTTAAAAGTATTCTAAGCTTTTAATGAAAAATTGATAAAGAGGAATCATTATAAGGTGCAGGTCACTTAATGCCCTGTTGATCAGTATCTAACAGATCAGACTGCTTGTACTGGACAGGTCCAGGCTGAATGGGTGTGTAACAGCATTAGTGTGGACAAAATCTTTTAAAAATCAAAAGGGGACAACATTTCTTACTTCACAAGATTTTGGAAGGCATAGCCATCTGTCCACTGTTCTGTGAATGAGGCTCCATGTCTCACTGTGGTGAAATGGCCCAAACGTAGTCTATCCTGCATGCTCTTCTCTCGACAGGCCTGCTTCTCCTGGTTACTCTGTAGAATAATACAAACTGTTAGTTTGGATACACATTACCATAGACACGTCAATGACTAACAAACAAACACATTTACCTTTTCTATGAGCAACTTCTTACTCATGGTGATGCACTTATTCAAGCGTTCCTTGTACTTTTCAAGTAATTTTTGTTGTTCGTCTATCTGTCTCCTGAGATCACAGTTTGCCTTTTGAGCAAAAGAAACACCAAGTCAAACAAAATCATACATAAATTATGACTGAACAATAATTACTGCAAATGCTGTGTTTTGTTGTTGAAACTGTCCACATAAGGTTTCAAAACAAAACTACTTTGGAATCAGTTTTCATCTCATGATCATGCAAGGAAATAAAAATGAGGGAGATTTTAATTTTTTTGCCTACATCACCCAGTATTACATCAGTAATAAAATACATAAAGAAACATTTATAACTTTAACAGATAATATAAATAGGGTTGTGTTTTATAACATTGCTTCTGTACAGTGAGTGACAGGGTACAACTTTCTTCTTACCCGTAGCAAATCATCTATTCTGCCCTCCTTCTTCTCAAGGTCTAGATTCTTCGTGCTTTCAAGGGCAGCCAATTTCAACACTGTAAGGTCAGTCTACAAAGGAAAACAACAAAGCGAGTTGTTTCAAACCCCCATCGAGCAATCTCAAATGCATTAAAGTTATTTCCGGCCAGAGTATCTCACCTGAACATATTTGACTGCTAGTAGCTTTGGATGTGTCATGTGGTCCCCAAAAGACAGACTAGTTGGTGATGAGCTATTTTGTCTAACCTGGAACAGAGGATACACCAAATGTTTAATGACTGAGCCATGTCAAAGCACTTGGAGAGTCTGAGAAAGTGTGACTTACAGAGGTGCCCTGAGCAGAATGGGAATGTGAGTTCTGGGGTGAGCGAATCACTGGTGGGAGACCTCTCACAGGACTGGACCCATTTCCTCCCTGGAACTGAAAAGTAAAGCGAGGACAAGTGAGGGCACTGTGTACCACCCTTTTATTGCACAGTGCTGCTGTATTAAGATAGGAAATACATTCTGCATCGTAAGTTGAACTTGGATTAACACAATACTCATCATTCACTCTTCACCTCCTTTCAGTGTATGACAAACTGAAAACTTACATCAAAATAATCACTTATTTTGGGTCCCCGCACAATTGATTTTCCTGAGGGGAAAAGAAGAGGTGTTGTGATTTTTATTCAAATAATTCACTCCTGTGCACTGATAAGCATGAGCCAAAAATAGCATGTATAATAAGACAGAATATTTTAATAAGTTTAACAAACACACTAACCTTGGCTGCTCTCTGATTGGATATCAGGTTTCCTTTTTCTTCCTCTAGTGGTTTCAGATTGTTTCTTCTCTGGGGTCTGAAAGAAGATGTTTCACTTAACAGTGAGTACATTCACATGCACACTATTATTCCAAATAAAACTGTATTCTAAATTTGACAGCTGTCACATAAACAACAAACTCTGTTGGGATATTCTTCCTTAAACTTTTTTCTAAATGGAGCATTGTCCAATTACGATGTGTATTTTTGATGAGGGTGTGCATGACTGCATGTAAACAGGAAAATTAATGGAATATTCATTTTTGCCATTTCTCCAGCTTATTAGGAAATTTAGTTTTTTTCAGACTAAGGGCAAACATGGCATATTTTGTACATGTGAATGTAGACAGTGTTTGGGAGTTAAGGAGAGGGGGTAATTACTGCAGATGTTTGTACTGATCTTTGTTTCAAATCAGTTGTAAAAGATACAAACATTACTGTTCAAATACAACATGCACCATTTAGCATCAGATTTGTTAATATACTTACTGAATATGCAGGAGAACTGCCTCTTTTCACTTCTGACCCCTATTAAGTGAAAAGAAATTAGATTTAGAACAAA
Organism: Sphaeramia orbicularis; assembly: GCF_902148855.1. Lineage (NCBI taxonomy): Eukaryota > Metazoa > Chordata > Actinopteri > Kurtiformes > Apogonidae > Sphaeramia > Sphaeramia orbicularis. The sequence continues at coordinate 22,622,432 of NC_043977.1, forward strand.
ACCATGAGAAACAGCATCAGCATCTGGGTTAACAAGCAGAGTCCTTGATGAAAAATTTAACATCTACTGTGAATTAGTACTTCATGACTAAACAGCCCACTTGAGCTCTTCAAGGATGAACTTAAAGTAATAAATGTGCAAACTGGTAACTGATCATAGCCATTATTAACAAAACTGGACAAATAAGAGGGCAGTTGTAGTTTTATACCATTTTCATGTGTGCTGGTCTCTCCTGTGTCATCAAGTTGTGTTACTAAAAGTTTTTTCTTTATTAAACAGCACCACATGTAGATAATTTGAGTTGTCTAAAACACCAGATTGCAACTCCCAAAAAAATGTAATTGCACTCCTGAGTTCTATAATAATGTCCTAAAACAAAACAAAAAAACTTAAGAGGCTGAATTAAGGTAACTATTCTGCAACAGTATGGAGGCAAAACATGAAAAGTCCATTATACAAGCATATGCACTGTATCTTCATGGCTATCAGTTTGATGGACAGCTGTAGTTCCTAGTTCCCTGGCATCTAGGATTCACCATATGTTAGATATTGTGGTGCTTAAGACTGGCAACAAAGAAGAAGCACAGATATCAAATTTTACCTCTGACTCCTTGTCACTTGAGGAGCCCAGGCTTCCAAAACTATGATTTGAACATTCATTATTGGTCAAACCCTAAAAAATAACAACACCAAAATGTAAATACGAAGTATATTAAATATTTCAAATGCGACATTGATTGTACTTCATCAATATCAACATCCAGAAAAGCATTGCTTTAAAACAATTAGAAATAAATAAAATGTGCTCACTTTGGTTCCTCCACTCATGCTGCCAGTGCTCCCCCCTGTGCTGCCACTGACTCCACCCATAAAACGTGCCTCCAGCAGCTCCTGCCTCCGAGGGTCCAGGCTGTGCAGCTCCTCCATGGCGCCTGGAGGTTTAGCAACAATGCCCTGTTAGTTTCAGTGTTTAATGTACATTGGCTTAATTAAAGCTTTCACACATCCACAAAGGACTGGGTGACATGTCAACAGAACACAGGCCAAAATTAATCAGTTTTTAATTCCACCTTTTTGCACAAATGGGGAGATAAGAAATGTTTGTGTTTACACCTGTGACCATTATCAGATTTACAGCTAGAAATGATTATCATCAAGTTACACATTATACTTTGTTACAACTCAAAAAAGCAAAAAAAAAGTAAAAGGCATTTCTGTGCCATGAATGTTATTATCCTGAGAATCCAGGAGCAATGTCTCAACTGCAAGGCAATGATGAATGCTGTACTCCTGTGGGACTGTTACGTGAGCTCACTGTGCTTCAGTGTTGCTGCAGACTCAGAGGGGTCTGCTCACACTGTGGCTGCTCACAAAACCTGTGCTTTAATGAAACAGCCATTTTGAATGTACAAAAGATATGGAGCCTTGGCAATATAGTCTACAGTGGATTCCAGTGGTGTTCAGGGAAGAAATGCAGAACCACCACATAATAAACCTAGAATAATACCTGTTAGATAGAAGAGAATAGCATTATTGTCTCCATCACCTTCCTGCCTTAGCACAAAATATATCTAAATCCCAACACGCAAAATAATCTGCATCTTCATAATTAAAGTGAGAGCTACTGTATTCCACACACTGTGCATAGCACAAAATTAGCTGAAAGAGCAACAGCCACTCATTATATGCTCCAAAGCAGCCAGTGCCACCACAGGTAAACAGCTCACTAAACAACTCCACACCCAAAAATATCACATTTTCCTGATCAGATCAGTCGAAAACAGATGATTAAACTAAGCACAACTCCTCATGTTCCTGGTTGTTGAATACAACAAATATCACATGTATGCTATTACCAACTCTCGCAGAATAAGCTCTATTTTGAAGGCTCAAGTTACCAGGCAGTGAAAATGTTAACAGATACACCCCAAACATCCATTCAGGACAAATGAATAAAAAGAATCAGAAAGACACCGAAAGCATAAAGCATCAAATACATATTTCAATACATGCAACTGCAATTGAAGCGATGTTATATTTAGCTGAAAACATTTTTACAAAACATCTGACTGACAAACACTGTTGACAATAAGGTAATGACCTGAAAAGTGCAACCTAGGATAACAGATAATCAATGCCTAATGAGGAAGTTAAAAGCTTTCCATTTTCATTCATTATTACTGAGTTACTGAGACAACAGTCATCATTTCCATCACAATGAAGAGATATAAAACTCATGAAGTAATAAAGTAAAATATACGCTCAATCTTCCCTTTAATGCTTTTATTGTGTCATTTCAGCTAGTTCCAACTGTTAAAAGTTAACCAATAATTAATCTGGAAGGCTTTTCACTGCTCTTGCTCAGTGCTGCTGGTTTGCTGAGATGGACGCGACTGTATTTAATGTTTCACTGCAAATGTTAATGGCAGGTAATAAATGCCTCAAACATGAATACATCAGTGCATGCCTGTTATCTATTTTCGAGCCCCCAAAGAACAAGCCATTGAATTCTTTCGACTCTTGCTGTCCATGTCATTTAGACCACATGCTACTCAGCAGAGACCACCTGTTAATGGCAGACCCTTGGACCGGCTTTAAAATCTGACATAAGCTGTGGTGGATTTAGGCCTGAAAACAAGACTATCAAAGACAGCCTCCTGATTTTAGATATATAGGAGTGTCATGCTCCTGTAGGCAGCTTTCATGAGTTAAGATCAGTCATTGCATAAACACTGACAGTAATACAGGGAAATAATTAATCACATGCCTTAAGTTATGTTTTTATTCTTAAATATAAAAAAAATTACTGAGGTTGGTCTACCATCACTGCCAACTGCATAATGGCACTAAATATCACTAAGTGAGCAGCTCTTCAACTGTGTGTGGGTTAATTTGATGCACAGCCCAGTTCAGAGGGTAGACTCTACCCAGGCTAAAACCAGGGGAGGAACTTCATTTTCACAACGACATTTACACCATCAATTGGCTCTCTAGTCCAGTTTTGCATTACTGAAAGGTCAAATAAGGCTACATGCCAACAATGCAGCAGCATCTTTGCCAAACAGCTGTGCTTTGGACAATCACTACATTTTCCGTTAAATTCACACTGTCAATGTAAATCCAGCCTGAGACCCTTGCATTGTAACGTAACGTTAAGATGGTGATTAACGACAAATACAAACGCACAGATACTATGATGGTTGTTGTTGGTGGGATCCGCGGCTGCCAAAGCACAAAGGTTAGGATGCTAACAGTGTGATGCACATCAATGCACTGCTTGATACCGAGTCAGTGATATAACATTAAGAAATCACCACAAAAACGCCTCTCCTTGCAGTCAGCGTTACTGATTCATTTACACATCTATGGTTAACTTGTGTTAGCTCCAGTAACGGCAGCGTGCTGGAACAAGGATGTACCGATTATAGCAGCAGTGTTGAGCACGTAAAGATTTATCGCCATTACACACCTAAGTGTATTTTGGCTACAGCACTGGCCTGGGCACAGAAAGACGGTCCTGTGTCTTCGGTGCTACTAGCTAGCCATACAGGCTCAATGGACTTTGGCTGACGCGTTACTGTAACGTTAGCTAGCAAGCAGGTTTCGCCACCAAGCTTTGCTCGGTCATTTTAGTTGATTTCGCTTACGGTCTGCACAAAATCACCTAGACGACCAAAAAGAAAAGGTATATTCCTCTTAAAATGTTTCACGATACCTTCCTGGGCCTTCAGCACTGCCGTGGTATGTTGCTGAAAACACAGTCCGTGTTGGGGACGTGGAGAGCTGGGACCAAAGATGGCGTCCCCTCCAAACTTCCACTACTTTGGACACTCATCAAGCTACTTTTCGTGTGTGGGTACCGCAGCGCACACGGTTAATGTGTATCACTGTGAAATTAACCGAATGCCGCAGCACAGTTGATTTTACATGGGTACAGCGACCCCCGCTTAGTGAAAATGCCTAGTTATTTTCTGTTTTTAGGGCACAAACCTCTTCACACCTCAGCAGTGCGTCCTGGCTCCAGAGCCACCTCTCCGTCTTCAAGTGGTAGTCGATGAAACGTCACGCATCGTGTGCAAAATTCTTATCGCGAGGGTGATACACTTTTCCTCACGTCTATGAAAAACACACGAAGGAAAAATAAACAAGTGTGCAAAGTCAGGTTTTCCGTTTCCCTACATGTGATAAGGGATTTATGACGTTCAAATCTTTAACAAAATATCATCTTATCTGGAAAAAGAGGGAAAAAAAGTTTGGAGGATGTCAGAAACTTATGGAAGTTCAATTCTGCAAAGAAAAAAGTCTGACATGCCAAGAATAAAATAAAAGTAAGACTGATGTGAATGTTGTGTCCATATTACTATGCCTAAAAGAATTCTATCATCAATTTTAAATCCTAATCTTATTAGATAGACGCACAACGGGGAAATGCACTAGTCAAGGCAGCAACAGGATAAAGTATGCAAAAAAAAAACTAAACAATATGAAAAAAATAGTAATTAACAAAACTCTATAGACCATATGCATATTTACATTATAGGTAGAACTGCATCCTGTACTCCTGTTTTACGTTGTCTTAAAACATCTATGTGTGTATATGTATACATATGAACACAGTAGTAGAAAAGTTTTCGAACGCCCTTAAAATTTGAACAAAATCTCAAATTTGTTAAAAAATAAATAAATAAATCTGTGTTTCAAAAAGTGTAGCTGCATCAGACAGACAAACAAATGCAAATCATTTATATTTATTTGTTCATTTTATTGTGAACAAGAATAAAAATCACAAAACTAAGTTTTGGACAGTTTCAACATGTCATGCCCTGAATGCGTTTTATTATCTTGCTGAAACATCCTGTTTTGACCTCGATGGAACAGAGCATGTGCAGAAGGGAACATGTGGGTTTGGAGAATGGAACAATACTTGACAGAGTTCACTGACTTAAGACTGATTCCTAATGCAATATATCACAAATGCATGGGGTGTCCAAAAACTTTCTTCCACTACTATATGCATATTCCATTGCCAATAAAGTTGGAATAATTTTGTTTTCAGACACATTCCTCTTTTTATTCCTATTTCTACACATCAGTAATCACCTTTGACCAGGTACAGTGATCACATGCTGAGTCCCAGTTACACATTATCTATCCAGAATAAATCACATTGTCACTATCATTTCATGAGAAGAGGCTAAAATATTTTATTCCAACTTTATGGGCAATGTGTGTGTTGTACACGTATGCTGTTGTATATAGCACACTCACTTTCTAGTTTTGTCATGTTGATATGTCCTCTATTGTATATAATTTAGTCTCACACTTTAGTCTCTATTTGTCGTTTCACAATAAAACCAGTCCCATATTTCTACCTTACAATGTCCTGAAATATATTTTATTATAGCCAACATGTTTTTACTTTTCATGTGTAAAGTTCAGTCTGTTTTTATTTTTTGTTGCAAACAGAATTCACATATAAAAAACCTATAAATAACCAGAAATCCATAAGCCTATGATGTAGTTTTTCCAATCCAGTAAAATTCTCTCAATATGGTTAATATAAAATGTTTGTGAACCTTCATGACACAAGAGTTTTGTTACATTATTTTATTGCACACAGTTCTAGCAATTATGCATTCCCTAATTTGCAAATAGAAAAATAAATGAATAAATCAAGAATTTATAAACAAATATAAAAATGTATTTACACTTGCTGAACATACATCTGAGCATTATGGAGTGTTAAGATGTTGAACTTGGATGTGTTTTCCTGTATTTGCTCTGCATCCACACCCGGTGCATTGCAACTTTCTTTCCTCTGTTTACTTGTAAACGTCTGTCCTCCAAGTTTTGAACTTCTTCTAGTCCCGCATTGGAAAATAAATGATGAACCTCTTCTGTTAAAAAGATAAAAATACAAATGTGAATGTGCAGTGAGCATCAAGAGCTGTAGCTATGATTTTAGAAAAAATCAACAAGGCTATTAACACTTAAAAATGAGATCAGACACCAAACTAATTATTGATTTGGACATTTCATAGAATGCATTTTATCTTTTTTAGTAAATGGTTGAGTTATATATTTTGTAGCTTTTATTTCCTGCCATGAAGTTATAAAATATGCACTCTACATTAAGTAAAATACCTTTTGTGAAAAAATAGACACAGGTTCCATCTCCACGCGTGTAGAAATTCTCTGATAAACAGCGTCCTGTAAGACAACAATACATAAATACTTGAGAAATACAAAAATATGTTTACAGAATATTTACAGCCATTGAGGTTAAGTACATAACATGGAGGATCACCTTTCTTAAACCTGAGTTGTGAGAAATCATATCTGCCATAATCACGGAACAGAAATACCCCTCCATGTTTTAGGTATGTAGATAGTCGGTTCACAACTCCTTGCATTCTGATGACAAAATGACAGGATTAATCAAAGTGTAAAGTCATATAAATGGATTGCAGTCATGATAAACAAATACAATTGAAAACAATATTAGTAAAATGGGGATATTTTACTGTGAGCTTCAAATACATTTTTGCATGTGGATGGGATTCAGAGGATTTGCCACACTTAGTAATTAGAGACTGAATAAATTTAAGTTCATAAAGTATTAAATTAATAAATAAATTATTTGCTAACTGATCATTTGTATTATCATAGTCCTACTAGAATATCTGACTGCATAAATCACAGTTCAAGACCCAAAATATCATAGGACAATTCTATCTATAAAATAATTTTTATAAATAATTTATAAAATACTTTTATTAAAATTAACCAAAACTATTAAAGTGTTAGAGTGATGGTTTATTGGAATTATTTGTTCATAGAGAATATTTATATCAGGGGAAAAAGAAGCAGAACCCTATGCACTAACATAGACAAAGAAACATGAAATGAGCAAAGAAAGAGGGAAATGAAAATGTTAATGACCATGAACAGTGTTTAACCAATTTATTAGACTACCTTGCACTATTTGTCTCAAAGACCACCCTGCACCATGAAGTGCTTTAGTGTGGACTCTTTCATTTTCTGTGAGCTCTCAATGTTTTACCATTTTAAACAGAAATGAGGGATTTCACGCTGAATTCACCTTTTATTGTCAAATTTGAGCCTGCTCACTGGGATTTTCTGAGAAATCATAAATTAATCATGTATAACATTCAACCACTAAAGCTAAATTTTCTATTCAGGAATGCAAGTAAATAATTAAATTTGACATCTTAATTCAGAAATAACAATGCACTCTACTATTTTTTTTTTTTTTTTTTTAAAAACAGTAAAATTGAATATTCATGAATAACAAAAATAATTATATTTTAGCATTAAAAATACCATTTTGGTTAAAGAGCTTCTACTTTCTTTAGGGCAGCTGTAACATAAACCTTACATTGGGTGGTGGTCTAATAAATGTAATAACTGTAAATAAATAGACAACCTATGACTTTCCAAACACATTTCTTATTTCTGAATGAAGCTTGATGGTTAATGGATGAACTTAAAATACTGTAAGAAATCTCTCAAAATCACTCAAAAAGATTTTCTGACATTTCTGATTTTTTTGTACCCACTTTGGAATAGGAGACAAAATGTTCTACTTTGATGGGAAAATGAGGTTTAGGGTTATTTTAGGCTTGATTCTCTACAGCAATTAATTAGAAAAAAAAACCAAAAAAATTCCTGTTTTTAATGGGTTTGGTTCTCATGAGCAATGTGTGCAAGAAAAAATAATCTAGTCACTTGTTATAATCATTTGGGTGTATTGTTAACATTATGCCTATTAAGACCTCATATGCACAATTCACAGTATCTATTTATCACGAGTCATGTTGGCATTGCAATATTGAACAATGATATTGCATGCTGTAGATTTAACTCATATTATGCAGGCCTTGTGGAAATATATACATCTTTGTTAATATTCCTTATAATGTTGGATGTTTTAAATGCAGATAAAATGGGTGCGCAGTTTACATGTGGCACTTAATGACACAATTCAGGCTTTATTCTGGTATATTTGGGTTTTGCAGTGACATTCAGACAAAGGCTGGGGAGAGTGAAGGTGATCTGGTGTTAAGGGGATGGGGATGGAGGCTGGCAGGTGATAAATGACATCGGGCTGTCCTATCTTTGTCTTGTAACCTTCACCTACCGCTCTGGGTGAATAGAAGAGAGCACAAAGACCGCCAGAATAACATCCAGACTCTGAGGTGGAAAGGGAAAAGAGGCCACCTCCTCACAAATGTTATGGACAAAGGCGTGACACACAGAGTCATCATAGTCTGGATGCTCCTGTGGGAGGGAAACAAAGTGAGCTATGTGCATCCAAAGGGGATTTAGTGACACACAAACAACATTTTAACAAGGGAGGATATGTTCACTGGTTGTATTGCAGCTGTTTTAAAAACATAAAAAATTAAAAATATGTTTTGTTAGTGCAATTTTAATAATTAATAGTCTTCTGTACAGTACTTTTCATTAAATCTGTGAGGTTAAATGAAAGGTTCAGCTCTACAGAGGTGTTAATAATTCACTAAGTAAACACTGCGCTCTCTATAACAGAAAAACAGAAATTGTCTTATGCAACTAACGTCAACAACATCAGCAACATTTATAATATATATGAGTCATAAGTCCATGATCAGGAACATGTGGCTGTAGATGATTTGTCTGATTAATTCATTGATATTGATGATTTAGGACAAATATTTGCTAGATTCATTTAATACTTTATAATATTTACTTCTATATCATGTACATTTTAGAAAGGAGACGCAGAGATTCTTAGTCTAATGAGTTTTTCCTGGTTAATTTAAGGTAAAAATAACAACTGGTTGATATCTCAAATAAATAATAATTCTTTGACATTTTGGCTCTAGGTCTAATATCAAAATAGCTAATTTCACAGAGCTTTACATGTTTTGATAAATACTAGGAAGTCTTACCTTTACCAGCTGAATAGCACGTGGGGAGAAGTCACAACAGTATAAAAAGGCATCTTTTTCTCTGTCGAACAGAAAAATCAACAGAATCCCTTTGATCTATTACACATAGATGAAAACCTATTTGATCATTAAACTCTTATCACAACTTTTACAAAGAAAAAAGCTTGTTAGAGGAAGTGTGAATTGTTAATTGCAGGATTATGAATTGAAAGTTTTCCATACAGTTGATAAAAGTAGTGAGTTAGTAGTTATAATACAATTGTCTGATATAAGGAGTAGGATATCACTTATTTTGACTGATTATTCCCAACTTCATCAGATTAGTAACAATATAAATTCATTAAGAGCTCTGACATATTAGCCATGTAAAAGCACAGTTTGCATTAATGGTGGATGTGTAGCTGGATATCATAATTCCTGTTTAATCCACAGTTTTACTAACATTCTTTTCACAGGCAGTGTCCGCTCTATTAAACTGGCACACCTCCAAAAAATGTCTATGAAATGGTTAGTGTTACTATAAATGTAGGAGTGGAAATATTTAGAAATTATGCTCACTTGATGGAATTCAATATAGGAAATACACTGTTGCCGACTCCACATCCAACCTGTGAAAAAACAAAATATATTTACACAGTGTCTGATCTCTCAAACTTGGGATGGCAAGGTTGTCCATGCAGTTAAAATAATTCAGTGTTTTTTTGTTATATCACAGTGTGTATTAAAATAGTGTGTTAAGTAAAATTTTTCAACTTAATAAATGTTTATGAAAACCTCCAAGATCTTGAAAGATGTGTGCTGTCCGGGAAAAGCCGAACTCTGTATTGGTCCTTCATTATTTTCTAAATCTGCTGCTTTACATGATTCCTGATGATGAGAGGAGTGTCTGAGAAGGTCCGTGGAGCTGATGTGTTCATGCTGTCTGGTCAATGTATTCCTGGTTTGACTTTCTGCGTCTGAAGGCAGCAGTTCTGGGAATTCTAAAAACAGCCACTTGCGATTTTTGAAGAACTTATCCTGATGCGTTTCATAGAACGTGTCCCAATATTGGCAAGCTTCGATGTCGAATTTACCTGTGCAGGGGAGATTTAAAAGGTATATTCATCATGTAACACTAGTTTCATCCAACCTGAAAAACAAGATATTTTGCAACAATATGTCTCTACCTTGTTCCTTTAGTGGAATTTGTTCGCTGGAATTTTCTTTTGCCTTCTGACAAGCATTTTCTTTGTCCTCTTCTGTCCACTGTACATGATCCCTTAAAAATAACACTTTTGATGACTAAGTAATTGTGAAAGATCAAAAAGTTAATAAATGAATTCAAAATGTAGTATAACTAAATTAGAACATGATTCGTAGAATTGCTTATAAACCTGTTTTTCAGGTCAGTGTCGTTAAAAGAGAATCCATTGCACACAGTAACAGCACCAGATCCACAAAAGTCAAATGCAGATTGGAAAGAAATTAGAGCTGCTAATCGATTAGGTGCTTGAAGCAAATGCCAAAATTCACAATTCGATTAATCAACTCGAATTGATTGAAGGGAAATATTTGATTGCACTTTTCCTGAACTGAAGCTTCTTTGTGGATCACAATAAGCGTCCGTGTGAAACATAACAGTGGAACCAAGGTTAACAGCAGAGAAATGAAGGAAACAAAGCTTTGATTCAGGAAAATTATGGTTGAATGATTTTTTTGGATCACTTTGAGTCGATTAATCGGTTGCAGCTCTAAAAGAAATCAAAGAAAGGTGTATTGGAAAAGTTGTTGGCTAAACCAAACCATCTACATCACTAACCACATGTTATGTTTAAAGATGTCATCAGGATTGAGCAAAATCCTTGAACCCAGAGGAGCTGAAGGTCTTCCTCCAGTGCTCTTTAGTCGTGCAGACCATCTGCTTAAAAGTTCAGCCAATGTGGCTGCAGAGAGGCTTCGCAATTTATGCATTTACTCTGGAAATATGAACCAAATTAGGATTAATTCAACATAAACCTCTGTACAAACAACATTGACCAAATATACTCCAAGCAGCAGCTACTTTTAAGTCTTATATGAGCAGTAGCTTTTTAAAGAAAATAATGTGCAGGGCTTGTTTTACACTTCCATTCAACCATCCCACTACTGGATATAAAAGTTTAACTGACTGTGGATTTTTAAAGGGTGATATAATAACAAATCAGGTAAAAGGTACTTGAATATATCATTGTGTTATCATGTTTTTTTCCTTGTTTGTACTGTGGAAAAGAAGTCAGACTTATAAGATTTAGTCTCATTACATTTGCATTCACAATAATATTTGCATTATTTTATTTCATCATTATCATCAACTACAGTAACAAAAGTGTATTTGGGAAATAATCACACGTAATACGTTAAAACACATCAAAACCATTTAATTAATACCACTTTTGACCCGGTATTGTCTTCAGAAAACCCAATATCAATTTAATCCTGTGAATGATGAATGATCTTTTCTCTTTATATTTTACGTAGAGGACGCTTTTAGTCCGGAAGATGGCGCTCGTGCTCTACTCATGACGTCACGCACCAAAGAAGAAGAAGAAGCTGACAGCCGAAAATGACTACAAAAATGGAGTAGGACCGGGCATCTATTTTAGCTCATCACTAACGCTACATCTGTCAAAATGCGATATCACAGCATACCAATAATTATCTGACCCTGTCGCTATGTTCTGGACAATTCACGGTGTTAACCAGGTTATATTTACAGCGTTAAATATGCGGTGTTTGAATACATTTTATGGTATTTCAGCATCGCTAGCTAAACAACGAAACTCGTGTTAACTTTGTTCGCTAGCTTTTACGATCTGGAAGCCGGTGGGAGTCACAAAAACAATTTGTCCTTTGTGAATATCTGAAGTTATAGAACTCGGGATATTTAAATCGCCCATACCTGGCTTTAGTAGCAGTTTTAGGGTCAGCTCCGGTTGTAGGCTGATGCCATGCTAGCAGTTATTCCTCTGGTGTTATATTGCATGTGACCTGCTGATGGCGCCGTACAAAACTAAACGCAGTGTGAACGCCGTGGAACTGCTGAACCGGAGGAGCAGAGGGACCAGAGATGCTCTCAGCAGGTACAACTTGAAGGTCTTCAGAGGTGTACTGCTCCAGGTAATGGAAAACACTGTGCTTTAGCAAATAAAACTTTGTTTAAATGGGGTGTGTGCTGATGTGTTTATGTCTTGTACTGCAGGACACCAGGGTTTTTCTTAAAGTATGGAGCAAGACTTCAAAATCCAAAATAATGTATGAGAATGGTAAATTCTACTTTGAAAATTACCAGATCTGTTACAGCTGGTGAGTATAAATGAATAACATGCATTAAGTCTTTTGCATTCTACACAATAGAACACATTGTAAATTTGCTAATCAGTATATCTTGTCTAAAACAAAGATTTTGGCTGTCTGTAGGAAAAGAAAGGTGATTTTATTAATAGTTATAATGGATATGTTCCATTTGAGTGTCCAAGGAGCCATGACTTTGAGCCAACATGCACAAACTAGAACCAGTGAAAAGATGCACATAGATTAATTGATGTCATTGTGCATTAAAGTATTTACACTGCTATAACAACTCACAATGTCTGGTCTGAAAAGGGTATATTTAAAAGCTAATAACAACCTCCAACTGTATCTCTAGGTACAAAGCTCAAAATTAAAGCAAATCCATTGCATAAATCTACTGGTGATTACATGGGGTTTTCTGCATAATAGATACCATAATTCAGAAGATTTAAGATGGTATAATTGTTGTGGAAGAATGTCATGATTCCAAAATGTTTTCTCAAATTTTCAGTATGGGTTCACATCTGCAGGCATTAACATATTTCAAAAAGTCCAGAATAACACTGCAGGCTTGGTTTTTAGAGGTTCATAAATAACAAACCAAGAATGAAATGCACAACCTAGTTGCCTGTTCTTCTGTCGAGGTTAAACTTAGTTATTTTTTGTTTCTGTAAAAAAAAAAAAAAACTCTTAGGGACATCTCAGTGACTTTCTGACCAGCTGCCTTATCCAGATTAAACACATAACCATTTCATAAATGTATGAAGTTACTCAAATTTAATAACACTTCACATAAGTAATCTTCTAAAACAATATCAATGAGTTTCAGAGCCTCATTCATATAGACCAAATGGCCTTATAAATGTCAAGAATTAATCACAATCCCTATAGATGCGTAAAAAAACAGTCTTAGCTCATCTACATGACTGATAATACTTTGATGCATTGTGTCTAGAATTATTATGTTGATATTATGTTTGACTGTTGTCTTGCTCATGAAAGCAAAACTATAAAATAAACTCAAAAAAATAACATTTCATGAGCTTGTTTCACCACTGTCACACAACATATAGTTTTGTCAGATCACTTTTTTGCAAAAAAGCAATTGATGAGCAGTATGACAACATGCAGGTTTTGATGTCAATAGTTGTTGTGTATTTACATACAGATATTTGTGCAATGCATAATAAATCAGAGGCTTCCATTCTGACAGACTGATAAAATCTTCTGTTTTCAGTGTTCATTCAGACCCTCATGTCCTGTACAAACTGCCTAAACGGTCTAAAAAGGAGAAACTTGAAGATGCCTTACTGTGTCAGAGTCCACTTGTAAGTGAAGTTGAACAACCATGCTTTTTGAATAGTGAGCATCACAGCACTGAACTTGAAAAATTAAAAAAATATATCTGCTTTTTTAAAATCTGTCTTTTGTCAGGATAAAACACTAGCATCTCCTTCTGATCAAAAGCCAAGCCTCTTAGCACTGACTGCTAACAACTGGCTGTGTCGCCTTTCAGTCGATACGGGGAAGGAGCTTCAGAAAGTTTACCTCTCTCCAAACCTTAAGTTCAAGTACAGTGTATTTATGTCTTTTAGAGCAGATAAACAAATCTACTTTCATGTCTTTAAACATTAAATCTGACTTTATTTTGCTATCATTGCAGGTATCTGGGCTGGGATATTTCTCCAGAGATATTTTATGTAAAAACTGTTCAAAGTAAAGAAACCTCTTTAGAACGGCAGGTAAAAGGATTTTATATTGTATTTTATTCAGTAGTGACAGGGAACTTTACAAAAGAGACTAAAGTTTGGGATCTCCCTGTCAATGCAAGGCTTTCTGTTCTCATGTGTATTTCTCATCAGTATGAATCAAGGACAACAAAGTCTTTTAATATAGCCAATGTAATGATTCATCTTTGTAGTCTATCTGTCAATTCTCAGAATTCAGGGAAAATGAGGAATTCTAAGAGAGAGAGTTTTGTCTAATATCCCTAATTTTTTACTTTAATAAGAAAAGAATCACATTTTCTTTGCATTATTGTTTTAATTAGTTTGCACAAGCACCAGCTCTCTCTGACCAGATGCAAGTACAGGACAGTGAAACTGAAATATCATTTTTTTCTCAGGCAGGAATCGTAAACAACACAATCATGCACATTGCCATCTTTCAGGCTTTCCCCCTTCAGATTGTGGGTATAATGGAGATCAATAAGAGGGTAGGAGTTTCACTTTTTTTTTTTTTTTGACCAGAAGAATGATTTGTCATTATGATGGTAATGTATAATGTAATGTACATCTTCCAGGTATTTGGAAATGGAATAACTGATGTGGTGCTGTCTCAAGGTGTCCTCGCTGTGTCTTACAGCAACAAGTCAGTCAAACTTTACAGCTGTGAACACATATTTCAAAGGGTAAGTCGGTTTTGTTTATCAAGTGAAAAAGTCTTTATTGAATAACATTTTTAGAAAGTGTTTTAAAGTATGAATCTATTTAACATGGTCTACTCACAAAAGTTTAATTCTGTTATCCTTCTGGGCCCTTTCACTTGTTTTCAGTACATCACAGAGGAATTAACTCTTGGAAAGCAGAGTTCACTCCTCAGGGGTAAAACAGTGGGAGAGTTTCCTTTTGGCATCCCAGTAAATATCCAAATCAAAGGTGGGTACGCTTTTATATCTAGCCTGGCTCTTTGTATGATTAGTGGTATTAGAAGCCACTTTGTTTGTTTAACATCTGTTTTCTTTTTTGATTATGCATAGATTGTCCTCCTGTGCTTTTTGAGGTGTCGTGCTCTAATAACGGTGTCCAGGTTGGAGGTTTCCCGTGGCACTACATATACACGCCACCACAAAAAAATCACAAGGGGACTCACCACATCCGGTCACTGAAGGACAACATTATGGTAACCATACAACCATAAGTTGATTTGTAATATAACATGGTTGGCTGTGGTAGATAAATATCCCAAATCCTGTTCCAGAACATTGCTGCTGGCCTGTTGAAGCTGTCAGGATAAAGAGGCCTGCAGCTGTTTTTGACGGTCTTTGTATTTAGCTGCAGGACATAAACAACAGAAGCTCTTCTCTCTGCTGAAAACTCCACCCAGCTTCTTTTGTGCAGATTTTGGCTGGATTGCTTTGACATCACTGCTTACATTTATTCTAATTATAACTACGAGAAACTAAAGCTGCATTAAAAATGTGTGATTCATGCATTTTCCAGAACACAGGAAATGCTGATTTTGTCCAAATATTCTTTTAAGTATAACAGGATTTTTTATGAAATATGTCAGTAGCTCAACAACAAAAAGCTGCACCAGAAACAGCTTTTTACTCTGTTGAAGCTGAATGCAAACAGTAGATTTTGGGTGGAATACCACTTTGTGGAATGAAGTATTTTTTCACCCACTTTTTCTCCATTTGCTTGTGCACAAGTTGACTTTAAAATCTGTCATTAGATTCAAACTACATAACATGTTACAAATTACTTTAAAGTTTAGCTTCAACTATTTAATGAGAAGAAGCTGGTTGCTGTCAAATACTACAAAAGAAAACCAAGAAGCAATATATGCTAATGTATGATATAATTAATAATTGTGATTTCTTTTTAAATGAAATTAGGCAACAAATGGAATACAAAACATGAACTGCTGCTCATTAGAGAGTGATATGATTTTCTTTCATCCTGATGACTCTGGAAGGATCATTCATTTTGGACCTAACACTATAAAGTGAGTACCAAAACTAACTTTTACTCTTGAGTCAAATACACCAAAATACATTGTTGGTGAATGAAGATTCAAGCCATTATGATTTTTCATTCAAGCGTCCTAAAAATCCTTGGTGAGCTGAACAGCAGTCTCCCATCAAAGATCGTCAAGGATTTCTCTATGACAGTTGACAGACAAAACCGCAATGTAAGTGCAATGTAATTGTGTTATTTACTCGATAGACTGAGCTGAGTTTATCTCCTTAAAGAATCTGCCTCATTTACAGCATGTGCCCTGTTCACTGTGTCACTGAAGGGAAATCCAATGTGATATCCCAGTATTAGGTCAACACAGCTTTAATGGTTCTCACTGTAGAGGTGCAGTGTACATGAATTTCTATCACTTTGAAACAATTATATGATTCTGATTCCCATTTACTGCAGCCCACCCCCCAAGTTACTGTCACCTCTTCAGGCCGTACAGTGAAGAGAAGAGTTCAACAGCTGGATGATGATCCAGATCAAAAGGTAACACATAACTGTCCCTCTGTCACTGATCCACTAAAGATCGAGATAAAACACACTGTGCTCCTTTAAAGAAAAAAACTGCGGTTTTCAGCTCAAGACCCAGACAATCAATTCTATGTCTTCTTGGGGCCCACATTTACAACATGGATTGCCACAATTACTGCAATTTTATTGACTCTTTCACCGTCAACATAATATGTCTGAGGGTCTCTCTCTCACTTTTTTTTTTTTTTTTTTTTTTTACATGTTTTATCATTTTACAGTCTTTTTCTCTTAAAATTTTCTTCTTGTTAGAACTTTTTTTAGTCCTGTTTCATCTTTTACTCTTTTACCCTTTTTGTTATATCTTTGATGCAGCTTTTGTCTTTTTACTTTGCTTTTTTCTTGTTTTGTCTTTTACATTTTGTTGTTTTTTTATTTCATTTTTGTCCTGTTAAATCTCTTACCTCTTCTCTGTATTTCACATAGGTCATTATTTCAGGTCATTTTTAAACTCTTCCACCCACTCTTATAATATTTTAAGCCACAAAATGAATATTTTACTTTGATATGTGGTGACCCCGGAAAAGAAAATCTGACCTCTTTTGAGTCCTGACCCTAAATTTGGGAAAGGCGAGCCTAACACAAAGCACAAGCATTCATTTCAACAGACTCTTTGAGGTGTTTTTCCATATTTAATTCTCTGTGCAGCTCAAATCAACCAGTAACTGGGGGAATATTTGTCACTGCATGAGGTAATGTTGTGAATCATTAAATGCATTGTAAATGAAGATATGGCTTTGACAATTCCATTTGTATTATTGGTTTTTGTGCGTGACATATTCTTCAGTCATGACTGAATCTTCAAGCAATTAAAATATACAGGAATTTCTGCTGTCATAATAAATCACTGTGGGGATTTTAAGTGTCATGCATTTTTAATGTAGTTGATGCAATGAGTTTAATATACATTATGCTGCGTAGGGAATCCTTCAGTCTGTCCCAGGGTTCATTCATGTTCACACTACAAGAAGAATCTGAACATGTGTGTCCCAGACCACCTCCAAACACATTCTGTTTACACTCACACCTCACATTAGAGCTCCACTCAGGACACATGCTAATGCCAGGTCTGAACAGGGCCACAGTGGGCAAATTCTGCCTAACTGGAGACCAGGATACAGAAAAAGGCTAAGGTTTCACACATAAAGTTCTCTAAAATATAAACAGTAAAATATGACATAAAAACAAAATGGAGCACATGGTACAGTTCACCTAGTTAGGAAAAAGGAGCATTTAGAATTAACTATAAATATTGTACCTTATGAATATTGCTTAAGTTTTTATATTACTTTTTCAGGTCTTAAAGATGCAATATGTCAAGAATTCTACAACTGTTAATCACTTTTTTATATCTAATGTGTGAATAAATTGTAACCTGTCTTAAAAAATAAACACCTTTCTTGGCTGTTGTGATTGTGTATATCCTTGATAACAGCCTGTACACTGATTTCTATACAGAACACTCAGGTTGGATTTACTGATAATACTAAATAACCAGTGCAGTCTCCACACAAGCACACTTGATTATTACTTGTTTCACCTTTTAGATGTAACTCGTATGTAAATAATATGTGAGAAGCTAGATTTACATAAAACTGTGATAAAAGTAATTGACAGTCTGATTTCATCTTAGACTTTCCGATTGGTGGAATATGAGGATGAGCTGGACCTTTTGACTGTATTGGTCACTAATGGAGAGGAGGAACAGGGAATAGCTCACGTCCAGCTGCATGACAACCAGAGCGGGAAGTTACTACGGACGGTTGAACTGGCTGAACGTTGGGATGAGGTGAGTTCAGTCCAGTTACACACCTGTACCCATGTTACACTGAAGTATCTGCATGGATTCATGTGTGCTCTTTCCTTTTACAGACATATCGACATGAGCTGTTCTTTGACAAAGACACGATTGTTCACATTGAACAACAAAATACCAACTTCTGCTGCCATGTTTACAAACTGGAGGGTCTCGAGGAATATGCGGAGTAAACAATTATGGAAAGAATTTTGTGGTTACGAGAAAAAAAGCATACAAAAAAACCACAGCCTTTTGTTGTTTTGTATAAATATGAATCATTGTGTCTCTATTTCTTTGGTTTGAAATACACTATAATTTGTCACAAGGTTTTTTAATCACTGTAGGCTGTGAAGTGTTGTAAACTGTTCATGTATTTTTTTTACTATTTTGCTAAAATAAAAGTTATATTTTGTCATATATTTGTTATACATTTTCTAATATTTGTTTTAACATTTCCTAGGTGTGTGCTTCTGCAGCTGCGAGTTTGGCACAAAAATGCAGCTTTTTACTTCTACTCTACAACATTTCAAAGACACCTATTATACTTTTAACTCCACTTCTCGTAGTTGCTTCTCAGATCACAAGCACATGAAGTTGACACATCGCTACTGATTGAACAATAGTACAAAAAAGTTAAATGAACTCAAAGTTAGACATGAACAGCAATAAGAATACAACAAGCATGTCATATGAAGTCAAAGCAACTTATTTATCACATAACATCTGCCAGTATTTATCAGAAGTGTCAAACTCATTTTAGTTCAGGGGCCACATTCAGCCCAATTTGATCTTAGTAGGGCCAGACCAGTAAAATAATAGCACAATAATCGGTAAATAATGACATTTCCAAATCATTCTCTTTTAGTGCAAAGAAAAAAAATACAGTATGAAAATGTAAATGAAAATATGAAGTGCATTTTAACAATATTATCTCTCAGCTTATCATTTACACATGTTCAAGGCACAAAACAGTTGGTAACAGGCATCTGGAACTGAAATATATATTATTTAACTTTATGATCAAAACAACTTGTCAAGACTTGGTGACACTCTTGAATGTCTTCTGAGTAATTAGTACGCTTCAATTCATCCCATGGGCCAGATTGGACTCTTTGATGGGGCTATTTTTGGGCCATGAGCCATATGTTTGACACCCCTGTTTTACATAAATTAACACTGGCATGGCCTATGTTACTGCACATGAGCACCTCTGTTTTTTTGTAAAAGTGCATTTGTTTAAAACATGCTTAAATGCAGATTTACTTCATGCAGTATTTGCACAGTTTGAGAGGCCTGTTTCAATAAAGGATCGACATATTTCTACCCCTAAGTGTGAGATGTCAGTCAAAACAAATGACTGAGTTAAAAAGCTTTCATAATATATACCACATAGTTGTTATTGTGTTTTATTGTTAATTGTGTATCATGTATGTGTTTTACGTTGTTTGGACTTTGTATGGCTCCTATCTTGGCCAGATCTCCCTCGCAAAAGAGATTCCTCATCTCAGTGGGACTCCCTGGTTAAATACAAGTAAAATAAAAATAAATAAAATACAGATAAGGGATACATGATCTTTTGCTGCAAACTTCAGAGATTAATAAAGGCATGGCTGATCCACATTTTGCACATTTGAAACCATAAATTATGTTACAATAATTTGGAGGTGGCAGCGACAAATGGAAACAAAACAAAACTTTTTTTTAAATCATTTTTTTCCTCCAACAATATTGAAAATATGTGTATACAAAACAGAAATTTTGAACAAACATCAAGATATCAAAAGGAAAAATCAAACATAAATTAACACAATGCAAAGGCTTACAGACACAGAAGAAAAGACAACTAATAATTATAATAACTTATAAAATATATCTAAGAAAAAAAAATACATCAGTCCATTTTAAAGAATTCTTTACAAATTGTCAGAGTAGAGAGCTATGTATCTTTTTTTTATTGAACAATGAACAATTGAACAGAATGTATACACAATATTACAACAAAGTAGGATAAAAAATAATCACATTTCGCAAAATATTTTACATTTCAATATATAGATACAAATGCAAGCAAAAAAAATTAAATAATAAATTGGCTAAAATTTACTTAGGGGGTCAAATGAGTGGCCATTTTTGTAAAAAAAAAAAAAAGTGGTAAGAAATGCATAGAACTGTGTTGAAATAATGCTAATACATTTGCGCACAGACTACTGGTATTATTTGACAGTGGAAGCTATATTTTCAGGAATATTGGATTTTGAATAGCACGTGTATGTGAAAATTTTTGCTGGTGGACGGACGTAACATTACCCATGATGATCTGGTCAGTACCAGTACTTTATTAGTAATAAACTTATATTCTTACTATTGCTAATTATCCTCTTATTCATAAATGTTAGTAGTGTGGCTCTAAAACAATAACAGCTGACACAAAAACACAAAATGTGGCAGTGGTCGGATGTGACATGGTTGTTAGGGATCCCATCATACTGATGCTCGGCAGCCATGTCACCGTTTACAGAAATGATCCCTGTGCAAAAACTAGGATCA
The DNA here is from genome assembly GCF_902148855.1 of Sphaeramia orbicularis. Taxonomy (NCBI): domain Eukaryota; kingdom Metazoa; phylum Chordata; class Actinopteri; order Kurtiformes; family Apogonidae; genus Sphaeramia; species Sphaeramia orbicularis. Next base: position 22,643,317 of record NC_043977.1, read on the forward strand.
GAATTATTTATTGTACAGTTTATCATCATACTAAAGAGTATATAACAATATAGAATTGTTATTTCTTTATAAAAATGCTTATTATTAGAAAACTGTTGATTTAAAAAGTGACGTGTGACATTCTTAATGTATGTATTGGCGTAACATAAGCAGGATGGATCAGCACCATACTCCATATTGCAACCTGTAAAAATAAAACATGTGATATGTAGTATATAATCTTGTAAGAAAAACTGGGGAATCTAAAAGAATAGAATATATGTTTTTCGGGTAAATTCAGTTAAAATATAACTTGGCCATTTGTGACATGACAATATAGCATTAATTGTGATGAAATTGGACACTTTTGACCTGAAAACATCCCAGATAGCAAAATCATTATGGCTTAAATCTGGCCCAAAACTGGCATGCCATTTTGGCAAAGTTCTGAGTGGATGTATGGGCCCTAAATGGCCCAAAATAGGCAAGCCAAAATCAAACCAGAAGGAAGCCAAAATTCACCCAATACTAATTGTGGACTTCCAAAATATAGCAATAATTGTCCCAGAAAAGCCCCAAATCCCCATAATCCAGCCAAAAAGTAGCCAAAACTGACCCAAAGAGAGGCCTAAAGGAGGCCAAAATTCACCCAAAATTTGTGTTGATTGTGCTTTTAAAATGAAGTGGGGTTTTCTTCTGGGTAGAAATTCCTGCTCTTTGCGCAGTGTTTTGGCTTTACAGAAATATGCCAAAACACAACCAAAACACATCCATATATGGAATAAGATGTTGCTGTCTTTAGTCAATCTTCTGGCTTGCCATAAACATGCCATACCATCCCTATAGTTGATCCCACTCTGCCCAGTCTTTTGGTTAACCAGACATATGCCAGAACTCAGCCATATACTGCTGGTGCCTCCATATCTATTATAGATCACCTTAATCACACCACAGTTAAGTCTAAAGGTTTTCATAATGCCAAAGAAAGCCAAAAATTCCAAATGTATGCCATAATACTGCCAAAATATTTGCTATCTGGGATAGTTCAAATGACCATCAACATGTTGCATCAGAACTGAAATCCTGTAAATTTGCATAACTTGCATTTACCAACATAAAGTTCCTTTGGGGATTCACTTATGTTGATTTCTTATGCACAAAGACATAAATAAGACCTCTAAGCAAATTTTAGCCGAAATCAAAATAAAAATGCTCGAGGTATAAAAATAGACATTATCCGTCCATCCATTATCTTCCGCTTCTTCCGGGGCCGGGTTAAAAATAGACATTATATAAATTATGAAACAAAACAAAACATGCGACGCCCACAGTGTGTTGTGGAGCTGCAGAAGTTACAAAAGGCCTTTCATCCAAACATAAGCTCTCCCTGGGTCATGTGACCGTGGTCCGTCCTCTTCAGTCTCCACTTAAGATGACTGTGGTGCAGACCACAGTTGCGTCTGCAGAACCTTTCCAGTCCTGAGGAGCAGCAGACGGACATGGAGAATCCGTTCCTGTTGACTCTGTCCGCCACCGCTGCCGCCGCCGGCCTCATCTCCGTCATATTCGTGCTCACATGGGTCCTGCACTTCAAGGAGGGTCTAGCCTGGGATGGAGGACTGGCCGAGTTCAACTGGCATCCGGTCTTAATAGTCACTGGGTTTATTTTGTTGCAGGGAATAGGTGAGAGGACGGTTTTTACTAAGTTGATTTCAGGGGAGAAACGTCATCACCCATTCCAGACTGAAGAGGATGTGAGTTACACAAGATAAGGGGTGTAGCCATTCGATGATCCTACGCACTTTTAGAAGTAGTCAACAAACTTTTACTTAACCCTTAAAGAACTAGAACTATTTTTCTTGTGACTTCCAAATTAATTTTTTCAACATCTAACCTTTTCTTAAGTGATTTATCACCATTTATTTCTATAACGTCCTCAGCATTTTGCCTTTTTCATTACAAATCAGGTATTTTCCTATATTTATTTTTCTAATAATGTAGATGTTCCTAAAAGCTCAGAGTAAATCCAAAGATTATTGTATCAAAACAGAAGAAAAAGTGATATTTTTAGCAAAATATATCAACTGAACATTAAAAATCAAGCATCTACAACTACTGTCATTTGTTAAATTATATGAGTTTGATTGCTGAATCAATGTGGCAGAATGTGAAAAGCTACAGAGCCTCTAATACCAGTGTAAATCTGAGAACTTGCATTTTACCTGAATTGTTTCAATGTATTGATAAAATAAGTTATTAAACATATCAGATCAGTAGATGTGTCTGTTTAGGTCTTTAAGGATTAACTTCTTGCATCAGTTATTGTAGAAGTATTCTGACCTTTTCCTTGACTGAGAGCAATAATGCTACTGATAGAAGTGCCCTTAACTCAAAAATGCAAACTTTTCATTAGCTCACATAAAAACAGCTGTGTTTCCAGCTTTGTGACGTGCATTTTTCTTCTATTCCAAAGTTTATTTAGCAAAAGAAGGAGTAATGTTTGCTCAACCCATGAAGGAACATTTCATCCTTGAGGTTATCACTGGCATGGTTTTCATTGGACAGAATGAAAAACAAATGTCACATTAGAATATTTTCCAGTGAGATCTTGTTAAATAGAAGGACAAATATGGGTAACAATGCACTTTAAATCCAGTCTGGAGTACAGTACATTAATAATTAAGGTGCTAATTTTCTTTAGACCACAGTATTACAAGATTTTCTCATTAATTTATACTGATAGTTATTTTATTCAACTATTGTAAATTCCTGAAAAAATATACATTTGATTTTATTTTTAAGCCTGAAGGATAGAAATTCACATCACAAGTGACTGACACTGACTGGCCATGTCTTTCAGCCATAATCGTGTACAGACTCCCATGGACCTGGAACTGCAGCAAACTGATGATGAAATTCATCCATGCAGGCTTGAACATAATGGCCTTTATTTGTGCCGTTATTGCGATGGTAGCCGTGTTTGACTTCCACAATGCTGCCAAAATCCCCAACATGTACAGTTTGCACAGCTGGCTGGGCCTGACAGCTGTGATACTGTACTGGCTGCAGGTAAAGCACCTAAGCTTTTCTAAATAAATCAAGAGTTGGCTTTGTGATGCAGTGCTGATATTATGATGTTTGATTTAGAGTTTACACATCTGACATTTGATTAAGTTTGACAAAGCTTTATCAGAAGTCTGCACTGTCTTGTCAGACTGTACTGACACAAAATGACTGCTTTACTCCTGGTTTTTGCTAAAACCTTTAGGAAAACAGTCTTGTTAGTGCAATTATATCTGACAAGTTGTTTTTGATTCAATGAGCAGATTATTCTTGGAGTTGGCATGTACTTGATCCCCATTACACCCATATCCTGGAGAGCGGCGTTTATGCCCCTTCATGTCTACAGTGGTCTTTTACTCTTTGCTAGTGTAATTGGCGTGGCACTCATGGGCATCACAGAGAAACTCATTTTTGGCCTGTAAGTATGAAACAAAGAAAAGGAAATTGAGATTCAGACAGTTTTTTGATGTAACATATAACCAAACTGAGTAATAATGACTTCATTTTTTTCTACTTTATCTTAAAGAAAAGACCCCAAGTATAAAGACTCTCCCCCTGAGGCAGTGTTTGTGAATGTTCTGGGAGTCCTCCTGGTGGTTTTTGGCGCACTGATTCTCTGGATTGCCACTCGAACATCTTGGAAACGACCCAGTGACCAGATCTTACATTCTCTGCATACCGACGGGGGAGGTGAGGACAACACCAAAGTCGGTCCGGCCCTGTCTCAACTAAGTGATGGAACTGAAACTGAGGCCAGTGTGGATGTCAGGAGACGGAGCAATAAATCAGATGATTAACACAGCTGATTACAAATGTCAACTGACCCAGAGATTATTCTGTCTCTCTGCTGAATGTATGTAAACCTACACTGGTCTAAATGAAGTAATCTAATTCTGCTGAATATCTACATTCTTTTTTCTCCACTTAAGTGGTTTATTTTGCTGGCATTTAGAGCTAGTGCTACTTTCTCTGATATATGACTACACTGATATATTGGAAATTACTATTCAGATAATGTAAGAAAAGGCTGTACAAATACTATAAAAAGTTTATATTCTCTGTTTCACTTATGTTCTAATAGCTGAAGCTTTGAAAGATAATCATAACCCATATTTTTTATTATTATTTTATTATTTTTTATTTTTATTTTTTACAATAAATGTACTCGCAGACTGTCATATTGTCCTTTAATGTATTATTACAGGCTGATAAATTACTGCTGAAAAGAAACTATTTGAGGAATTTGACTAGTTAGTGTTATGTGTTTTCAAGTGTCGCTGAGTTATCACACTCTGGATTAGACTACTGTAAAGTTGCCTTTGTGTATTTATGCCACGCAAATATAATATTATCTGCAACATAATCCACCACCAACAAAAAAAAATACTACTACTACTACCTTGAACTATACTATTTATGAAATAACAGGAGTGCTGACTTTACCATTATAAAAGGTTGGTGTCAAGACGACTGAAAAAAGTCTTTCTTTTTCTACCGAGATATAAGATAATTGTTTAATAATATTAGATTGTATTTAATAGGGGATGTTGTAAATTATTATTTTTTTGTTAATCCATAAAGAACCAAACATCCACCGGCAACCAAAATCATTCACTGATATAAAATTTTTAATATCTGTTGATCCACTAATCCTATCAATATATGTAAATAATTGGTGTAAAATACAGTTTGTCATCTTTTCATGGTCATCAAATATGACCCATTTGGACATTCAGAGGCTCTGTAGTGAATGTGTGAACACTGTCATCTTGTACAACATTGATTCACCAGTAAAACCCATGGAGTTTGATCAATGTCAGTGGCTGGAGACACACATTTTATGTTCAGTTAACACTATATTTTGCAGAAAAAATAACATTTTTCTTCAGTTTTCTTTGTGTTGGATATGATAACCCTCAACTTTAATCTGAGTTTTAATGAACATTTACATAATCAGTTTGTAAAATAGGACACTACCTGATTTTCTTTTACAAATGCAAAATATAGTGCATAATATCAGAGTAAATGGTGATAAATCACTTAAGAAAGATTAAAAACAGAAAAAAAGTTGGTTTGGGAACTGTCACAGAAACAACATTGGATCTTTATGGGTTAAGTAACAAAAATCACAACCCTTATTTTCTCCACAAACTAAAGGATAGTAATAATGATATGCAACTACTATTACTACTACTTCATCTAATGTAATAATAATAACTTTTTTTTTTTTTTTTTTTTTTTTTTTTTTTTTTTTTACCACCCAAGGACACCTTACAATGAAGTAAGCATGAATACTAAAACAAAAGATGTTTATTGTTTACATTTTAGTTATGACAGGCAGTCTAAACAGATGTGTCTTGAGATGTGATTTTTATGTATACATTCCAGGTGACGGATGTGAGGCGAGTTGAGACATTTAAGTCCTGAAACATTGCTGACAACAACTTATTCATGCCTGACTTGAGATGGCAGCAGCACAGCCACGTCAAAAACCAAAAGTCAATTTCTGACCCTTCTCAGGATCCGTAGTTGGATTCGCTGCTCATTTGTTTTGGCTGTGTTAGCTTAAGGGTTTTGGTGTCAGGTCGAAAACCTGGTTTAAGGTTTGTTAATAACATTTCTTGTCGATATAACTCGTCAAACCACACAATTATAATGTTAACCGATATTACTGCTATGTCTGTAGCCCAGTTTTCTTAGTTTACTTTTAGATCGGCTGCTTTGTAAACGCGTGACAGCGCTGCAGACCGGCTAAACGTTAATTGTTGTAGCGAGCTAACTTAGCAATAATGCTCAGTTCATCTACCTAGGAATAATGTGTGGAGTTTTGGAAAGATAATATTACAGTCTGATTGCATTGGTTAAACAGAGAATTCACACTAATCTGTATATGGTCACTACTGCATAGATGCTTTAGCCAGAATGGCTAAACTGTCAAAATAAGGAAGGCTAACATTAGCTAGCAGGCCGATCAGATGCTACAACGATTTCAATGAAGCTACAAAGAAGAAGAGTGAATATAAAATCATATTAACTCAGCCAATCCGTATACTGTCAAAATATATACAATGAGCCAAAAAGCCTCGTGTGTGGCTGAGGAATGTAGATAATACCGTCCTAAACAAACCCGGTGAACAGTAGTGTCAGTGCAGGGTGGGGCTCTGTTAGCTGACTGACAATGACTGGACAGACTGGTCATGGTTTCAACCGAGTTACATGTGGAGAAATGATTTAATTAGCTTTATCGCTAACATATGTAACCGAATTATCTGCGAGGGACTGTGCAGTCAGTGGGCTTATTGAAGTCCTTGTCCGGGCTGTCTCAGTGCTATGGTGCTGATGGTACTGAAGCTGTGAGCATCAGCATTGATAAAGACTGTGCAGTAACATGGTAGATATAGTCTGACAGTAGCGTATCTTAAAATGTATGTTTTGTATAAAATTGTAATGTTTACCTATTTATTATAATGTGACATGAGAATAAACAGTAATCTGTTTTTGTGCTTACAGCTGGAGCATCATGTCTGACAAAAATGAGCTAAAAGCAGAGCTTGAAAGAAAGAAGCAGCGCTTGGCACAAATCAGAGAAGAGAAGAAAAGAAAGGAGGAGGAGCGCAAGAAGAAAGAGGTAAGTTAATATTCTTTACATGTTTTGAATTAGCATTTCCATATGTTTCTCCACATGCACGTTATGTTTTTTCCCTGTTAGTTGTATTCAGTCATATTGAAACAACTATTAATGTTGAATTAAAACAGATGAGTTAATTGCTTGTGCTTGTGTTTTAAGAATCCTTAAAGTTGTGTTTCAAGAAAAACTGTTTTAATTTATTAAAAATAATTCTTATGAGCAACTGCTAATTATAAGCTCATTTACTGTCAAGTGAATGGAAATTCTCAACTTGAATAGAATCTATTAAATCTGTGACAGCAGACTCAAGCCTTGTGTTTACTTCCCTTTTTTATCTCACGTATCACCATCGTTATTCTCATACAGTTTCTGTTGAAGATATGAAAATAGGTAGTTATGCATGGATGTCACCCTTAATATGAAGATACCATGAATAATATCAATAAGATATAATGAGAGAGTTACACGCCCTGTTTACTTTGAAAGTGTTTTTGGAGTGTGCTGCAGTGTACATTCATTCATTACTGGATTGTTACCTCCACCAAGGAGGTTATGTTTTTGCCAGCGTTAGTTTGTCTGTTTGTCTGTCTGTCTGTCCGTCCATCCGTGTGCAAGATAACTCAAAAAGTTAGGGATGGATTTGGATGAAAATTTCAGGAAATGTTGATACTGGCACAAGGAACTAAAGATTACATTTTGGTGGTGATCGGGGGGATGACTGATCTGCCTTGGTGGAGGTCTGCACTCTCCGAGTGCGTTTCTAGTTTATTAATGGTATCTGTAGGGTAAAGTTTGTACCTGAACATGTAAAGATGTTTCATTCAAAGGTGCTGAGATATTCTAATCAGAATCAGAAGCTCTCACTGATGAACAGCTTCTTGGGGAATTGTTTGTAACTTGAATGTATAACAAATGCTATTTGTTATAGTTAGTAGTGGTGTGTACAATGGGTACAATGGCTATGGGTAACAAAGTGCAATGGGTAGCCTAATTTTGTTGGGATAATGCTTTAAAAGTGTTTGCATTGTTGTGTTTCTAGGCAGACCAATTGAAAGATGCTGCACTTCATCAGGATGACTCTGATTTGGAGAAAAAAAGGCGTGAAGCAGAAGCTCTTCTACAGAGCATGGCATAGCAGAAGTTCCTGTTGGTATGTGTCATACTGGCTGTATGTTCATTTCAAATATCCACTTACACACCTAGTGTAGCTTACTCATACCACAGTCCTTGCTATAAAATAGTTGTGTTCAAACTGCATAATTTCAGCTTCAATAATGAAGGTTAGAGGGTGTTCACATCCACACAGATTTTGTTCACTAAAATCCCAAAGCAATTGATCTTAAACAATGAAATGCACTCTACCGTCCAGTCCAACAAGCTGACCTCAGTTCAGGTGATTATTATCTCTCTCAACAATGCTGCAGGAGTTTAAGAAAATGTCTTAAACACACATTAACTTACTGTATACACTGTTGAAGTTCAAGGTCAAGGGCCTTTATTATGGTGGAGAGTTAAGGGGTTAGTGAGGTAATGTACCTTGCAAACCTAATCTGCTCTGGAGCAGGTTATGTGCAACACAATTGATCAAAATCTTTCAGAACACCACCTACTGGCCAGTACTGACCAATCACTTCTACGAAAAATTATTCTTTGGCTCCTCATGCACAGATTGTAAAAGACAAAAAAAGATGCGAATAGATAGATGTCAGCGTTACACAGACTGTGTAATCCTTTGGTTTTTATAACCTTTGTGTGATTTGACACTAAGCATACTTTCCAATTTGTATTCCATTATTATATTAAATTTTTTGTTACTCTGAGACTGTTTAACAGGTTAAAATTGAAATGGTCTCAATTGTCTAAGGATGCATTAATTTAACAGATGACACAATTATAATCAGAAGTACTTCTGTCTTAAGGTTTCAATATTGGTAACAATAAAAATTTCCATTTTTTACACAGTGGGCAGTTTAGTGCCAGCTTCCCTTTCTGGCTTAGGTTGCATCAATTTGATGGCTTTCAGCCTGTATTCTATTTTTTAATTCCTCATGAATGTTTAAATTTCCAGTCCATGTTTGTGACTGGTCATTTGGAGCCAACGCTGGCTCTTTTATGAACCTGGAATCAGAAACCTTATTTTGACAAAGCCAGTTGATAAGTACATTTGTGATACCACTTGACTTCGATTACTAGGCTTTGTCTAATAGCGTAACAGGAGGAGATCCTTTCTCTTGCTTTATGATACAGACTTCAGAAGGAGAAAGGTACAGAACAAAGTAATAGAATTAATAGTAATAGTACTGCAACCAGATGTTTTAAATGCCTAGCCCATCTTTTTACTTCTTGCTCTCTAAATCTGAAGAAGTGTGTATATAAAGGTTAATGAATCACCTGCACATTAAACCTCCTCAGACCCAGGACAAGACGTGTTTCTACCTTCTTTATTAAAAAATGGTCTTGAGTGAAAACAGCATGATGCAAGATTTTTTCAGATGCTTTTTTTTTTTTTTTTCCAAGGATTGTCCTTTGCAGCGGACAGCTTTTTGTTTTTTCTTAAAAAAATAAAACTGTGAATCTCTTGTCCACAAACATGGACAAAAAAAACCTCATAGCTGAGTCTTTGGATGTTTAGTTACAAATCTACAAACCTTACATTTTTAATATAACCATTATAATTTCACAGCCTGACTACCTGTTTTAGCTTGATTTGAAAGTAACACATACCCACTGCCTGTAAACACCCTCACTTCAGAGAAACAGATACTGATTTAAATTTTTTTTTTCTTCTGCTTGACTTAATACAGTTTTTTTCAGTATTATTGCAATCATCCAGAGCTGAAGTGTCCGACCACTGTCAAGTTGTGAACAGCAGGTGGCAGAAGAGATCCATAGAAGAATTTTTGTAGTCTTAAAGAATGACCACAACATGAAACAGGCCTCACAGTATATCCCAGATATACATATTTTCTGTTATAACTATATACTCCATTGATTCATTTTACTTTAATAGGGTTATCTTTTTGAAATGAGCTATAGTTGATTTGTGTTTATTACTTGCTTTAACTACATATTAGGTCTTCACAACAGCCTGGTTCCAAATACAGCTTTGTCCAGCGTGAAACACCAACAACATCATAGCAGCAATAATTCATTTGTATTCTGTTGTGAAATGCTTTAGCGTCTTTACATTGTAAAAGATGATTACTGTCCATGTTACTCTGTAGCCCCTCCCCCCATGTCTCCGACTGCCAAATCGACGGGCACACCAAGTGAGGCAGGGAGCCAGGACTCTGATGGAGCTGTGGGACCCAGGTACACACACACATACACATACACACACACGCACACACACATACACACACACACACACACACTTCCCAGCAAATGTCTGAATCATAAATTTCTTCCCGCTTCCAGTGCCTTACATTAAAATGATGGAAACGATATCTACTTCCTTTTTTGTGAGGATTACATGTATACTCCTGTATGTCAGTTCTTTCCTGCTTTTTGCTGAAACAGTCACGCTTTTGTCAGCAAGTTTCAAGTGCCCTTGTTCGAGCCACTTAAGCCACTGTAATGGTAAATGTGTTCACAAATCACTTAAGTATTTTGGATTTCTTAGAGCAGTTTCAATCTGTTCCTGCTCACTAAGAGGCTAAAAATCTATGTGGTATAAAGTATCATTGTATTAGTAGCAACTGAACTACAACCTCCAACTTTCATACCATTACAGTGAACGATGACAAGTTTATGCCAACTGAGTGCATGTTTATTTAATTTGTGTGCTGTTGAATTAGGACGATCTTAAATTAACAATAAAACAGCAGGCCGCTGTGATGCCTGGGGGACTTCTTAACCCCTAATTAGAGCCCCTTCCATGGGCTGAAATTCAAGCTCCCCCAGTGTCCCATCAGGCCCAGGGAGCTGTTCCCCCTACGTGTTGACTCATTTCCCTCACCAGCATGGCCATTTCCTACACACATGGAGGTCATGTTTTCTCCCTGAGGGTTCTCGCTCTCCCTCCCTCTCTGTCTACACAACACTCGGAGCCTTTGGTGTGACACAGTTCAGCCTGTATCAGCCCCTCAGGCAGCACATTACACCCTGTGTCATCTCACTCAGAGGGCCTGTGTCCACGCATTTTAAGCAGATACATTCTCCCTTCTCTGTGTTTTGTGCAGACAGATTCAAGCTTGATTTGAGTTTCAAAATAGTACCAAAAAACAATCCAGCTCAATGTTTGAATAACATGCAAATTTAACTGATTTGTGACCTAATATCCAAGCAGCATGTTGTGTGCCATAATGCTAACTTTATTTCCTCTCCTCATTTGTGCTCGCCTGTTTCTCTCACTAATGCTGCCTTGTTGCTGTGACACTAACCAGGACTCTGCACTGGGACTCTGACCCGTCCACTCTTCAACTTCACTCTGATTCTGAGCTGGGGTACTGGACACTCTCTTCTCTCCTTTCCTGGTCATTTTCCCTTCTCTCAATCTATGGCATGATTACTTGTCTTTCAGAGTCATTACTTAGTGAATGCAGTCTAGTAAGATGGTAAAGTTGTGCTTAGAAAAGTGAAAACAATTAATTTACATCCAGTGTCTTTGCCATTCCACGATACACTCATGTACTTACTTTAATCAGCACAAGATTCCACTCGCAATGAGGTGAGACTTTACAAAATGAGTTATAAATGGTTACACCGCTAGTATTGTTGTGTATTTTTGTGTGTGGAAATCCTAACTGACCTGATGCTTGGCTGTGCAAAGTTTGAGTTGTCTTGTGCTTTTAGGCGTGGAGCTCCAAAACTGGGAATGGCCAAAATCACACATGTGGACTTCCCTCCACGTGAAACTGTTTCCTACACAAAAGAGACCCAGACACCTGTCATGACCCAGCCAAAAGAAGGTGAAACTCACATTACAGTGTATTTTACAGATGCATGACTGTGTACTTGAATATGCGGATGTGAACGTTCAGAATAAGAATCAGCTGTTTTGTTTTTTTTTTCAGGACCAATATCCATTTTAGCAGTCATTTGTTGGCAGTAAAAATTAAAATGTTGGTATGAACTCCCAACACATACCTTTGTTGAAAAGACTTAAAACTGAAGTCAAATACAGACAGTACATGTCAACAAAATTTCAAGAATATTTAGAATTAGTTTCCACATAGGGCTGCACAATTTTGTGAAAAGTTGTATTGCAGATATTGCGGCAGCTTTGCACCTTGAGTCTAAATCTCACTCAAATTTCATCTACTATTTAAATAAAGCTTCAAGAATAAAATGTAATGTTTTTTATTTTGCACTGTACCTCTCACTACTCAGTGTGACACATCCAGAATATCCCCATACACTCACTGAACCTTCAAATTACATTGCAGCATTACATTGCAATTGTGATTCAATTTACTTTACTTCTCTATATTGCAAACAAATACATTCTATTTGTTCATTTCAGTTTTGCTAGACTATTACCAGTCAAAATGTGCTGGGAATTGAACATTGCTTGAGATGATAGACAGAGAGCAGTTTTGCAATAAATCATTTTAACTCATTAAAAAAATACAGATGGTTATAATGTAGAAATATCAGATAATCCATCTGTCCCTACCTCAGGCAGGTCGCTTAAAGTATATACCTTACCATCTAATAAAAGTATTTTTTTGTTATGTGCTTGAAAGCTGCACCGCTCCTGAGATTTATTCACAACAGCAGGATTGTAGACTGCACAAACATACAGGCGGAAGTGAACAAGTGGAAGATATTTGATTTTACCACTGAGCACTGAGATGAAAGTAAAGGAAAAAAGAGGCCCAGGAAACACAAGAAGTCAGACGAGAGATTAAATTCAGACAAGCCGTGCTCCTCTGAACATACGTGCAGCTCTACAGCTAACTACGCTTCAGTATAATTAATGAGCAGGATGAGAAAACCAGTGACAGGAAGGAGAAATGAGATCGGGGGGTAAGATATGAAGAGCTGTGCATACGACTGCTTTCTTCCTCTGAAGCATGTCGATATGTATGTAATTGCTGCACTGATGCTTTTTATGTGGTTGTCCTAAGAGAGCGACCGGGCTACCATACAAACATCCACATGTTCAGCACATGTCGCATTAACGTCTGCAATATTTGTGAGTGTGCTGCTTGTTCGTGGTTGATTTATGTAATGACAGATGGTGAATACTGCGCTTCAATGAAATCCTGATTAGGATTCTACTTTTGTTTTCTGTACTTGTATTTTCTCCATAGAGATGCAGACTTAATTTCAGGCCGCACAACCTACCACAATCTTGGATTCAGCCCGGCTTTTTAGTTGTTTTTCGAATTATTTGCATCAGCTAACACATCTTCTTAAACCTCCTTGAAAGCCTCGTTAGGATTTAAACAGTGCACAGATTGGTGGGTGTTGTCCGATGAGGTGATGTGTAGAAAATTCTGAGGTGGCATGCAGAGTGAGTAAGATAAAATTGTGTGATTTTGTGGAAAACCATGAGCAGAACTGCTGAAGGATGAAGAGCATCCCTCTGCTCCTCATACCTCTTTACTCTGGACTCTACTGAGCATTGTAAAACTGTGTTAAACAACGATGGTTTCTGCCAGCTGTTCAACACGAAGCCCCCTTCCCCTCTCTGCCACTATGTAATCATTTCATCAACTCCCTCGCTTCCCTGTCTTCTCCCTTCACCGAACAGGCACATAACAAAACACACTCAGTGACATTGTGCATTTTCACACCATCACTTCTGGCACTCGATGAGACAGCATCCCCTTCCCGGCGCGCTCCCCTCGGCGCATTTTTGATGTGTGGGGTGGCATCGGGCCTGTTCTCTGATTGAGCGATTTATCATGTTGTCAAAAGGAGGCAACAGCGCAGCACTCTCAAGGTCAGCAGGCGGTGGCATTAGAGGGAGCGGCTGCCGTGGCCTGGCTGCTGCAAACTGAGGGTTCCCACAGTGTCGATAAGACACCTCAGAATGTGGAGGAAAAGATTTTAGCTTTTTAGCATCACCTGCCCTACTGACCCAAACAAACTCCAGTTAACTATAAAGAAGATTTTCATTTTGGCTGTATCACATCTGTTAGCCTGGATTGAGCTGAAGTCTCATCATATGTTGATATCTGAGGGCAACAACTATTAATTGATTAGTCGCTGTATATATTTTTATTATTTAATTACTTTGAAAAGAAAAATAAATCGTATTCCAGATCTTAAAAGGAAATATTTTCTGCTTCCTTTACTTCTCTATGATGGTAAACTTAATATCTCTGGATTAAAAACCATCATCTTGGGCTTTGGGAAACTCATGAACATTCAATTTGACTAATTGATTTGTCAAGAATATAAAAATAAACCTTTATTGCAGTGTTACTACTATTATAAGGCAATTTTGGGGGTCACCGAATTAAATTTTATGTCAAGTCAGTGCATCACAACTAACTAAATGAATTGATCTAATAGTTGCAGTGGACTTTATAAACACATTTTTCATTAAAGCTGGGGACCTTTTTCATTTATAATCAACTCTCTTCCAAATGTTTATACATACATATGATCATACAGATTGACTAAAATAAATTTATTGAAAATATTCTTGATTGAAGGTATATAAATCCCCCCGTATGTGCAGCTAATTCATCCAAAAACTTCAGGAAAGCACTGGAATTCACAGCCATCTGAGAACTTCAGGAACTGTTGAATTATCCTGAATTTTAGTGCCTGTACACACCTCTACTTGCTTGGTTTATTGTAACTCACCGACATAAGGATGCACGCCTCTGCTCAACATTCATGCATAGTTCAGGAAATATTTCAATTAAAGCCTACGAGAAATGTTTGTGCTCCACTACAGTGCTCTGAAACTGCACTAGTAGGTAATATGCAGCATCAGTATGCACTCCTCAACAAGAGGCTGTAATTATGGAGTAAGATATTGTTGGAGGTTGGGGGTGGGGGGTGTGGAGTGGCTGGTCTTGTGCTGCGCTTAAAAAAAAAAAAAGGGCTTGTCAGGAATATGAGTACATTGAACATTTTAGTAAATCTAATATTTAATTGAAAGTGATTGTTTTAATCACTCTGAATTCAGAGGCAGGTCAAAACTTTTAATCATAAAAGCCCTTAATGGTCTTCTTGTTTGAAGTGCCACTTGTGATTGTGGTCAGCTTTTATGCACTTGATGATTAGTACTGTTAAATATCTATTGTATTCCTCTGTGATACAGTAGACACTCGTTTCCAGCTGAAAATTTGGTTTATTCTTTTTCGCTGCTTCGTTGTCATTTGTTAACACCACCTTTCACAGTGCAGATTTGGTTTTAAGTCTTATTTATCCATATGTGCATTCCTCTGGTAGGTTTAGGATTTCTAGACTTAAATGACATTAAACACAAACATAAGCATTGTTGAAGACAGGTGACCAGTTTTCTCAGATTTTCAGAAGTCGGTCTGCTGATTCATTTGTCTTTTTATACTTTGTTTTCAATCCACTCATATTCACTCACATCTTGCAACCACAAATGTTGACATTTAATTCCTGATAGTCTAGTAGTGCTGAATGACCAAAGTCCCATATTCCGATATAGAGTCACGGAAAAAATTATTAGACCACCCCTTGTTTTCTTCAATTTCTTGTTCATTTTAATGCCTGGTACAACTAAAGATACATTTGGTTGGACAAATATAATGATAACAACAAAAATAGCTCATTAGAGTTTAATTCAAGAGCTGATATCTAGCTATTTTCCATGTTTTCTTGATAATAACCAAAATCACTTAAGTTCTTACATCAATAGCTATGGCATTGTACTGCTAAAAACAGTGCTTTTAGGCATTCCATGTTTTCTTTTCTGTCTGATTTAGTCACATGATACACACAGGAGTTAGTACTCAATTGCATAACCATTCTTTTTGATGACTTTTGATGGTCTAATATTTTTTTCCACTACTGTAGGACATTTGATATCCGGATAATGATATGTGTTACAACAATGTAGCACATTTTCTGTAAAATCAATGAATATATCGAAAATCCCCACATACAAATATTTCATATTACAATTAAATTGTATATACAGAAAATAAAAGGTACTCAGTCATATTATTTTTCTCTTAATTGTTAACCTAATTCAGCATGTAAATGTGGTATCTGTGTTTGTGCTGTGTAGAAGAAGACAAAGCATCATCCAGTAACAAATAATATTGGTACAAAGTAAAAGGGGTGCGAAAAATATTGCTACACTGTATTATCACAATATCACTGCAGATTCAGAGTATACATTTTTAATGAATATTATAGAGGTTGTGACTAAAAGTAATGCTGTGATCCTGGATGTTACACAGACTGAAAAATGTGAAGGAAGATCCCACTCTTTTGAGTCAACCTTCCCTCTTTTATGCCTGTGGTGGCGTGTTCTTCAAAAAGTGACAATTTTCTTTAAAATTAGATTGTAAGAAGTGTAATGTATTGTGGATCTTAGAGTTTCACCATATATCAGAGTATATTCACTTGCATCTCCTGTCATCGTATGTGTTTGTATACACATACATGCAGATTAGTTCCACTGCACAGGCTTAATAAAGTACAGCGTGATTGGCAACACAACAAAATAAGTGATTTTTTTTTTTAACTGTCACATTACACAGCTCTAGAAATACTCTGTATGCTATATGTACTGTATATGTCACCCTGCTGAGTTTCCTTGATGGTAAAGAAGATGCCTGTAGTTTGTGCAGAGTGATTTGCATGTGTTGAATTCTGAGTCCTGTCTGAATGTATAGAAAGAGACAGAGAGACACCTGCAAGCAGAGAGATGTCATTTAGTTTCTAATGTGTACATCACTGACCACACGCCGTGTTTGCATTAATATATTGTCCATAGACTAAGACCTGTGATTACCCCCAGCCCCCCCCCCCCCCACCTCCCACCCCCTTCCTGTCTGACGTCCCCCACCCCCAGAAAAGCTTTTATTTCTTAAGTGGCACAAAAGCCATAATTGGGCCTGCTTTGAGAAGAGGTGTCAGTGTATGGGACATTGGTGATCCGGGTGAATTCTGTTAAATGCAATCCCCCACCCACCTCCACCACCACCGCCATCCACCCTCCCTGGATGTTACTACCCCCCTTCCCCCCTACATATCCCCAGCGGGGTCGCCAGGATCACTAGCTTTTCTCCAAATGGCCATTTTGGCTGGCAGGTGCATTATACCCTTTATTTTCAGATTGTCTATCCGCTCCTAATGCCTGGCAGGTTGATTGCTCTGGCTGCCTCACCAGGGAAAGGGCTGACGAGCACGGCCGGGACTAGCTGAAAGACAGTGATTACTGTTTTCCTTTAAGCCTGATTGAGGCCCTTGAAAGGAAAGATTTTAACCTTCTCCTGTTGGTTGCAGGGTATGGCTGTACATTGAAATGGCTTGTGTCATCAACCCAGTTCTGTAAACTCATCAGTGCACCCAATAACCTTCTTCCCCAAACTCTATCTTAGAAAGAGGATAAATCAGTTTATGGACCAAGTGACAGATGACATTATCATTTAGATTATCTCAGTAGGAAGGAAATTTTGGCATGTAGCACTGTCATCTGAGATTAACTATAAGGCTCATATGAAGAAAAACGCCAGTAGGGGCTAAGCAAGAATTTCTGTTCTTCTCATGAATCTGTTTGTCGCGCTTTTGCTTTTATTTTTTTACATGCAGGCATAGGCTGTATACCATCTCAAAGAGATGTGTTTTGAAAAAGCGTGTTCATCGCCTTTGAGGTAGAGCCGGTGTGCAGTTTGCCAGCTGGTCTGGCCTGTATTTTGTTGTACATTCTTTGAGGTTGAATAGGAGTTGTAGGACCTCCTGCTAGGATGGTAATTGCACAGGCTTGGTGTTCAGGGAGAAGCTTGTCTCGGGGCAGCCAGGCGGAAAACCTCTGTGCCATCCCCATGCCACCTCTGAAGAGCACAAGACAATCGCAACGTCACCATCTGCTTTTGCACCATGCCGTCATCTGGACGGACCAAAAGGGACGTCCCTGGGCAGCTGCTTCGCACCCTCTGCCCTGTTGCCCCTTGGCCTAGAAGGGGGCAATATGCTCTGTGGACACAGAGGAAACAGCTACACTGACAGCTAGAGTCGCTATTGAATGGCTAGAGTCTCATTAACAGTTGGGAAAGACAGGGGTCCCTATGACAACAAGACACCCGCTGTGCTGTGTCCATTTAACACAAATGACAAACTTCTCTGCTTTAGAGAAGCAAGTTCTCTTTTAAAAGCGACATTGTGCTGACAAACCAAACAAATGCAAGGCAAAGATACAAAACCAGTCTTCTGCTGTGTCCATAATCACTGGGTGGAGCTTTTTTTTATTGAGAGAGGAATATAATGGCAGAGGGAGATGTAGTGACCAGAAACTATGAAATGTTTGTATAAAGGTGCAGTTGACTATTGTGTTAAAATGCAGTCCTGCTACGGTTGGACAATGAATTAATACCATGAACAAAATTATGCAATAATGTTGACTCAAATGTTGCCAATGTGTGACGAGTCATTTTATCAAACTCAATACACAATATCACTAATCAAGATGAAAAACTCCCAATAATTGGATGTGATATAAATATATAAAGCAAAAATTTACATGAACTCAAGACTGTGCCTTTTAAGCATATGGGAACGTCTAGATAGCTATTAAACATGATTTTAATATAAAAGTTCAAATATAGTCCAGTGGTATCTTATAAAGAAATAAATCATTTAAAAAAAATAGTATAACCAGTAAAACTCCTGAAATATGCATCTCAACCAGTATTCCCAGTTCAGCAGTCTATTGTGATATTAAAAAAATAAGAGACATTGATCATTGTAAAATTACTGGATGTCATATCTTAATTAGTTGTGCTGAAAATCAACCCCTTTTTTTTAGAAATATATTGCTCCAGAATATATATATTCAGCTAGTTGGTTATGTCCAGTGATTAAAAAAGCTTTTTTTTATTCACAGAGGAAGAAGAAGAGGAAGAAATCGTTCCTCCTGAACCTGTAGTGGAGACTCAGACTGAAAAACCAGACCAGAAAGAGGAGGAGGAAGGTACCACTACAGCTGATGCATCATTGATGTTGTACTGAAAGAGCTGCATCTGCTCTTAAAGTTAAACGTACAGTAGCGGATGTTTCCTTGCTGTGCTTCAAATCGTATATCCTGTCAGTGAGCAGCAGGGATCTGTACATTTCATTGTGTTTGTCCCTATAGCACCCCCCCACGAGCTGACAGAAGAGGAAAAACTCCAGATATTGCACTCCGACGAGTTTGTGAATTTCTTCGATCACAGCACCCGCATTATCGAGCGGGCTCTGTCAGAGCACGTGGACATCTTCTTTGATTACAGTGGCCGTGACCTGGAGGAGAAGGAGGGGTAATAAGCATTTTAAAACTCGTAATTGGCCTTTGAAGAAGTGTTTTTATTGATTTGTGCTGCTTTGTTTTTCCCAGTGAAATTCAGGCCGGGGCGAAGCTCTTTCTCAATAGGCAGTTTATGGATGAGCGCTGGTCCAAGCATCGCGTCGTCACCTGCCTGGACTGGTCCCCCCAGGTCAGTTTTCTAACTACTCTTTCAAATGAATCCAACAGTCCAACTAATTTCACAGAACAGTATTTAAAAGAGGAGAACAATTATCAAAACGTTTGTTCTTTAACTCTTCTTTTGAGTTTTAACGCAACAAACAATAACAAATAATGTTGCTAATTGCCTGTTGAAATAACTGTGTGTACCCATAATGCTTTATGATTACATAGCTTGAGTTTGACAGCTTTTACTTTTAACTCCCTCTGGAAAAGTAAGTTATGTCCTACACAAATTGTCACAAACTCAGAGGCCATAATGATTTGTTTCCTCTTGTGTCCGAGGTCATTTATTGCATGATTCTACAATGACTTCTGACAGTGATTGAACACCGAGCCTCTGTTCACAGTATTTGCTTGCTCAGAGCGAAGTAGCTGTGCAATCTAACATTATAGATTTGCAAACTGTAAAGATATTAAAAGCAGCAGAGGTTAATGAATTGTTTACATCTGGATTGTGTTTCTGTTCCTGTGTTTTTATGATGTGCTTCAGTTTTAAAAGATCCCCAATGACTTATCTGTTTGCTGAACTGAACTGCACCTTTGGGTTAATGTTATGAAAGGAAATAAAAACGTAATAAACCTGTTTGGTTTTTGGAGGGGGGTGGGGGTTAAGTGCAACTTAAATGAGCCATAAATCTCATTTAAGAAAGGGTTACTCACTCGTCAAGGCATTCAGCAGCACCACACAGGGTAGGCAGGGCTGATTCGCATGGAGCCAAGCCTGGAGGGGGGGGATGTCTGCCTCCCCCTGACATTCATTTTGCTGATTTTTCTGTCACCAGTATCCTGAACTTCTGGTTGCCTCATACAACAACAACGAGGATGCTCCCCATGAGCCAGACGGCGTGGCCTTAGTGTGGAACATGAAGTATAAGAAGGCTACGCCGGAGTACGTCTTCCACTGTCAGGTACATAACTGGGCTTGCTGTTTTTTTAATCCCCCTCCCACTCCCTCTCCCTCTCTCCCCTTCATCCTCACGGGTGGCTTCTTCCATGACAAGCGTGGAAAGCCGCCAACCAACCCCTGTTTGCACACCCTGCCTCCTCCTCCTCCCCCCTCCCCCCTCTATGTACCTAACCCTCCTACGTACATCCACATTGTGAGTTCACCAGCCTGGCATCCACCTCCACCACATCTATCCACAAACACATGTGCGTGAGGCGCCGCAGAAGACCTGTGGCGCAAGAGCTGAATGGAATCCGAGCAGTGCAGTGGGATTAAGTGTTTTGGGCAGGGGTGGTTATCATGTGCATCTAAACAAGGGCCCTGTGTTCAGACAAGCTAGCTCCTCTGCTCACTCCTGCCTTATTACACTGCCTGCCCGAGGCTCAGAGAGCAAGACAAGTTGAGTAGAACCACATGTTGCTTCCAGAACGGATGTAGATGCAGGCATATCGCTCTGATGAATAAAACTGAACAGAAGTGTGAAGGAAATTTTCCCTGTGCCTCAGATTCTGCTCCCAATAAGACATTCCTTATTCCCCTGAATCATGTGTCACAGTTTTTGTAGTAATCCAACTAAAAACCAAAGTCTATAGCCGTAAAGCCCATAAATCTTGTCTCTCAACGTAAGACATAAATAAAGATGAATAATCCTTTTGACCAGCCTCGAGGTTTGTTTTTCCTGCACTGTCATCCATGAAAAGGGGGGGGGTAGTTAAGTGGTTGGTTGCCTTTTGGGAACGATGGAAAGAACAATTCTTTTCAAGTTTGAAATGAATCTTAAAATAACACATTCGTACTGACATGCCTCATGTTCAGATTAATGGTCTCAAGACATGATTTGATACTGTTCTGTCTGGTGGTTAGCTATTTTTCATGTTTGTGTAAAATACTTAATACAGTTCAGTGAACATTGTGAAAACAGTGGTTTGTACAAATACAATCACTAGGGATGCACTGATTGTAAAATCCAGTCAGATACCAATGTCTTCTTTTTTGTTTGCTGGTGTAATTTTTTTCTAACTTTGGTACATGGGAAAAAAATGTCATTATAAAAAATAAATTAACTGTTTTTAAACTCTTTCAGTTGTTCATCACCCTATGTTTAGGTTATCAGAATGTATTTTAGTTGCACAACAACCCATAAACATCAGCCGCTGCCATCAGTGAATGTCATCTTATTTGTTGATTGGTCTGTAAAGTCAAAAGCAGACATCAGCCAATACCAACGTGTGCTCGATGTATATTGTTGCAGCTCTAGTAACTCAAGCTTTTATTTGTTTTGATTTCAGACCAGCTACAATATTAAGATATTTCTGATGATGTCAGAAATGTCAACACTCAGGGTTGGTTTTCTGTGCAACAAGTGTTGTGATGTACATGTATGACATGGACATGGAGTCTGTGTGTTAGGATGTGACATGATGGTACAGGAGTAGAAACCTGTCGCAGAGCTGTCTACATAAATGTGTCCTTTCTCTCTTTCTGACAGTCTGCTGTCATGTCTGCTGCATTTGCCAAGTTCCACCCTAATGTCGTGGTGGGGGGCACATACTCAGGGCAGATTGTATTGTGGGACAACAGGAGCAACAAGAGGACTCCGGTGCAGAGGACTCCCCTGTCAGCAGCAGCACATACGGTACAACATACAGACAGAACTATTCATATTGTATTTAGACCAACATACAAACAGAGCAGAAGAAGAAGGCTTCTCTTTGTTGTTGTTGTTGCAGCACCCAGTGTATTGTGTCAATGTGGTGGGCACCCAGAACGCCCACAACCTGATTAGCATCTCCACTGATGGAAAGATGTGCTCCTGGAGCCTGGACATGCTCTCCCAGCCACAGGTAAAGTGTTCAGAGTCAGCTTGTGCAATAGATTGTTATATTTAGCGTCATGATCACACCCAATTGTCAAACTGTGGTGACATGCAGTGACAATTAACACAATTAACTCAAACATAACCTGAAAATCAGCAAAGAATAAGAAGTAATAACGTTGACCAGAAATAGGTATTTTGCCCACACTATCTTTACGGAGAGTAAATCATTTCTAAGACAACTTTCATTTGTTCTAAAATCTCTTCAGAAGTATTGTCATAGTACCCACCTAGGTCTGTGTTTGATGCACTGAAACCAGTTGTTTTCGTTAAAACTATTGCAGTGTTGGTCTTTTTTCTGTATTGTGCAGCCCTCTTTCAGACGTGTGCACCATAATTTTTTTTCAAAGAATTCATCAAGTGATTATACTCACCATAAAATGTACTGCTGCACTGATATTAAAGCATATATGCACATGTTGAACTTAGTTTTTATATTTTGAATAATTTGCCTTCAGTCTTCGCATTTCACACATTTCTGCCACCCCTATTCATGCTAAATGTCAAACATTTTGGCTTGACTGCTTCATTTTAGCATTCCAGTTTGGTATTTCCCCCTGACTTTACTCTTTTTCTTTTTCTACAACTCATTTTTCACTCTCAAGGAAATTAACTTTGCTAGCTGTGTCATTTCATCTGTGCTGCCAAGACCTCAATGTCAAACTTCAGTTTTTTTATAATGTGCTAGTTGAATTTAGATTATGCATTAATAAACTGTCAAGTGATTTTTATAGGTTGTGCTTGGCACAGTGTGTGTTAACATAAAGCCTGAGGAGCTTGTTATAGATGTTCTGTGTTGCCTTCCCTCCACAGGACAGCATGGAACTGGTGTTCAAACAGTCCAAAGCTGTAGCTGTCACCTCCATGTCTTTCCCTCTCGGAGATGTCAACAATTTTGTGGTGGGCAGCGAAGACGGCTCTGTGTACATGTCATGTCGTCATGGAAGGTGTGTTCATAAGAAACCGACGTCCCCAGCGTCCCTCCTGGACGCAGCCTGGAAACTGAGGCAGTTTGTTAGGCCCACCTAGAACCGTGTGTCAAATAAATATAACCCACTCACTTCCCAGTGCTACGCAAATCCAACACTTGATCTCCCGGTGTTTGAGGTTTCACTCCTGCCCAGTCATCCTGTTTTTCTTTTCCGCTTGTCAGTTGTGTTTGTAAAGGTCGTTCAACATAAACAGGGCACACATGCAGGGGAAACAAATCATTTTTTCCCTGCCCTTTTTTTTTCTTTTTTTAGAATGTTTCTCTGGCTGAGAGAGTTTGTTTACAGTCGGTTGTCCCAGGGAGAATTAAAACTGCAGTTCATCCCACAATGTTCTCATTTAAGAGACCTGGGCTCAGCTCTGGTCCTCTGGCAGAGAAATGTGGCTTAAATCAGAGCTGCCACTGAGCAGCGTGTTAGCCCCAGTCGAACTGTCCTGCAGTAAGCCCAGACACCACAGAGAGGGGATAGCTGCTAGTTTTTGCTCAGCAGAATCACCTCTGTAATTGAAGGAATAATTTTCCACCTCATTTACAATGGTATGATACTCTCATCGCAGTTAATAATGCATAAGCATCACTCATGCTGAGTATTTACCTCTCTACGTTAATTATCAGAGCCTCAGTTGGGTAACAGCTCTGCAACATGTGGTTGAAGCGTGGCAGACACTTTTGCCACCCTGCTGGTAATCACATGATATAAGTAAATGATTAATGTGAATACGTCCAGCAGTCATTCATCTGTGTCTGTTTCTTTCCCCCACGCTGGATGTAAAGTCTTCAAAAATGGACACCAACTGTTAAACCTGCAGATTATCTCTCCATCCGTAACTGCTGACTATGTTCAACCTTATTTAAACTGCAGGTTGTCACAAAACAATGATGCGTTTTAGAAAATTACATTGGCCAAGCCTGACTGAATCATATGTTGTCACTTCATCTGTGTTTTTCACAGCAAAGCAGGTATCAGCGAGATGTTTGAGGGCCACCACGGGCCCATTACAGGGATTCACTGCCACACAGCTGCAGGACCCCTGGACTTCTCCCACCTGTTTGTTACCTCTTCATTCGATTGGACGGTCAAGCTGTGGAGCACTAAGGTGTGAATGATTTTTATCCCACAATTCAGAAAAAAGTCCTATTACAAGAAAGATAGTACAAAAAAGCTTAATATTATGAGAGCAAAATTACCAGCTGAGCCTTTTTGTATTTGATAAATATGTCGCTTTCTTACTGTTTCATTGTATTATTTGAGTCTACATGACATCTTAATTTCTATTAAATTTCATGCAGACTTTATTCTCATAATTTTGTGGCTTTTTATCAAAATACTAAGATGTTTTTCTCATATTTGTGAAAAATTATAGAAGAACAGGAAAGCTTTATTATAAAATTAAAATGTTATACATTGTTTTGGTCAGAAGTGTCATCTGTGTGTAGGACATCAGTCCCCCCCCCCCATTTGTGTTTGTGCTTATGTTTATCTTATCATATATTATTTTCCAAAGTTTAACCAAAAGAACTCAGTCCTGTAATTTAACAAGAATGAGAGCCTACAGCCATGTTCATTATACCATAAGACAGATAAAAGCAGATCCTTTGTAATTCTGGTGAAGCACAGGTAAAGACTGGCCAGAGGGAACTGTCAGAGAAATTAAGGAGCAGTTATTGTTTGGACTTGACATCACAGTATCTGTTGGCAATTAGATACTACAGAACAGTTTTAAGAATGCTGACAGCAGATACATATCTTTCTTGCATCTTAAATGAAAGGGAAAAGGAAGGTGAATAACATCTACATTATTCACCTCTGAATCATTCTGCGTAGGTGTCTTCAAAATCTACTTTGATCGCTTAATGTTGAACTAAATTGAAGTTGTCAACAATGTCATAGTGGGCAGCGAGGACGGCTCTGTGTGCATGTCATATGGTCATGGAAGGTGTGTTCATAAGAAATTGACGTCCTCCTCCTGGACACAACCTGGAAACTGGGGCAGTTTGTAGTAGTTGCAGTGGTTGTAAAGATTTTAGTCACACAGTGCTAGCTCTAACTTTACATTTCATTCAGTGCTGGAGACATGTCTTTAATCCTGGAATAGGCGACACAACTTTGCAGCTTTTTTAATTCATTTAAACTAATCTTAAGAGCGCATATTGAGCGATGTTGCCTTTGCAAAGAGAGGGATCCCATACCATGGAATTAAAATGGCTGCATCCATGCCAAAGAAAACAAAGAACATATCCAAGCCGCTTTATTGAACTATGGAAATTTTTGTCAAAGGTGGCCATTTCAAGTGTGTGTTTGCGAGTTCATAGTGTAACAGAAGAAAATGACAACAGAAAATAGTCTTAGTCCAACCAAGAAGTAGTTATGATTTACCACATTTTGTAAACTGACATTGACATTTTTAGTTATTTTAAAACTACACACATCCAACCAAAAGAACTTCTCCTCTGACATCACTTTGCAAATGCAGTGTTGCAGAACTAATCAAACAACCTAGATAACATTTAGTGTTATTCTAGAATGATAGAGGAGGGTGCCAGACCTATCTACAGTGTGGGGACAGATCTTGATATGCAAGACTAGGTCAGGAACTTAAGGGAATGTAAATACAGAAATGGAATATAAGTGAAAATATGACTGTTTGTTACGTTTTGGATAAACCATTTATGTCCACAGAAGCAGCAGGTCACCATGTTTTTGCCGCATTACTTCATTTTTTTCTTTTTTTCTTTTTTTTTTTTTTTTTATAGCAGGTGGCTCTAACAGGACTTTTGCATTTTTGGCAGCCAGTTTAAGGGAGGGGAAAGAGGGGACAAAGAGGTCCAATGTGCACCATTAGATGTCGCTAAATATTACACACTGAAATTAAATAAAATGAAATCTTTTTTTTTGTCTCTTTAATTTCTCATTTCTGCAGAACAATAAGCCTCTATACTCGTTTGAAGACAACTCAGATTATGTTTACGATGTCATGTGGTCTCCCATTCACCCTGCTCTATTCGCTTGTGTGGATGGAGTGGGCCACCTCGACCTATGGAACCTCAACAATGACACTGAGGTAGCGTTCACATCTCATCTTGATATCCTGGTTCATGTGTTTATCATATTTTTGTGGAGTCTGTAACTATTCTGTAATCCATGCAACATTCTGCTGTCTTATTGTTGTAGGTTCCTACAGCCAGCATCACAGTAGATGGTAACCCAGCCCTCAACAGGGTGCGATGGGCTCCCTCTGGCAGAGAAATCGCCGTGGGAGACTCAGACGGTCGAGTTCGCGTCTATGATGTTGGAGAGGTGAGTAGATGCAATGAGGCTTTGCACCTCTCAATCACTGATTTAAGTGTAATCTTAACATTTTTACAAACATGTAGTCGTATTGTTTCAGACATGATTCATGTCCTTACCAACTGTAATTTACACTGTAGTGATCAGTGACTAACTGTACAACATAATTATAAGTAGGTAACATTAATGGGTTTATTTTTAATAGCATTTGTTTTGGAAATCTAAAACAATTCCTTTTCTTCAAGTATGTATTTTAGCCATTGGCCTCAAAAACAGTAGGTTTCATGTGAGTATATGGTAACGTGGGTATTTGTAACATGCTTGTAACATCTTATTAGTTGAGAATCAACTGTTTTATTTTGTAGATGAGTCACCCTATTTGCACATATAATAATCTATTAACATTACTGAGCTCTGAGCCCTTTTCACGCATTATTTCCAAAAAGATATTCTGTACTTTTCAAGATTTTAGTAAATTAAATGAACATAAAAACTATTTTAATATTTTTTTATACATTGTTTTATACCATATCCATCATAAGATATTGAAATATAACTGCCATAATACAGTCTTTTACAGAACACGTATACAAGGGCTGTTGTATATGTAAATCACGTTGCTGTTTTGCCCCTCCCAACAGCAAATTGCGGTTCCAAAGAATGACGAGTGGACCCGTTTTGTGCGCACGCTGGCAGAAATCAACGAGAACAGGGATGATGCAGAGGAGCTGGCAGCTCAGCGTCTCGCCGCCTGATGTTGTTGCCATGGATGCGATGTTTAGGGACCAGTGATGCACTTGTTAATACCATGCCCCTTTTGATAGGACACACACTGGAGGAATCAGTGAAGTTCAGACTGGAAAGACGTATGGATACGTTTCTTTGCAAACACTTTATTTGGACTTTTCCTTCTCTGTTAGCTGGATCGTCACCAGTCTTCCTTTGATTAAGTGACAGGGCTGTTAATTACAGACACTTCCATATGAAGCCATACTCAAACACTCAAAACAGTTGTCTTTTCTTGTACCAGATGCCTTAAAGGTTTATTTTTAACTTGATTGTAAAATGCATGTCCTGACTTTATTTAGCGCATATTAACATCAGCCTTACTTTTGAGTTACATTTTAATGCCAAATATGGTAGGTGCTTCACTGCACATACTAATTTACAATCCGTGAAGAACACTTGTAGCTGTGCTTCATGTCGTCCAGGTTGTAGTAAAGCAATCACCTCTTTATACACGCAGGAATGTAAACATCTCATAACTGTAGCCCAGGTTGCCGTCTCTGCTCTCATAGACTTAATGACTTCAACATTCACTTGTTTGTAAAGTAGTAAAAAGTCTTGAATCCAAATGTATTTGTACTTCTATAATGTGCCAGTTTCCACTTAATCAGTGCATTTGGCGAGATCGAGTTAGTGGGAGTATCGTCTATGCCTAAGAAGATGATCATGTATGCTGTAACTGATCAGTGATTTCCAGATCTGTAATGCAAGTCGAGGATAGTTTCCTAAAGAATCTCAAAGCTTGGTGACAAATTTGAGAATGTACTTTTGACACAGTAGGAAAAACAGTTTAAAAGATTTATTTCAATAAAATACAATAAATACATTTAAATTATTTCCCAAGACTCTGGTCGTGATTTCAAAATAAACACTTTGAAAACATCTGTACATCCTCTGAAATGTAACACATGCACACCAAAGCTTCTGCACGCCAGAAAAATGCAGTAACAATCTTTCATAATGCCATAATGTCCCTCTGTAGAGAAGTACAATATGTACAATAAATTGTGCAAGCTATGCAAACACCAAAAAGCCATACTCATGCAGCATTTAAAGTAAGACAATGCTCAAAAGCATTTCAGCATGGTTCAATAAAACCATTATGGAGCAATGAAAAGAGGGAAAATTAAGAATCAGGGAGCATGCAGCCCACAAACAGTAACGGTTTATGAGGGCTGTGGCTCTGTTTTGGACTCTGCTGGTTTGATTGTCACCTCTCCAGAGGGCTTGAACTTAGGCAGGTGCAGACCAAACTTTCTCTCCACTCCAGCGAACGTTGCAGCAGCTAAATGGTAGCCTCCCACGTGGTCTGGAGTCACAGAGGGAAGGTCCTGGATGGCGGGTTTGGTAATGGGATCTGACCCAGCAGGACGACTGAGGAGAGAGTTCAACTGAAGCTAGGTGCACTTCATGATATAGATAAATGAGAGGTATGAATCAAATTTAAGTACTTACTGTCCTCCAAAGTCCACGTAGAACCATCTCTGTAGCAGTTCGTAGGTCACCAGGGTTACACCAAACTGTGGTGAAGATCTAAAGACGCGAGCTAATGGAGCATAGTTTGAAAATTACAATGTGGGATTTAATATTTCTCCAGCGGCTTCAAGACAATTACAGCTGCCACTAAAAGCCTTATTTCCCAGTCAGGAAACCACTTAAAGCGCAGTGAGTGTGCATATGTGTGCATTTACCTCCTGCGCCCTTCCAAAACGCTCTGAAACCTTCCTCCTTAAGGATCTTCCTGAAGCAATCGATGACTCCATTGTATGTTGTCTGACCGGCTCGGGCCGCCACCTGGAGCCTGGTCTTGATGACATCAGCAGGGGTCACAAGTGAAGCCGCCGGTATACCTTGGGAGATAGTTTAGAGCGATGATAATGAAGCGCTTTCACTATGCACAGAAGGCATGAGTTACTTAACCCAGCAGGAGCATCATGCAGGGCCTGAAATGGGGATAGCTTTACAGTGACAATATACAGAGAGCACTGACACTAAATGGATGGAAACGGGGATCTACAGAGTAAATGATGTGTTTTTATTGTTTCCACCAAGGAGGTTATGTGATCAATCCTGTTCATCTATCAGCAGGATGACCAAAGATGACTGCACAGGTGAAACTTCGGTGGAAAGTTAGCACACGAGACAAACATGAAGCCCTTCATTTGGATCTAGATTCATACAAAGGTTTTAAAGGGAACTTTTTTTTTTTTTAGAAGAGACACAGGCTAACTAACCTCCAACTGGCACTGACTGACTAATTATACGTAACGTCTTTGTTACTATGGTAACAGAAGAGCGGATTGTTGGCCTTGTTGACCGTCTTGTTGAAAAATTTAGCTCCTCAAATCCCTCTAAAACAACATATTACTGTTTTAATGCTGATGTCGAATGTAACATTCCACTACATTGATAATTTCTTCAATCTGTCCATAAATTATATCCATTTACCCCCATCTTTGTTCACTGCATTATTCCTAAGACTGAACATTAACTTTTCCATGCAGTATATTTCACTTACAACATCTAGAAAATGTTTTGTTCTCAGAGGGTCATATTTCAAGCAGTCCCATGTCATGATTTAGATGTTGAAGCGGTAAATGTCCTTTTTTTTTAACCTTCTAGGCACCAGTTTTTTGTTTTAAATATTCAATTTGGATAAAGATTTCAAAAAGTTGTCTGTTTAGTTCAGTTATCTTGCTTGTTGCAATATTGTGACTTTGGCGCTTAAAGGGTTAATTGTGTCTTCAGGTGTTAGTCCAATATACACGATCTGAGAATTCCTTGGAATTTTGTAGTTAAATATTTTCTCTAATATCTGAATAATACTGTCCCAAAATGTTTGCATCTTCATGCATAACCAAATGATGCACACACAGTCTCCAGCATTGTTGTTATGTTTCTCAGTTTACTTTTTATGGGAGATATTGTGAAAAAGCAGAAATAGAAATGTAATTATAATGCTGGAAAAAGTGGAGGGTAGATGTAGAGAAATACAAGTTGCTGGGATGTAATCATGGAAATAGAAATGTAATTAATTACTTAAAATAAATTTACAATTGGCAACATTTAAGAGGGCTTGAGTGTCACGATAAATGAGTGAAACCAAGAATAAAGCAGCGTTAGACAGTTGACAGTGGCTGGAAATTCAGGCAGTCTGAGCTGGTGTGTGTCTGGGTTGTAACCTGTTGAGGCTGCAGTAACAGATCTACCAGACTGTGTTCATTGTGTTTAATGTACAACTAATTACTTTTCATTCTACTGATAATGGGTGTAAAATGTGATAACTATAGCAATTACAATTATATAGTTATGTGTGCATTAATAGCAGACTAGGAGGAGACTTTTAAATATAATGCAGTTACTTTTCCTGACTAGTGATGATAACTGATTAGTAATTTTCAGTATCTTGCGCCACACATCCAATGTCCAGAGACACAGCGCTTTCCAGATGTTACCTGCGATGGCTCCAGCTGTGAGCAGCTGCAGTGCCCCCAGCCTTCCGTCCTCATCTGCCAGCCTCTCTTTGGTGTGGGCATAAACAGGGAAGTAGATGGCAGAGAAGGGAATGTCTCGCAGAAAGCAAGCTTTTGCTCCCTACCAGACAAAAAAAAAAACACACACACACAAAGATCCCTCTAAATATGAGCATTTATGTGCATGGTGGTGATGCTGTGATGTGAGGTGGGGGGTTGTCTTGGGGATAATGCGGTCTGGGCGCTGTCTTATTCACCCTACTAGGGGGTTTTAGTGTGATGATGGAGCCAAAGAGCCTCAGGGCAGAGCTGCAGCGCTGGGCCTCCAGAGAGAAATCCATCACGCACAAATGCTACATGGACCCCAGTGTGCTGGCTGCTTCAACCAAGAGGAAGTCAGCTTTTTTAACAAGCCACACACTGTCTGCTACTCATTAAAATATGGACTATGAACACATGACTTGTGCTGTAAGTAAACCCACAAAAGGAAAGGAGCAGTAGCAGAGCATAATCCCTCAGTAATTTGCTGTTGGTTCTTGGCCGCAGAACCTTTTGCATGTTAAACACTGTTTTGGAAAATTGCAAACAGTCAGCAAATCGCTGTTTGATGTTCAAAATTCAGATTCTGAAATCCATTATACAATACAAACATTTTTTTTTTTGGTAAAGGAGTATGTAATATCGTACAGTATAAAAAATCATCACTATATTTTGGTGTTTTCATTTTGTGTTACTTTATTCTTATATTTCTGTCACTCAACTACATTCATGACATCTATTTGCACTTGTAAATTTGCAAATACATCTGTAATTCATCTATAAAATAATCATACAAAACAACTATCTTATAAAGCGCAGTTTTAAATTTAACTAGTTATCACTACACTGTGGCAAAACTAGGTCTATGCCAAATGGGTACCGTATTAAAATAATACTTACATTTTAATGCATCTTCAACAGCAGGCCCAAACATAACCTATAATTATATACTCTGAAAGGGGCTATTAAGAAGAATGACAACTTTATTTACACAGTACACAGCATTTTGTAAGCCAGATGTAATTTATAGAATTAGGTACAAGAATTATTTTAGTCATTACTTAATTTACAGAAATCAAGTCCTACAATTTCATTATGTATACAATCCTCTTAATTGTCAAGATACAGATGCATTCACGATCACACACATATTCACACTTATTATACACATACAATCAATAAGAAAACATAGGCTTTGTTCATGTTTTTGATCAAGGGTTACTTTGTACCTGCACTTAACCTCCACGGCTTCATAAACCCTTAATGTGTTGTCAAATCGTTTCTTTTTCTTGCTGCCATCAGACATTGTCCTTTTCAATACTATATTCGTTTCAGGCTTGTTTTACCTTTTTTTTTTTATACATAGGTGACTTTAGAATGGCTAAACTGTTTTATTTATTTTACAATTTTAACCTTTGAGGGGATAAAAAAAAATAATAATAATACGTGAAGAATGGGTAATTTTTACTTCTTGCTTTGGATTTAAAATGTGAAACTTCTGCTGCTGAACTACACAGTGAAGTAAACAATAAGTAAACGTCATTGGTTTTGTATGTCCGGACATCAGAGCGCCTTTTGCTGCCCTTGTATGACAGTTAACAGAGGTTGATGCTGCAGACCTCATGGTGCTTCAGAGGTGCTGACCTACCTTGTAGAGGCCAAAGAAGCCCAGGTCTCTCACAACATTCAGGGCACTGACCCTGGGGCCCGTAGTGATTTCTCCGGCCACCTGCAGACGGATCTTAACGATCTCCAGAGGATTGGTGAAAATCACCTGGGAAGCACCAGCCTGCAGGACGCAATAAGAAAAAGCAAACAGCTGATGAGTGCTTTATATGCTGCTGCTGGTGCTGCTGTCAGTCATGATGCAGAGAGTTTGGACTAATGTTTTCTGTGATTTAGTGATGCTATACAGTAGGGGAAAAAAAAAAGTTTTACACAATCTTAAATATTATGAAATATTTGCAGAAAAATCTTGTTTGTGTTTGAAAAGGTGTGGCTGCATCAGACAGACACAAATGAATGCAAATTACTTTTTAGTTGATTGTTAACAAGAAGAAATACCGAAACAAAATTCTTGACAGTTTCAACATGTCACACCCTGGATGTATTTCATTATCTTGCTGAAACATCCAGTTTTAACCTCAACAGAACAGAGTACGAGCAGAAGGGAGCATGTGCGTTTGGAGAACTGGTAGATACAATACTTAGTAGAGTTCAGTGACTTTAGAGTGATTCTTGCAATATGAATGCAATATATCACAAAAACACGGGGTGTCCAAACACTTTTTTCCACCATGTATTTAAGGGTCGACCTTTAGGTGAAGATGGTAATGATGTGTAAGCATTTCTCCGTTGTAGCAGTTTTCGAATTATCTCAATAAACTTCAGCACAATAGATGCTTTTTTTTCCTGATCTGTTTTCAAATTGTCAGAGAACGGCCTTGACAGGGGGAGGAAAAAGCAGGCATTGATAAAAGACGACTGGGGTCAGGGCAGAGCAGGCGTCGGGTGAGGAGAAGCCCCGGCTCATGGTTGGGAGGCTCTGACCCTGGCACCAGCCCTCTGCCCCCTCCCTGCCCCTCAGGCACCTCCTGTGGAAGGTTGAGCGGCCCAGCCTGGCCTCGCCCCGCACACTTCCCCGGTTCACCCCATTCCCAGGGGAGAGCGCTGAATCACCCGGACGGCTCTGGCGATGCCCCGAGGCACGGCACCCTCTGACTCAGGCACATTTATCACCCCTCCCCGAATCTAATCAGGCCCCAGGATGGCTGCTGGTGACATTAGGGGCAGGGGTCTTATCTGTAAACATCCGAACACAGGTCTAAAAAAAGCACATTTAACCATTTTCAAAGTGGACGGGGAATATCTGTTCCTCTGAAGATTGATGCGCTCATCCCTGTGCTTTTATCTTCAGTTACTCTCTCATGATCAAAGAATTTAATGGACCATTTCTCAGATAACGCAGACTTTTAACTTGCTTAAAACTTTCATACAATGCGTGTACCTCAGTTCATAATAAGTGCTAAAACTGGATTTTAATCTTTGTAGAATAAGCTATAAAAAAAGTGTATATCCTTTACACATTAAATAATTAAAAGTGTATATTGGAAACATCCTTGTTGTCCTATGTGGGTTCCTGCACTGTGTCCATGGGCCTGCAGTGTCCCAGGCCTCAGCTATGTATAGCGTTGTCAAACTCAATCACACTGAGCTAGACCCAGCTTCATCCAGGACCCTCCAGGGCCTCTTCCTCCAATTACACTCTGACAGGGGTCACAACCCTGCAGACCCTCTGTGAGCAACCTGCAGGCTCTGCTCCACAGCCTGCATGTTTCAGTTCAGCACTGCCCAGCCAGTATAGACGAACAGTGGAGGAATTACAACTTAAATCCACAGCAGTACCCCTAAAATCTCACAAATAGGCACAAATGAGCCATAACTCTTTAAAAAAAAGAAATCACATCTGAAATAGTATTCAGTAGAGTAGGAAAAGAATGTTAACTGTTACCCATGTAAGACTTTAAAACACAGGATGAAATAACAAACTTTTCATACAGTTAATAAATCAGCAAATCCTTATTTTAAAATATAACCATATTATCTCAATGAGACAGAGTAAAAATATAGATACAGTGAAGAGAACACTTTAGATGCTGATAATACATCTTCAAATGGAATCCTTACCTCAGCTCATATCCCACTGTCCTTTCCCGTTTTAGATGAAAACATTTTTTAGTATAAGTGAAAAACTTCTTCCATCCTCCACTAATATCTACTATGTACCACTTTGTCCTCCACCAATAACGTCCTTCACATTTTCCTGTTTTCAATCACTTATCTAGCCCAGAAAGTACTTGAACATAAGCTTAGGACAGCAGGTTCCTGAGTATTTTAGTCAGTAAATGTATCTTTTAGTTGAGGATTTAAGAAAGGCATTTGTCAAGCTCTCTGACTTGGAGATGTTTGTATACTAAAAGATACAGTAAGTATCCAGGAATAAAAAATTAATAAATATTTCACCTCATGATCAACCAAGGTTTCATTTGTTCAAATGATGTAAAAATTAATAAATAATAAACTAAACAATGTAACAGAACAAAGCATAAAAGTCACATCTTTACCTACACCAATTCTGTATATTTTCCTGTCTTTAAAGTTTTCCTGCACTTGTTTTCAAGTTCATCTACAGACTGACTTTAAAAGATCACTAAAGTAATGCTTACACATCCACCAGCAAGAATCTCTGCTGCCAAAGGGATGGTATCATCTTGTGTGGTGAACTTGTCTCTGACAAAATCATTCACCTGAAGAAAAAAAGAAAGAAGATATCAAGAAAAAAGGCAGATGAGACACAATCTCAATCTTGATAGCGGGGCATTAATGTTAACTTGTGGTTGCAGTCACATCCTGATTGCAAAGAGTGCATTTCTTCCATGCGCTATGCATGTTTTTCATTCACAGTGAATCAGTGAGAGGAACTTTTTGAACAGCCTGAGCTACACAGTGGAATGACTTGCCGTGAGTTTGATAGCTTTCTCCGGGGCAACACCAATGAGCTGCGGGAGGAGACCTGAAAAATATTATTCATAGATACCATTAGAATACCTGACAGACAGAGACACACTCTGGCTTGAAATGAATGCACATTTTTATCTTTGTTGAATGAATCCATCCACTGACAGCTAGAACAATATAAGCTGCAGGGTTCTTGGGTGCGTAAAACAAACCCATAAATATTTACAGATGTGGCTGATACATCTGATGCACCAAAACACAAAGGTCCTATTGAAATGGAACAAAAAGTCCAAAAATATGACACTGCTAGTGTGTATGGGATCAGCATTGTTGAGCCCTGATCCCACTGTTGGCGAGGAACAGAGAGAGCTGTGTGGTCATGGACAAGATTGGCTGAGAGGGTGGAGGGAGGGTGGGTGTGGGGGTGAGCGGGGTATCGCTACGGTGGCGATAACCACCATACTGTTTCACCGTCTGTCCTTCATCAAGTCAGATAAACTTCTGAAGGAGCCGTTGAGTGACTGGTGTTGGTATGCGGCCAGAAAACAGCCGAGCGTGTCTGTCTCCAAGTCAATCACCCTCTTATCATGTGCAAGAGAGGAGGAAGGAGGGCAGAGTGAAGCAGATCAGAGCAACAAAGAGCTGCAGTGGTGGAGGTGGCAGTAGATGGCACTCTTGACTTCCTTCACATGAACAGCCCGAGGGTAAAAGTGTTGTATATCACAACCCTTCAGCACCATTATCACCACCTGCGCAGAGGTAGATCAGACACTGCCACTACATGAATTCTGCTGGTCAATTTTCCTCAGGGAGCTCTCCTAGGTATTGAGATAATGAACATGCAACCCCTGGGTGTTGCTTTATTCACTGCTGAACAGGGAGGGCAAAGGTTTCTGGTATCAATTAGCAAACCATGCTGCTGATATTAGCACACTGACAAATCCTGATGCTTTCCCATCACACAATTTATTCTGCATGAGAACCACATGTTGGCTTACACAAATATCTGCAGCTCTTTTTGCTTACTATAAAAGCTGTTATGGATTACCTCTGTAGAATCCGAAGAAGCCCTCGTAACGCAGCACTTTTTTCGCACAGTCAAAGCTGTTCTTGTACATCAGTTCACCTACAAAGGAGCCGGTAGAGCGTTGGTTCTGCATGCGGGTCTTCACCAGGTCAATGGGGTACACGGCCGTAGCACCGGTTGCTGCAAAACATACAGTTATTTTAATATATGTACATTTCTTTACTAATTTATTTACATTTCTATATGAAAATAGATTTGTTCAATTAACCCATAAAGATCCAAGCAGCCACTGACGACCAAAAACATCTACTGATCTAAAATGCTTAATAACTTATGAACCACTAATCCTATCAATACATGTAAATAATTGGTGTAAAATGCAGTTTGTCATCTTTTCATGGTCCTCAGATTTGACCCATTTGGACGTTCAGAGGCTCCACAGTGAACATGGAAACACTGTCATCTTTACCTCTGCCAAGGAGGTTATGTTTTCATTGGGGTTTGTCTGTCTGTCTGTTTGTCTGTTAGCAAGATAACTCAAAAAGTTATGGACGGATTTTGATGAAATTTTCAGGAAATGTTGATACTGCCACAAGTAACAAATGATTAAATTTTGGTGGTGATTGGGGGGGGGTCTGATCTGATATTAAAAGGGAAATCAGTGAAACTAAAATCAACTTTAGAGAATCTCAACATAACATATTTAATGCATTGTCTGGTCAGTTTCATTTTATTTGTAAATGTACATTCATTCCTTACATTCAGACTGCAACACATCCAAGAAAAAGTTGGGACGTCGGCAGTGTAGGTTAGTAATGAGTTAAAATAATTAAAAACAATGTGAAACATGTGATATGAACAGGTGATTGTAATTGGAGAAAAAAATGGGCTGAGGATCAGCTATTTATTGAAAGGTTTAAACACAATGTTCCTTAAGAAAAGATCATGAGTTTGGATGATTCAGTGTCTTCGGTGTAAAACAGATTTTAAAAAATTCAAGGAATCTGAAGATATTCCATGGCCTAAAGGGCAAGGGCTCAAAACTAATCTGAACACCATGAACTCTCAGACGACACCGCCTCAAGAGCCATCATTCATCTAGAACTGATAGAACTACATGGTGCCAAACCTCTGTCAACCACTACAACATGTACTTAGATTCATAAATGCAAATTAGATCTTTACTGTGTCAGAAGTGTTGTTGGTTTCTTTGGCATCTGAGGCATCTGGGGTGAATCATCAATCAGTAGAAACATGGATTGTACTCAGATGAATCAGTCCTCCAGGTCAAAACAAAAACAAAAAAGACCAGACTGTTATAAGCAACAAGTCCAGAGGCCTGTGTCTGTTATGGTCTGTGTCTGTCTCAGTGTCAGGGTGTTGGACTGGTCTGTCTGCAGATCCCAATTACCCCATTAAACAATGTGTAGAGCATTTACAAATGCAAAAATATATTTGTTTGATTTGCTGAATGTGAGGAATAAATCATGTGGTTTTTTTTATATAGGGACTAAAGATGGAAATTGGCCTTGGCTATAGTCTTGTGTATTGGCACATATTGTGCTTATTAATATGCAATGTCCCTTTGAAAAATAAAACTTCAAAAGTACAGCACATTTGTTGTGTTGATAGGTGTGTGTTTTTATTGTCTAGCCACTTTTATTTTGTCTTAGCTGCTTTTATGTCTTTTTTTGGATAAAATATATGTTTTTTTAATGTTAAGTTGATTTGCACTGACCTGAAGAGCACCTTTAATTTCGTCATGTTGATGTCTTGTGTTAATATGATGACAATAAAGCTTCTTAACTTATTTACAAATAAAATGAAGCTGGCAACATAAAGCATGATTTTGTGCTTATGTTGTTGTCAATGAAGCTCAACTAAAGTAACTTGCTGCTTTCTTTTTCATTGTGCATTTTCCATATTCTCCGGACTTATTTGGGGTTGTGAAATCACTTTTTACTTAGATCAGATAAGAACAGCCCTATTATTAGAGACTCAGCAGACACATTTGAGGCACAGGCTGCATAATAAAATGATCACTGACAAAACAACAGAGATGTGTTTGAATAAAAATAGCAAAAAGACTGTTAAGGTCAGTTTAGGATTTCTATTAGAGCCTGTTTGGGGAGGCAGCACTGCAACAAGCTGCATGACATCCTGCTCACAGCTATTTTTGCAATGTCTTGTCTAACATCAAAGGTTTCTATAATGACTCCTCTCGCAAACTTACAAACAGCTCGCTCAGCACAGAGGGTGTGAAACAGCTCATTACCGCCACAAAGACATGACACTTTTACTATATGCTTTGTGATATACATCTATTTCTGACCCTGCCTGAACTGGTCTCTGGTGGAGGAGAACTGATATGTCTTTGCATGTTCATGGAGAGAACATGCACACACACATACAGAGTGAGGGTCTGTTCCTATCTGAGGGACAGTTATGTCAGAGGTTCCTTGTATCAGTTCCTTCCAGTGTAATTAGACAGAGATTCCAGAGAGTGCGGTTCCGGAAGATTTGTGTCATTCCAAAGCTCCGACTGCAAAGACAGCCTGGAGCCACCAGTGGCACGGCAGCACAATGCCGGAGCCTCACATCACAGACCCTCGCCCTACAGCACAATGGCCAGCCTCGGGGCCTCAACGCGCCAGTCTGTCCGGCTAAGGTTACCCCTCGGCGGGTTGGGGGGCTCTGCTGCAGACATGTCACTCACCTCCAGCGATTGAGCCCAGCATAAACCTGTAGGCAGACTCTGCAGCCTGGAGCCAGACGGGCCGAGACGTTTCGTGACCGTGCTGTATAGAAGAAAAAGACACCAGTGGTCAAATGAATCTGGAGAAAGACAGGGGATCAGAACAGTAACCATGTATCGGCTGGTTATTAAACTATAGTGAACCAGATACATTGTAGAAAGAAAAATGCTATGGAGAACTCAACAACGCAGGAAGCTGATGGAATGTGATCGTGGCTGGGTGTAATGTCTGATTCATCATCAGCCAGGATTAAATGTCACAGACAGATGAGCTTTGGATAAAGTAAATAACTGTGTGAACCTGTAGCCAAGTTTTCCACAGACACTTCCACATATGGGAGGCTACAAGCTAAAGCGTTTGTATTTTTACATCAATGTATAATTTTTCTCTTATCTGCTTAATCTGTGAATTGCTATTTGATGTTGAAAGCAGAGCCCCTTTGTTTTCACTGTGGTGCGAGGGAACAGATTAACCCCACAAGCCTTTTCCATGTACAGATAAGTATCTACATGAATATTACACAGCCTGAGTGAGACTCCGTTAAACTATGTGTGCACCCAGGTTGAGGCGGTGAGTAACTTCTCCCAGACCAGACGAGAGGGGAGGAGGGCAGATCGCTCTTTTCCTCTTCCCAGATGCTTCCAGTGAGGGTTGCATGCTAACAAGATTGAGGTCCTGATCAAAGGGTTTAAACAATTAGCCTACTTCCACTAAGGGTAGGCCTGAGAATCGCAGTGTTCCCCCCAGAGGAATCAGATTCCAGACCTCTGAGCAGAAATCCCAGAAGCATGAGTGGCCCGAAAGTGCTGACCACAGCGTGATATAGAGCCGTGTTATCCGGTGGAAGCAGGAACTATTTTGTTCTCCAGCATCCACCTTGAATCCCTCTCTTCTTCTGCCATTAGCAGGCTTTGCTAAAGGTTCCTAAAACTCCTCAAGCTCCACACTGATAAAAGGCTCTTATTAGCTTCTCAGATGTGTGATTGCAGCTGATGTGTTTCTGCGGCCATACTGAATAAAATTGGAAGAGCCTTTCATGGAGAGGTGCAATGCAACAATCCATTCCTCTTCTATAACTATAATTGGTGTACTTTTATCTGGGTGTTTAAGTAATGCTCTTCACAAGGGAAGAAAAACATGGGCACTCTGCTAATTCAGTCACTGAACAGTCTCCCTTTTTGGTCCTTTCTTAGAAGGAGGCAGATGGAGACGAGGAAAAGGCTTTGATAAAAGGCAGGAGGATGTGAGGTGTATTAGAGGAGTCAATCAGGCTACCTGTCTCTGGGCCTCTGCTAGGTGGTATGGCATGGCTCCTTCCTCCAGCGGGGCTATCCTCTCTATGTCGGCATGGTTCAGCCGCCTTAACACACAACAGCAGGGAGTGAGGGAGTAAGGCCAGGAAAAAGCCTCCATCTACTGCAAGCAGCAGCCAGTGATGTAAGATTTTCCACAGACCTTTTACTGGCATATAACCCAAAGTTACTGCAACTTTAATTTCAGCTTATATAAACAACAGACAAACAAAGCTGGATAAATGCCCTTGGCCTTACAAGTAAATGAAAGTGTTTTGTTACTAAATGTTTGACACACAAACATTCCCCACTGGCCTGACGCATCATAAAGTCTGCATCCATGTTTTATGTTTGTCTTGTAAATCAGCCAGTGGAGCCACTGTTAAACTGTAGGAGAAATAACTCGTATAGATCTTTATAGCCAATAAACAGCCCTGTAACATGTTTATTCTATTCACAGTGGAATCAAAAGAACAAGGTTTTGTTTTAATGTTTTGAATACACATAGACAAAAGTAAAAAAAAACAACCTAAATCTTACCCAGAGTGAGAGTGCAGACCAACGAGTTGGTACAGGATGTCAATCTCCATTGGAGTGATTTGACCAAACTTATTGGCAGCATGAACGAATTCCTCTACAATGCAACAAAGGGAACAGGAAACATTATCATGCAAATGGGACTTGAGACGTATCAAACAAGAAGCACATTATGAGAGCTGAGGGGTTATCTACTTCAGATTTATTCTACAGCAGGCTAGTGTTAAATAGTATTTGCAAAAACTGTTCATTGTCTGTTTTGGTTGCAAAACATGACATTTAATAGAAAAAAATATTTTAAATTATTAAATCAATTCTTCGTCTTTATTCTTAAGCACACAAACCAAGCATGTATTCTCTCAGGAGCTTAATTCTTTCTTTATATGAGCATTATATTCAGTCTTTTATTGTTTCCTGCTGAGAGGCTCCATTACAATCAGGTATTGTTTCTCTAAAGTTTCCCAATAGCAGTTGTTGAAGGTAGGAAGGGAGTAAGTTATTGACTTTGCCCACAAAGACTTTCCTGGCAAGTATAAAGATTTCAACGCCACATTTACAGCCCTCTTTCTCAGATTCCTTTGGTGCCGCACTTATATATGATTTTTGGAGACTGAAAGCTCACATGCAAGTCTTAGCCTTTGACTTAAATCCATCCCATTTTTTGGTAAAAGGAGGAATATGAACTATTTACAAATACTATTTGCACAAAGTCTTCTAAACGGAGGAAAACCATGGAGAAATATTAGAGGAAGAGTGTTCAGTTTGCATCTCAGTGGGAAACACAATGAGGAGCAGATGTGACTATATGACTATCAATTACACAGACCTACATGTAGGAGGGGTGATCAGATTATCAGGTTAAAAAGTTTCATTTACCTTCATAATTTAGTGCTACAGTAAATGTTCCACTGACACCATTCTGTTAAGAAAGTCCAAAATGATCGAACAGCCACATTTCATATCACATCTGAAATGCACATGTCAGGAGGCGATTAGGACAATTTGCTTAGGAGTACCTTTGGTAACAAGAGTGTCTCTGTAGGTGCCAGCGAGGGTGCTGTAAATCTTGCGTATAAGTTCCATATTGTTGAGGAGGGAGTTGAAGGCATTGAAGTAGGAGAAGCTCACCATGTGGGAGGTGCTGCCTCCTGCAGCCTACAGAAAGATCCAGAGTCATTCCTTCTCTATAGGACGATTTCACTTCCATCTTTTTATATTCCTTTTTAAAACTTTCATGACCTGCTAAATAACTGCACGTCTTGAAAATATATATTACTTTTTCTACAACTCACTGAAACCAAATTCTCCTCTACAAATGGAGTCAGCATGTGGTGCCTGATGGTGGCCATGATGTCACTGAAGTCTAAGGCAGTAATGGTGCCACTTTTGTTCTTGTCTTTTTGTGCGAACGCCTGGCGGGCATGCTCCAACTGCAACTCCTACAGCAACACAGAGAGCAGATTGCTTAGATGACAAAAGAAGCAAAGAGGGTTCCTGTGATGAGGAGCATTGCATTACAAGTGAGCAGTGAAATGGAACTTCAGAGGAACTAAGTATAATGATATCAGTGTTGGACAGATGTGAAAGTCATCAGATGTGACAGTGTCAGACACTGGTTTCTGTAATCACCACTGTCTCTCTGGAGACTAATGGAAACCATGTCCTGAAAAGTAAGATCCCAGAGCCGAGCTGGGCGCTTGGTGAGGCAGCCGGCAGGTGTGTCTGCAGGAAGATGATTCAATGTGACAACCATGCAATCAGACAGGGATGCAGGGGGAGGTTGACCTTAGGTCACTGTCTGCTGTCAAAGCACATAGCAAATAACCAGAGGATCGTTGAGTAACGTCACTGCAATATTCAGCTATTGCTTCATTTTAACGCTCTGGTTCTGATAACCTAATCAGTGGATTGTTGCTGTAGATTAATTCTCACAATGTTTGCTTGATTATATTGTTGAAAACCTATGATGATACTTTTTTCGACCTCTCCAAGAACTATATTTACCAAGTTTACTAACTCCTCTGTACTCACTGAAGTTTTAGGTCAGGCTACCACAAGGTGGCAGAACCAAGACTAAATTAAAGTCACAGCTACACATGGACCTGTGCTCTTTAGGGGTCTGTTTACATTATGTAATACTCTGCCAACAACAAAACAAAAATGTACTTGGACATGACAGAAAAGCAAATCAATAATATTGATAATACTAGGTGAAATCCTGTATACACAGAGATCTTTAGTGTACCCGTGGGAAGTCCAAGTCAAGTATGATAAACCACAAAGTGCTCTGAGGGATCCCACACTGCAGTGCAGGAGGGGCGCAGCATGTCTAACCCTCAGACCACCCAGTTTCTGTCTAAGACCACAACCCTAGACTCAAACCCAAGGTCCTCTACGATCGCAGTTCTGCAGCACAGAAGCCTAGGAAAGATGCAAACGACAACCAATAAAGCAAAAACAACATGAAATATTGGCTCACTGGGCTACCACAAACCTCCAGAACAGCTGAAGACAAAAAAGATGGAACCTCAAACACAAGTGCATTCTTGCTCAGATTGTGTATCGCACTTAGTTCACTTTACTTCATTATCATTCATCCCTCAGCAGGACATAAATGCCTCACCACAGGATGAAGGTGATCATTAGGACCCATCTCAAAGAAAAACAGAAACACACTTGAAATGTGCAGTAAATGGAAAGAAACAGAAACATTTTTTTCCTACAGTTGTGATTGCCCTGGACACCTGAAACTTTTAGAGTTTCACCAAACACCATCATGACGTTAACTGTAAACCCAAAAAAACTCATCTAAGCTAATTTTTATTGTATAGCTTTTTTTGTATATACAGTATATTTCTATGAACACATACACAATTTGTTAGGCCTGAACAACTTTTCCTAGTAAATCCCTAGGGAGCACAGTTTGTCATTTTACATAGCAAAATATTAAAACTCCCTGTATTATGGGGTATTACGAGATCACTAATATCCATTCACATCACATTAGTTTGCTATTTTAATAGTAAATTCTAACCTCCTCTAAGAGACACAACTAAAGTTTGTCAAGTACCACATTAATCCTTAACACAAACTGAAGTTTACCTGCAGAAACTGAGTGAACTCCGTGTAGTTGAGGTGCTTGTTTCGTTCATGGCCAAAGTGTAGCCTGATGAACTCACAGTCCCAGTTGAAGGGAATGTGGTGATGAACTGTGGTCTGGCTGAAGATGTCCCGTACATTTTCTGTAACAGCGAAACATGAGCGAATTACAAGAGACGGGGAGAAAAACATGCAAGACGCAATCATAATGTCCATCTCGTACCCTCATTCCAGTTGTAGAGAATCTCGTTAAAGTCGAGGAAAGAGTCAATTTGGACTGTGAGGCTGAATAGGCTGTTTGAGTCCCACACATTTTTACATTTTGAGAGTTTCAAGTCC
Source organism: Sphaeramia orbicularis (assembly GCF_902148855.1). Classification (NCBI taxonomy): domain Eukaryota; kingdom Metazoa; phylum Chordata; class Actinopteri; order Kurtiformes; family Apogonidae; genus Sphaeramia; species Sphaeramia orbicularis. Next base: position 22,687,568 of record NC_043977.1, read on the forward strand.
ATCCAGGAAATGCTCTGCTCTGTATAAGCACTGCTCTCAATTTCATCTACCTTTATGGAAGCCCATTGCACAGAAAGAGCATTGCAGCAGCTCCTTTGTGAGCTCCACATCTCTTAGTTTATGAAATGCTGGATTCACTTTGCTTCTTGCCAGATGGAACTGGTTATAATGTGATGTTGCTTTTTCGCTTTGAGATGTGACTTTAATAACACAAGCTGCTGATATATGTACTGTACTATACTACATTGAAATTGCTGTTGCTGGATCATTATTAACTAGATACAATATGTAATAGGAAAAAACACCTGTGACGAACAGTGTTCAATGACACAATTTAACAAATACGCAGTACAGTACACCCGTTAAACCACAAAGAGGGGAAATATAAATACTGCTTATAACTTATATGAACTCCACTTTACTAATCAAACAGTAGTGGAAAAAGTCTTCAGACACCCTTAAAATTTCATACAGTCTTAAATGCTATCAGGAAATATTTGCTTTCTTGTGTTTCAAAAAGTGTGGCTTTATCAGACGGACACAAATGAATGCTAATTTTGTATGTGTTTATTGTTAAGTAGAAAAAAAACAGCAAAATTAAATTCCTGACAATTTCAACATGTCATGTCCTGGATGTGTTTCATTATCTTGCTGAAATATCTCATTTTGACCTCGATGGAACAGAGCATGTGCAGAAGGGAACATGTGGGTTTAGAGAATAGAACAATATTTTGCAGAGTTCAGAGATTTAAGATGGGTTCTTAATGCAATATATCACAAATGCATGGGGTATCCCAAAACTTTTTTCCACCATTATACACTCATCATATAGTTTTATAAAGGGTTGGGTACCTCATGGTGTCAAATAAATTGCTTAAAGTATTATGATGCATGGCTTTTATTTCTATTAATGATACTATTGTAACATACAACTTCAGACTGTGTTAAAAAGGATTTTTATGTTGCCAGCAAATCCCAAAGAGTTGAATAATAAAACTAAAGATTTGTAGTGTTATTTGAAGTGTGATTTTGTTTTCATTATAATTAATAATTAGCATAGAAATAGGTATCATTTAGGAATTGGTGTCAAAGCCTTGGTATATTGGGAACAGTATTGTTGAAATCTATGACCCATACCCAGCTCTAATTCTACATACTGCCCTGTATTTACAGTACATAACCAATGTGTACACATTCAACACCATATACATACCAAATGAGATGTTCCCTGTGCCAGTCTTGTCAAACAACTGAAAGGCAACAATGAACAGGGCATCTGGGGCGCACAGAACGGATTCAAAGGCCAGAAACTCCTGGAAAGAAATCAGTCTGTTTGGACAAGAAAGAAAGAGGGCTGGCTGAACAAAGAACACAAAACTGCAACAGGACCACAAATTCACAGTCACAGCATTTGCTGAACACAGGGAGTACATGTAAAATATGTTTGAAGGCCGACTACTACATATATACTGTAATTAAAGTTGAAGATATGTGCGGCTGTGAATAGGTACTCCTTCATTGATAGTATGTCTTTTCGCATATACCATGACCATGGAAAATAATGGATTGTAATTGGATGAAAGATGAACTTTCAATAATCAAATTGGTTAATTGGACATCTAAAGCATAAGGGTCGAATCTTAATTAAAGTATCCATTCACAATTTAGACAATTACTAGATGAGTTTCCACAAAATAAGTTGGATAATGCCCTCATAGTTTAAGGCTCATGATTGCAGTAAATCACACAGAGGCAGAGAACTACTCACACCTCAAACAAAGAAATCCTTCACTTATCTTATCTCTAGAATTTCAATCAATCAGCTATCAGGCATAAAACTGATAACAGAATGTTATTTACCCTGCAAACAACACTATGATACAATCAATCATTAACAGTCTGTCTGGCTTCTGCTACACATTTTTTTTTTATTATTATTTGATTGTTTGTTCTCTAGTCATAGCACTCTGTGTTTATTTGACAGGTTGTAATGTCTTCATGATAGGAAGGTGTCAGAATGGCCTTAAAGTTTAAATTCTGTTTTGTTAAGTTGGCAAAACTTGTGATAAGAAAATAAAACTAAGGATAGATTCACATTTAACAGGTATCTAACCCAACGTATGTGGGACTTCAACTCAATTAAACCTAAAAAATATAGACTTATTCTTTCATTTACATGTAATTACATGTCTTAGTGGGTTCAACTCACCCATCTTTGGTGGTGTCAGCCACTCCAGCTATGAGCTCCACAGTTTTGGGATTGTGTTGAGGCTGATTGTGCAGTCCCAGGTAACTCTGTACAAAATCCCTTGGGGTCATGTAATGTTCTCCATCCTCCACCACACTGGCATACTGCAGAATAGAGAGAAGAATCAGATGCAAAAAATGTACACCTCAAATGCCTTCCAACATGTGTGTGTATAGATAAATAACATTTAAGGATGAAATTCCAATCTTTGCATAGAAATGATGTTGACGGTTGAATATAATGACAAGAAAAACAGCACTACAGGAAAACAAACAAGTCTCTTTTGATTACAGGTCATATTTGTCTCTTATCTTTGTGTGAATAATGTGTTTGTGTAGTTTTATTTTTCTATACAGCCCAAATTATCCTCTGTTTAACAGGCCTATATATTACTTTAGATGATCTAATGGTTTTGCTGTGTACCAGAACAGAGCTACAGTTTATTTTAGAATTGATTCCGATAAAAGTCTTATATTAGACATTGACAGACTCTGTCAACTACAGGATGAGAATATCACATATACAATACGGTTCATGCTACATTGTACACTTTATTTACTTTAACACTAATGAACGTCCAGCAATTTATTACATTGTTTACTGTTGGGATGGCTGTGTATAAAGATTTCATATAGAAGGAGCTGTAAAAATATTGTATATAAGAAGGCATTGAATCAAGCATATGAAAATTCAAAAATGATTCAACCATTCGCAAATTTCTCTTGTCTCATGGTTTAGAAACCTAACTAGAGTGCAAAGTGCATAGTAATGAACAGCACAATGACATAACTACTGTATATATTCATCTTCTGTGTTGCTATTTATATTTCCTCTCACTTGGCTGAAGTAGAACATGTGGTGCTAAACCTGAGATCTCTTCAGCCTTTAAGACATAAGGTCATTTTTAGAGCCTGGTTTGGGTTTCCATCTGGAACAGAGATAGCTCTGGAAACACAAGCACCGCATGAACTGGCAGAACAGAAAGGCCAGGCTCATGAGTGTGAGCCAAGCTCAGATGGAGAGAGCATGAGATAAACAGAGAAAGAGAGGGGGAGGAGACCTTCATGCCAAGTGTTTTAAGGGTTACAATTCAATGCACTCTGCTGAATTAATGTTTTAAGTGAAAATATTAATTCCAAGCAATTTATTGCCACATTTTTCGATCACATGATTGTGTATCCATTCACCCTCACAGTAGGACTTAAGTGTCCTTAATCAAATTATACAGGCAGTCAGACTGAGCTTCCAGTAATTAACTCTTCCACCTGAATATGCATCACAAATTACACAGCCCCCTTATAGCAGAATGATGAGAAGTAGCAGGACCATAAGGTGACTTGTAACTCAAACAGAGGCTCTACTGGGACAAGTTTACACTTCAGACAAGTCATGACGGAGGTAAACAAACCTACACCATGATGCAGGGGTTTTGTACTTTTAACAAGAGGTGGACCATGCAAGATGAGAAACTGAATGACATTAAAGAGATCAAAACACTCTGTACACACGTGAGGTCGAGGTGAGCAGTGATCCTCTGTTGAAGGAGTTCCAAAATTAGTCTAAGCATCCGTGACCTTTACTGAACCAAGTGTCCAAATAGATTCCACACACACTACATACTGACTGTGACATGTTAGTAGGTTTGTAACACACAATTTCTGTATTAATCCATACGCTGGTTGACATGTAAAGTTAGTGTTGATGTAATTAACAGCCTTACCTTCAGAAAAATAGTCTTCAAGTCATGGGGGTCGGCTCTTTTTGTCGCTTGCACCTATAAAACACAATTTAACCATTTGAAGTTAAGGGAGTCTGACTATTACAACGTTGCCTACAGTTTGGCTACTTTCCCATGACGTTCCATTTGTTAATCAATAAAACTGAAGTTCAGGTTGTGACTGTTTAGCTTTGATTTTACGCAGTCCCCTTAGCAGGATCGATCTCAGACGACTAACATGAAGCGCAACACCCTGTGCGTGGGAAAATAAGTCATCCTGCACAATAAACCCGCTTTACATCAAACCTCTCACACGCACAAATGCAACATTTTACAGAAATGACAGCTGTCTGTGCGAGGCCGGTAGAGATGCGCCTGCTGTCTGTAGAGATGCACAAATTAAATAAAGGGGCTCCGTTGCAGTTTGATGCAGAAGCTTTAAGCCCACGCGTCTCCACGGACCAAACTGTCCACCGCACCCGAGAGCGATAACCCCACGGCTACGACACTGCCTTTAAAATTAATATCTGATAAGAAATATTGACGGAGTCACCTTGACCGCCATGCTGAGTGTGACGTCAGCTGCAGAGGAGTAGCGCAGGCGCCGGACATGGGGATGGGTGCGGGCATGACGGGACCACCGCGCGCTCCGACGCACCCAAATATACCCAGACCGGGGCTGTCCTTATCTGTCCGCGGGGCGTCCTCAGAACAAGAGCCGCTAACAGGGAGATGCTGCGGACACAGGAGCTGGGTCATCAGATTTTTACACCATTTCCTGTCTGTTCGGGTCAAACGAGGACACGGTTCACTGTGCCGAGCCATGCCCTGCCGTACCGAGCCCACTCCCTCCTGACAACGCACAGCACAATAATCTGCAGCAACATTTGTACAATCTATAATCAAATTAAGCAATCATAAGATTATTATTATGATAATTATCATTATTATTGTTTTATTTTATTATTATTATTATTATTATTATTATTATTATTATTATTATCATTATTATTATTATCATCATTATTATTATTATTATTATTATTATTTTTATTATAGTGAAGAATCTGTAACCAACAGCTTGAATATTATAGGCTAATTTGTTTTGTACCAGGGGTGGCTCTACAGGGGGCTAAGGGGGGGCGACTCCCCCAACTGCAGTTGCAAAATAATAAATTGGCCATTTAACAATTTGTAATAGGCCATGTGAACCATGTTTTTGTGGTCAAAATAACCAATAACCAATTATTATTATTATTATTATTATTATTATTATTAGTAGTAGTAGTAGTAGTAGTAGTAGTAGTAGTAGAAATAGTAGTCTAAATGTTACATTAATATTTTTATGTATATATATATATATATATATATATATATATATATATATATATATATATATATATATATATATATATATATATATATATATATATATATTTATATATATAACATATATAACATATTTATATAACATAGGTACTCTCTCCAAAAGTGATGAATCTGAATATCACAGGCCAATTTGTCTGGCTCCACTCAGGGGTAGATCTCTGTGGGTGGGGTGGGGGTGGGGGTACTAAGAAGTCTATTAACAGGTATTCTATATTAACCATTTATAGTGGGGATGATAGACAGGGATAGGGCATTTCACAGTAAATCTCTTCATAAGGTGAAAACACACTCTTCATAATCAATCAGTCAATCAATCAAATTTTATTTATATAGCGCCAAATCATAACAAAAGTTGTCATGACACTTTACATATCGAGCCAGTCGAAAGCAGACTGTCAAGCCAGTTTACAGAAACCCAACAGATAATACATATCCAAACAATTTCACCTATTGATATATATCCAGAGCTTGTATAACATAATGATAATAATGATAATGATAATAATAATAATAATAATAATAATAATAATAATAATAATAATAATAATAATAATAATATACTTACTTGGATTTATAGTCAAAAGAAAAACTATAAAAGATCCCGATGTGACAGGTATAATTCTATCTAATGAATTCTTACTTGATTTATTTATCGTTAACACAGCCACTGCTAACTGTACAAGTTTTGATACATTTCCTTTACTACACTTACATCATCATCTGTGCTACATCTTTAAACATTCCAGTGCATCGGTCTCTACTGGATCTTCACATTAGCTGCATTTCCAGACTGACAATAATTTGAAGTTCAGAGAGTGATCCATCACCTCCATACAGACACATATTAGGTATTGTAGTTTATTTTTATATTGGTTTACTTCATCTTTGTAATGTTTTGTTGTATTATATAGTCACCAGTGGACCTGAAATCCACCATAATATTTTATCTGTTTCACTTTGAATGTTATTGATGCCTCATCAATAATCTATGAATTTGAAATTACACTCTGAACTGGTGTTTGTTTGCTGGATTTGAGCACATTATGTCATCATGTAGTTAGGAGTTTTAATTGAACAAAAGAAGAACAAAAATAACAGCAAAAATGTTTGTTTTTTTCTGTTTGTTTTTGATTTTTTTTTTTTACATTAAGTGATTGATTTAATGATATTCATTGCTGATGAATCAATCATGAAAGTGGATAGTAACATAAAGTTTATTTAAGTATAAAGTTTAGTTAAATATATTATCAATATATAACTCATATAAAAACCATAATCAACAATGTAAAAGACATTATAAAGACAGCTTGTCCTTGTTTTTTGTTTACAAACAGGGAAATTGTGATTAATCTCTTATGTTTGGAAAATCTCTTTTAGCATCTATGAATCCATTTTGAACTGGTGTTTTAAACTGTGAATTTATTAATTTTAATTTATTTCACTTGAGTTATGAAGTTAACCTGATATAAACGTGCTCAAGTTTGGCTAATAAATCGGCTGACTTGACAGGAACCATGAAAAAAAAACTACTTCCGCATTTAACGGAAGCACGTAACCCGGAAGTTGTTGTGATTCCGCGGGTCTTTTGGGACAACACAGCTCTACACAGCACAGTGTGCAGAAATGGCGGGTAAGTGGCTAACCGCTTTTATTATAGTGCGTAGTCATCTGTATTCTGGAGAAGCTCTGCCTTATTCCTGCCCGTTAAAGTTGTAGTTTAGCTGTCGGAATGCACAGTCCAGAACATAGCTAGCTAAGCTAACAACATAACGTTACATTGCAAAGGCAGCAGAGGCCTGTCTGCTAACGGCAGTAGCAGGCTATCAGTCTGTTACAGCTCTCTGCATGTGTATGTTTCGGTTGTGTGGATCTGGTATCTTAAATTAAATCGGGTGCTGTCATACGGTAAAGCATTTGGTACCCTTTTCACAGTGGTGTTACATGTTGTACAACCACTTGGCGACAGAAATGCCCTATAACATCAATTGTATCACATGTCTTAGTGACAGCGTTTGTTGTCTGACAGGATTACATTTAATACCTTATCTAAATCAACAGTAAAGTATCAGAAAACAGGATTTACCCACCTCTTATGATGTATGAAGTCAACATTCTGCAGTGAGTGATCTGTTACAGTCATCTTGCAGTGATATTTAACGCCAACAGCTTAAATCTATGCTCACCTAAAGCACAGCACTGTATTCTCTTTCAGTTAGTTTTGGGGGTAGTTACTTTTCCTGTAAATTCAGACCAGTAAACATTTGTATCCCATAAGCCTCTGTTTACTATGAGGTGGCGAATACACAAGATTAGAGAGCTTACAGGAGCCTATTGCTAATGTGTAATTAAAATGACACCAGTTAAGGCTAATGATGAAATAATTAAAACATAATTGGGCCTGTTGAAGTGGCTAATGTCAAGACTCTACATTTTCAGCATGATAAATGATTTTTGTGATTTAGGTGCAGCTGCTGTGGAGAAGAAACTGGCTGAGTACAAGTGCGACACCAATGAAGCTATATGCTTGAAACTAGGTGTGTGTGTGTATTGCTATAGATATGAAAACAGTCGTAGTGTTTAGCCTCTCGCTTAAATGTGTTCTCTATCTCTTTTTGTCTCAGTTCGATTTCCAGAGGATCTTGAAGATGACAGCACTACATTTCACCCTGAGTACAGCCACCAAAGCTTTGGAGATGAGTAAGTGTTGTCAATTATTACTCGGTCATGTTAAAATGAGACGACATATAATGTCACATTTTAGCAGATCTGCACCAGTGGGCTCTATGCACTGCCCCACTACTTCATGAACTTAAAGCAGCTCCTTTATTTCTTGTCTTTCATTATTTGGCACACTGATTAATCCAGGTGTGCCTGACCACAGTAATCACAACAAGAATTAGCAGGCACACCTGGAGTAATCAGTGTGCCAAATAATGAAAGACAGGAAATAAAGGAGCTGCCTTAAGTTCAGGAAGTACTGGGGCTATGCATAGAGCCCATTACCTCTGCAAAAAACTGATACTGAAAAGGGTGACCTGCAAATCTACCCACTGGATTTTGAGCTTTCAAACACAGTGATAGAACTGGGTAGTTTTTTTTTTAAATTTCATTTTAACTTTAATTGTTAAGTAAGTAAGTAAATTTTATTTATAGAGCACTTTTCACAGACAGAGTCACAAAGTGCTTTACCAATTCAAATCAGAATCAAATCAAGTCTACAGAGACCCAACAGAATCCTTCAGGAGCAAACACTTGTGATTGGTGACAGTGGTGGTGAAAGTGTCCTAATAAAACAAAAAGGCGTATTTTACAAGATGGTGACACAGTCAGCCCATGATTATTTTTTATATACAGTATACATAGGGTACAGTACATACATAGTGTCAGTGTTTTTATATGCTCAACATACATTGAACATGCTATATTTGTACTAATTAGCTCCCTTAACATACAGGAAGTGAACTGACTCCTCTTATTCTTCTCCTTTGAGCCAGCCTAAGTGTAGGCACAATTTTGATTTCTTAGATCCATGAGTGCTCAATAAGCTTAGCTATTCACCTGGAAGGTTTAAAAATGCAGGTACTTTAACAAATAATTTGCAGTTGTGTTTGATGCAGCAGTTATCGTCATAATACTGTGCATTACTGTGAAGTTCTTTAAGAAATTGAGGGTGTACAATCTAGCATGGTAGGACAAACACTCCTGTCAGTCAGCTCATGATGTAACTGCACTGATGTTTCACACACTTGTATAATTTGCATATTAAAGCATGATTAACTTCTACATCAGCCATAATGTCATTAGAATATGCTTGTAGTTTCGCTTTGAGCACAAAGAAACCATTCAACCTCAGCATGTGAATTTGCATACTGTTTAGCTGTGTCAAACTCTACAAAACAACTTTAGTAGGTCTCAGGTAGAGTCATATATTGTTACTTTTGCATTAAGAAGTTGGGTTGTGCAATCCCTCCTCAAAGCTTCATCTATACATGAGGGCTATTGTGGGTAAAACTGGGTCTACATGTAGTTAGAGAAATGAGTGGTTGAGTTTTCTTGTCTGATGTCATAAAAATTAAAGTGTAAAAAAAACCTTACTTCTCTTATCCCTTTCAATAACCCTGATTTAGAAAGGTCTCTAAGTCCTCTACACTTTAGTCAGTTTTTGGTCTTGTATATATTTTTTTCTACCTCCAAAAAGCTGTGAGGAGTCTCATACAAAGATACAAAGAGGTATTGCTCTAAGACCTGAGAAAGATGACATTACTGGCAGTGACACCTGTGTCTGTGTGTAGGCTGTGTAGCATATCATTATGCTCTAAATTGCAATTCCAAATTAGTCCAAAGTAGGATTGGTTATTTTTGCCCCTGCTGCAATCAGCTCAAAGGGAACTTAGTAATTGGGGCATTAATTATTTCAGCAAGCGTAATTGCTGGTAAAGCTTAATCACACAGTTGCATAATGATTAAATCCATTTTGTTATAAACTGCTAGTGATGTAGTAGTGAAAGAAACAATGCAACACAGTAAAACAGTGGACAAAACTACAGTAAACATTTATTATGTACTCTGGGTGTGTATTCAATACATATAATTAAATGAGAATTATGGTCAGATGTTTGTATTTGCACGCATAATATGAATTTAACCCAAATTGCATAATAATGCAACCAGCTTTTTTTGTAGCTGTGCCTTTCCTTATTGTCCTAATTAAAACTTTGTAACTCTAATAGGAGTTTTATTTTAACTCTGACCTGTTTTTCTGCAGTGAGGTTGCGTTTGGATATAAAGGTCTTCAGATTCAGCTCTTCTACACTGCTGGGAATCTGAGCACCCTTTTCAAAGTGAAATACTCTTCCAAAGTCAACGAGAAGTTTGATTGTGTTGAGGTAAGATTCAGATTTATTTATTAATTTAGTGAGGACCTGAATGCCAGTCTTGTGCTGGAGTTGTCACTTTACATATTAAAAACATGAGCAATAGTCGGAATTTAAAGGTTAGCTCACTTTGTTATCCCAGTAGGGAAATTAAGTTTTACCCATTCTACTACAGACGTGCGCGCGCGCACACACACACACACACACACACAGTACCTAGGATTGACATTAGCGATTAGCATCAGCACATAAAACCCATTAGGAGCAGTGAGCTGCCTTTGAAGGTGCTCAGGGACCAGCTCCAGGTCTTCATCAGCACTGTGGTCAAGGGCACTGACAGGAGAATTAACCAATATGTACCTGTTTTTAATTGACTGGTGTCATATTAATTGCATGATCCAATTAGAAATTCTGAAGTATGTTTTTTTTTTTTTTCCTGACTAAGGCTTTGTAACATACGCTGATGTTATTAGAGGTGAGGAAATGTCATGATTCTAAGATGCATAGTGACACAGACTTCTGCATCAATAAAGTAATTCAATAATCACAAGTCGGCAGTGAACATAAAAATTATACTAATGCTCATTATTGATATTATTTATTTATTTGCTTATTTATTCATTCATTCATTCATTCCAGCCTCATACCAGGTAATAAAGTTGTAAAATTACTTTGCTACATTGCCTTCTTGTATTGAATTGAAGGTCAAGTTGTGATATTATGAGCGACCTGATAAAATTATTACTTCTTTAGGATTTTGCTCCGACACAGTAACAGACAGACACAGCATTTCCATTACCATGGTAATTAAGTTTCATTCTGTCTGCTGTGCTGTTTTAATGCTCTGCTTCGTCTCATGGATGTAATATGTTCTGTCACTGGTGTCTTTTTGCTCCTTAGTTCTCAGGACTAAAGTAATTTTTCTCATGAGACAGCCGTTCAGTGCAGATTTACATTGCTGCAGTGGTAATCCAAGTGGAATCAAAGTAAGAACTGACAAAATTTCTGTCATTGTAATTAATACAAAGACATGCATAGAACATGATTTGGCTTCATAACTTATTGTTCATTTATTGCTGTTAACATTTCTACTCATCCCTTTGAGTTTCCTTCGAACTTTGAAGAATAAGCAGGTCTACATATTAACAGGAATTGTAGTGGAATATTAATTGTCATTGTTGCACTTCAACCTGTATGTTTGTTTATCAGCAACTTTAGCTGAAAAACTACAACACGTTTCGAGGATTCTTCATCTTTGACACTTTTTTGGTAATTTTCTTGGAAATAAAGACACTGTTTGCTCTACAAACATCACACACAATTTCTTGCTGATAAAGAGGACGAACCAGAACAGACGGCATGTATTGATTTTTGGAGGTTGACTGTCAGTATTTTTTCATGGCTGGTGTAATAATAGTTTTGAAGAGAAAAAGTGGATTGCTGATTAATCAGTCGATATCATCCCCACCCAAAAAATTCTGTTTCTGAAAATGCGTTATTTATGTCTGAAAGTCATCTTTTACTTACTAGAAACTGGATCACTGTTAAACTCAGCATCTAAGTTGAAATAGTACATACCTAATTAACCCATGAAGACCCAAACAGCCATTGACGACCTACACCATCTACTGATCTAAAATGTTTAAAACCCTCTGAGCTGGAAGAAGACAAATACCTCTTTAAAATTCTTATAATTGCTTCCAAAAAGGCCATTATAAGGAACTGGCTCAAAACTGATACACCCCGCGAGGATCAGTGGCTCACTATAATAGAGGATATCTACTCTATGGAATGACTGACTTATTACGTACAGCTCAAGGAACATATCCTCATAAAGCACTGGAGAAAATGTCTGGACTATAAACAAAACAATCCATAATTACTACTGTGTGTCATTTAAATATTTTGTGTTCAACCAGTGACCCCTAGTTTCTGTGTTGTATTGTCTGTTGATAAACCAAATAAAAATAAAGTATAAAAAAAACAAACAAACTGAGCCACAAATCCTATCAATCCATGTCAATAATTGGTGTAAAATGCAGTTTGTCATCTTTTCATGGTCATCAGATATGACCCATTTGGACATTCAGAGGCTCCATAGTTACTAGGCCTGTAACGGTACACAAAATTTTCGGTTCGGTACGTTTTTGGTTTTCAAAGCCACGGTTTGGTTTTTTCGGTTCGGTACGGGAAGAAAGAAAACCCCTCAAAATGACTATTAATGCATTTATGAATTTTTAAACATTTTCCCCCCAATTTTTGGAGACAATAGAATATAGAAAAACAGGAATAATATAATTATGCTGCTACAAATCAAATAGAAAATAAAATAAATTATTAATATTACTAAATGTATTTTAAACATTAGTATTGCACTTTTCCCTGAAAGGTAGTTTCGAACAAACAAGAAAAATCTAATCACAGTTCTGTCAGTTCACATTCTGCACAAAAAAAACATAAAAATTCCACATGAAGTGCAACATTAACAAGAGGACTGGTATTCTGTTCAAACAAACTGAAGAGAAACATTGACAACACAGTGAACCAAATTATTTATTTTAGGACAGAGAACAAACTGTTTAGGACACTGTATTTGTGTGTGCCTGTGTGCACGGGGGATTTTTTTTTTTTTTTTTTTTTTTTTTGTCAGAGCCAGGGGGTAGGGGGTCGCGCAGTTATATGCCTGGGGGTGCGGTCCATAACTAACGTAATGAACGCTGTCGTGAAACGAAAGTGAAACTTTACATACTTTCAACATTCTATTTATTCCTCTATTATACAGCGTGCATGATAGACAGACAGACAGAGCTAGTGTAAGTGTTTTAGAACTACCGTAGTTCTTAGGGGCCAAACAACGTTCGTGTTATTAACGTCTCTTTCCTCGTTGTTGTCTTTCACCTGAACCTGAACTGATCCAAACTGGACTGTACTGATGGTGGAGGGTCTTCAGTCTCTTCCTTCCAGGTTCACATCATATTTGTTGTTTTTTTTTAACCTTATATCAACTGCTGTTTCATATTTCGGGTCAATATGTGCTCCTTTATTAAATCTGTGTGAAACTTGTGCGGCTTTAAAGTTCCGCGTCGAACGACGTCTTTCATTCCTTTTTCTTTTTCTCATCATACTGTGCCGTTTCAGTACAGCTGTGTACCGAACCGGTGCGTACCGAAACGGTTCGGTACGTGTACCGTTACAGGCCTAATAGTTACCATGGAAACACCGTCATCTTCTACAACATTGATTCACCAGTAAAACCCATGGAGTTGGATCAATGACAGTGGATGGACACACTGGGTTTATAATCAGTTAATGAGAGATTTGACTGAAAATGTCACTTTTTCTTGAGTTTTCTCTTTTTTTGATATAATAACCCTCAACTTTAATCTGAGCCTTTATGAACATTTACATGATCGGCAAATTAAATATAGGAAAATACCTGATGTTCACTGAAAAAACACAAAATACAGAAGATAATGCCATAAAAAATGGAGATAAATCACTCAAGACCAGTTAAATATAGAGAAAAAAACATTTTGGAAATGCCACAAAAGTAGCACTGGGTCTTTATGGGTTAAATAAATCTTAGTCACTGAAAATAAATGGTACTGTATTTCTCTGTGACCAGTCTGGTCTCATTCCTCCTGCATTCTTCACCCTGATCAGACTTTGTTGAGTTCTCAAACGTCTTAGCGTGATCAGGTCATAATCCATGTTACTGCTCCTTCCCATGATGCTCCTCAAGTTGCACTAACAGGGAAGAAAGACACGTGAAGTAATGTGTCCAATCAGTAATTCTTTTTTAGGCTCTACAGCTGGACTGGATCGTTAACGTACATGCTCTTGTAAATTCAGCGTAGAAATAGGAGTAACATACAATTCCAACAAATCACCCAAATGAGAGATTAGAAATTTCTAGTACTGATCAAGATATAAATGCTGATCCTTTAAGTCATAAGTGTTATTGTTTTATATCAAGGCCTTGTTTATGCTTAAACATTATAATTAATCCTTAAATTTGACACTCAAAGGTCTTAAAATCCCACAAAGTAAATGATATTGCTGTATTTGTTTTGGAAATTATTATAAAGAATTTGTTAAATTTGTGATTAGTGTTTAGCATTTTATAATAAAGGAGATGGGAATGAGCGGAGCCTCCAGTCATTCATGGGTGGAGGGGTTCAGGTATGAGCTTTAGCAGCTTGAACATCAGTAGACACATGAGTCAAGGAGAAATGGAGATGCAACGTTAGCTGGATTGAAACATGGTTAAGAGTGGTTCAACACAATAATTATGAAGCCTGTTGTACTATTATTTTTGTAACTGTATGGTCTTAAATTTGACCAAAGATGCCTTGAAAAATGTCTTAAAACCTGTAGATACCCCAAATAAGATTTTCATATCACCCACCTCAGTAGGAAGACCCACAAAATTCTGCCCTTGGGTAGATTATAATGATTTTTTAGAGATTAATGTGAAAGCAATTTGAGTAAGTGTTAATGATACTGTATATTGTGTCCAGTTCTTATCGTCACAGGTATATCACATCGGAGTATTCTTCTAAAAATATGGCTGATAAATAGTTTCAAAGAAGCCTTTTTACCTCCGCAGTGACTCAACATCATAAAACAAGAGAACAAGAAGTCCAAGTGCAGTCTGTTTAAAAGCATCTTAAAAACTGTGGCACACACCGATGATTGGCAAGAGGGAAAAAAAATACACGGAGTGTCTTTTCAGTGTATTGGTAAAAATGGTAGTTTTCCAAAACCATAAATTATTTGTGACACTCTGTATCAAAACTATCAGCAGGTGCCCAAAAACTGAAAGCCATGTAGGTTTTCATCTTATTTGTCATAACACTGAAAAACTCAGCAACACATCAAACTATTGAACAATAGATGCCTTAATAATCTGAAGTTTAGTAAATCAAACCATAACTTTGACAGACAAAAACTATTCAGGTTTTTTTTTTCTTCTTCCAAGTAGAAGGGCTGTGTGATTAAATGTTTGAAAGCAGAATCGGTAGCACTAAAGGACTGTGATGTTGTTTCATTGCTAACTAAAGTAACTCAGAGCCACTCTCTGGGTGGTGACATTATTCCAGTAAGAAATCTCCTGTTTTGTTTGACTAAATCTCAGCCCTCTATGGCCCCCCTGCGCCACTACACTAATCCTACTCCTCCCCGTCGGAACAGAGCGGTTTTAAAAGGTTTTGTACATGGGGTCTGACATCAGGCATTGATTTTTAGAGGTTTCTGTGATTGAATCAGCAGGAGGAGTAATGTGAGCCTGTTGGACATCTTATATTTCCAGGAGAGAATTGTTGCTCAAGTCTTGGACAATCAAAATCTTTGAGGTTGGATATCTGTAAACCGATCCTCAGAATGTTTTTTAAAATCACTACCCCCCATTTTACGTAATGATAAATGTGTTTATAAATTCGGTGCACGTCGTCTTTTAATCAAGGTTAGCAGAACAGCCTCCGCAGAGTGGTTAAATAGCCAACCAGTATCTGAGCAAAGGGACAGTAAAACATGATGCGTGTCTTGGTGGTTCCTTCACAAAGGTCTTTACAAAAGGCTGCTGGTTGCTTTGAATATTTCCCAAAGCTGTCAATGCTGCACACATGTAAACCCAATACAATAAGTGGCGAGGGCCCCATACAGGTCAGATGATTCAACACGGGGACATCTGTCCTGGGTGGAAGCAGCAGGGGGCTCCCACTCAGGACAATGTGGCCTTTAACTGATGGCTGTGGGTGCGCTGTTAAAATCTGAAAACTCAACAAGATTTGGTGTTTTTGTGGATACACTATCCTCAAAAACTATTTAATAACCCCTATACAGCAGTAATGGTTCTTTCTGATAGGGGTGATGAGAAGCCACATCACTTTTTATATCTGGCAAAATAAAAACTTACCTTACAACCACTTCTGTTTTACATTGGATTGAGTACCAAACTTTAACAAAGAGGCAGATCTAGGGCGGAGCAATCAGGTCAAAAGATCAGATGACAATTTTTGAGGTAGAATTGCGATCCATGATCTGAATCAAAATTTCTCACCTCTTGTATAATGTAGGTGATTTACAAATAAACTGCATTTTTCTCTGGTTTTGTCAGGTTTCTGGAGGCTGTGTGAGACAGCTTTGTGTTGCGGTTATCCGACTAGAAACTCTGCTTTTTTGCATCAGTTTGGACAAACATTACTACAATATTGACAATATGTAGATGAAGTAAACTTAAGTCCACTTTTTTCTGTACATACAGCTGTATTGTTTCCATTAATTTACATAAATGTTTTGACACCATCAAAACTCAAAAGCATCTTTGTAAATCAGACTCAATCCACATCAGAGTTCATAAGACGAATCTGCTCATCAAGGAATTGTAATTATTCTTCATTAACATTACTGCATTATATATCTTGTACATATATTCTATTTATACTATTTCTGTGTATTTATGTTTTTTGTGGAAGTGGCTTGTGTTGATGCATCTAAATTCACATATTCACACATGGCTCCTCTTTTTCTTAGTATTTCCATCTGTAACATAGTAAAGTTCCTCAGTGTGAGATTTCTAAAGTATTATCTTGTCTCATCTTTTCTTCAGCAGCAGCAAAACAAGTTACATGACCTCATCAAGTTAAAGTGGAGTGAAAAATTAACGCCTTAGTATGGACAGATGCTCCAATATTGCCATAAAGGGACTGAAATAAACTCACAAGCCTAGTTAAATGTACTAGTGACATTAATAATAAAAAATGATAATAATAAACACAGGTTAGTGCCACATACTGCATGGAAAATACCATTTAAACCATATGTTACCTTTAGTAGAAAAGTTTTGACATCGAAATTGTTGGGTTTTTTTTTTTTTCAAATATCCTGATCTGTACAATCTGTTGATCATATGCCAAATGAAGATCAGTCACAGTATAAGATTATGAGTCCACCCAGCCATAGATAGATCAATCAATTGGTTTGGCTGATTAATCCGATTTTAGAAACTACAGGTGGTGACAGACATCGGCGTCAAAAGACAAGATTAGGCTTTTCAACTGGAATTTCTGACTTCGAGGGGAAAGTAGCAGCTAAAAAGATGAAAATTACTAGAAAATTACTAAATTACCCAGCTAGATTTCTTACAATTAGAATTACAATTAAATACTTATAACTGTTATGTTTGATCAGTGGTTCAAATGTATTGATTCAGATTTCGATGGATGATCGTTCAGTTATTCATTTCTCATAAAGTAGACGATAAGTTTAGGCTTGCATCACCTGATTAATTTGCGGTCAGGTTTTTTCTGCTCCATACTATCATACCCATGCCAGTCGTTCAAAATTTGGTATTTTTAACACTCCTGAATTGTTGATTCAATGCTAGCAAGGGGATTAGGGGGAGTAATTTTCATCTCTTGGTGTATGCAGCATGTTCTATGTTCATATTATTATTATTATTATTATTATTATTATTATTATTATTATTATTATATTTTGATCATAGACAATTTTATATTGTGGTAAATGGGTTTCTGTACCATCTAAGAATTGTATTGTAATGTGTAATTAGATTTTTTTTTGTTTTTACTTGTGATGGTTGGGATTCAGTACAGGTGTTGAAATTCTACAGCCCTAGTTGTAAATCCTAAAGAAAGAAAAAGCCAGTTTGAAGCTTTACCTCTTGCTGATTTCCAAACTGCATTATGATGTGTGGCTTACTGTCTGCCTGTGCACTACTTAGCGGTGTATGTTGACCCCTGAGTGTTCACCTTGTTACGGGTTTGAGTGCAGCTGGTATAGAGGTAGAGAGTGAGGGGACCAGCAGAGTTCAGGCTGCATCTGAAGAGTGTTTGTCTCTGAGTGCATGTGGACAGACAGGGTGCACTGCAGCTGCTGAGAGAAGAGAGCGCGACACAGACGAGGGGAGGCAGAAATGGAGTTTATGCAGCTGCCACGTTCACTCCCACTCTCATCAGAAATCACCTTCTCCCCTTTAAATCAGCCAGAATCAATGTACGGCTGGACTTCTCCCAGACAACGCTGATTTAGTGCCAGACCTGTTGTGCACATGGAAAACTGTTTAGTTATTTGCAGTCCATCTGGATTTTAATACGTTTCTACTTTTAAAATGTGGCCCAGAATCACGTTACAAATAAGTGTAAACTGGAAAATGGCAGCAGCATTGTTGGGTGTATTTTCTTAATGTGTTATCATCTTTGGAGTTGATTAAGGAGATGAAATAATACCAACACAACAAATTAGATAGTTTGTACTCCCTTTGTGCTTATTGTTGGAAATCAAAGACATTAACAAACTGTTGTAAAGGTATATTGTTAAGTTATATTGATGCCCAACTAAGGCATCTATTCTGGAAGGCTGTGCAATTTAGCGTCTAGTATGTAGGAGAGTGCCAGGGACAAAGGGACTTGTTTGTCCATGGCCTTTTAAGTATGGTCCTTGTTCCTTAGAAATGTGGCTGAACAATTACAATGGTTAAGAGGCATTCAGCTGCAGGTGCATTACTTCCAGTTAGATATTAGCTGATGTCTGAAAGGGGGGAATTAGCAGTATGTTGTATTAGCCTTTTGTAGTGCATTTTGCTCAGATCTTCTTCATTTCCCAGTTTTCAATGCTGAGCAGCAAGGGTCTCTGTGCCGAAATAATGCCCATCACACATGTAAATGGTGTGAAAGGGCTGCTTAGCAAAGTGTTCTCATGTCAATCCTTGTGGAAATGGATACAATGCAAACATTACAGCTGAACTAACCACACGTTGCACTGAGTAAAAAGTCCAAGGGTAGGGCCTCTTTGTCTCCGAGGCTCTTTGAAAATGCGGGGGCAAATTCATTTGATTGGGTTCACTTGGCAGGATTAGAGGGGAGGCCTCTATTATGGATGCCCTAGGTTTGTTAAGTTGAGATCAATTCATAAGATTTTATTTCCCAGTGAGAAGCAGAAATGCCTTATTGTGGCAACTTCATCACATATTCATGGTTTAGCATAAGTAGTAAATGTACTGATTTAAGTGGTCTTTCACTAAAGAGGGGGGAGGGGGTTGTGGTCTCTGCTCAGCTGACAGTTTTAATTGCCTAATGGTTTTCCTTCTATTGGCACAAAATCTATGCTTCCAGTTTTATTTTTTCCAGGGTTTTGCACATTTATTTTGCTACCTTAGAGTCTCGCTGAAAGGTTTCAATCTCTGCCTTAAAACCCCTTGAAAACCAGTCATGTGAAATTTAGGACTTAAATGTCATTAATATAATTCAGCCAGGTCTTGATTAATTGATCTTAATGTTAAGTAAATTTCACTTTTGCCTCTAAATGAGTTTTTAGGGAAAAAATTGAATTGCTCACTCTGTAACAAAACTAGAAAATGCAGTCAATATGGAACCAGTACCTACTCATGTAGTCAGATTTTAGCAGAGCTCACAGCTACTGTTTATAGGGTCACATAATGTGTCCTGTACTTTTTAGAAGTGTTGCATTGTCATTATTTCCATGAAACTTTTATCTTATATTGGTGAGTGCAGGTTCAGTGGAATCTGACTGGATAACATAAATGGGTGTTAAATTTAAAGGCGCGGGAGACTTTTGTGACCAATTTTTCATCGGATCTGTCAAACCTCAGTCATAGCCTAAGTATCATTAATCTATAAGTCTTTCTGTGATTACTCACCTGAAGCTCTTGCATTACGGTGACTCGGGCATCTTTGGAATTTTGTCGCAATGTGCATTGTGGGAAACAGAGGCTCGTGCAGCCACCTGACAGCGGCAGCTGCTAAAGACAAGACACGGAAATGGCAGGAGCTCCCTTCCCTCTATGCGTATTCCTCCAGCCATTTCCGCGTTTCAGACGTTTCCGCGTGTTTGTTTAATCCATATAATATCATATGGTTGCGCTGCCGCTGCAGGTGGCTGCACAAACCTCCCTTTCCCACAATACACGTCGCGATAAAATTCCGAAGATGCCCGAGTTACCTCCCAGCTCTGTTTGTAAACACATGGTTTGTTTATGGTGGATGGCACTTCGAAATTGTTCACCGTAATACAAGAGATTCAGGTGAGTAATCACAGAAAGACTTACAGATTCGTGATACTTAAGCTATGACTGAGGTTTGACAGATCTGATGAAAAATTGGTCACGAAAGTCCCGCACCTTGAAATATGGATCATCTTCTAATATCTCTTACAATTTTCATGTTGATTTAATTCCAGAAAATGTCCAAGTGTATATAGTGAAAAATGCATTTTTATGTTTTCATGAAATGGTTAAAGGTCTTGATCCTCAGACGTGTTTGATTTGTTTATTTGACCATTTGTTGTTTCTTTGACCTTATGTCATGCAGGCTGATGACATTGAAGGG
Source organism: Sphaeramia orbicularis (assembly GCF_902148855.1). NCBI lineage: Eukaryota > Metazoa > Chordata > Actinopteri > Kurtiformes > Apogonidae > Sphaeramia > Sphaeramia orbicularis. Next base: position 22,708,163 of record NC_043977.1, read on the forward strand.
AAGATCAGAGAAATCATTCCTGCCGGGTTCACCTGCAACACCGACGACTTCATCTCACTGTTGGAAAAAGATGCCAACTTCAAGCCCTTCGGCACACTGCTCCACACGTACACAGTCCACAACGAGGAGGCCGGAGACCTCACATACCAGATTCACAAGGTTCACACTTGAGTTGGAAAGTTTGACACCCCCTCTGTGGTCAGTATGCAGCGTCAAACCTCACCAGTCCAATGCTTTACCGTGTTTGCCGTAGGCCGACATGACCTGTCCGGGATTCCAAGAGTACCACGAGCGCCTGCAGACCTTCCTCATGTGGTTCATAGAGACTGCCAGTTTCATCGACACAGACGATGATCGTTGGGACTTCTTTCTTCTGTGAGTGCCCTCCTTAATTGACATCAAACCCCCCCCCCCTCACGCGCGCACACCCCCACGCCCACCTCTACCCAAAAGCCTTTATTGTGTTATTGAAAAACAAAGCCCCCCTTTGAGGCGCTTGTGACCAATTACCAGGCCAGTTTGATTATATTTCCCCTGTAGGAGAATTGTTGATCAGGCAAGAGCTTCCTTTGTGCCAAAAGCCCTTTTCAGATTTTTCAGGGGCAAGAGCTGAATTGAATACTGTTGTCTTTTGAAACACTGAACAATGTCTTAACAGTAAAAAGAGCCTCTGCCAGTGTTTTCTTTACCCTGGCACCTATTAATACTGACAATGGGGAAAATGGACTGAAGTGATTTTGAGGAGCTCAGTCCCTCCTTCAGCCCCTTCTCTTCCTCTAAGTTGCAGTACTCCAATTAAGTGCATAATGTATTCAGGTTGTAGCAGGTGTACCAATCGGGCCTGGCTGCTCTAACATACTGACGTAGGGGGGTGAGGGGTGGGCACGAGAACAGAGAGGCTAAAATGGACACTGCATGGGAGTGTGCCTGTAATTGACCTGTTTGCCTTTGTGTTTTATCTGCAGATTTGAAAAGTACAATAAAGATGGGGAGACTCTCTACGCAACTGTTGGCTACATGACAGTTTATAATTACTACGTGTACCCAGACAAAACCCGACCACGTGTAAGGTAATTGCTGGAGCAGCACGTGCCTTCCCATTCTTTTGTAAGAAAAAGGAGTGGAAAATTATACATTTCTTTATCCTCGTCCCAAAGAGCCCAAATTACTGGCTTATATAGCCAACCATTCAAGAAGATTTTGTTTCATCACTAAACCAGGGTGATTTGTATCTGAAAACAACTTTATAGATAAGCATGTGATGTGATTTGTTGCACTGATGGATGAGCATAACAATCTATTATTTTCTCTTTTCTATCAAAGGATTTCTGTGTCAACTAAGGGAAGATACAGAAAATGTTAGCAAGTCTTATTTTGAAGGGCTTTTTTTTTTTTATATGTGCATGTACATCTGACCTTTACTCAGCCAAATGCTGATCCTGCCACCATTCCAAGGAGAGGGTCATGGAGCTCAGCTTCTGGAGGCAGTGCACAGGTTTTACTGCAACCTACCTAAGGTGCAGGACATCACAGGTGAGTGTCAGATTTTAAAAAATGTATTATTGTGCCGTTTTATTTTTTTTTAAAGGAGGCAAAACTAAACATGTAATTTCAGATCTGTGTGTCACACATCACGAACAGAATAATTTATTTCTTTTCTGCAGTTGGAGGGGTTAATTGGAGGGCTGGCATTTACACCACTATGTGCTGAGGCGCTGTTGAAACTAGCTGGATCGAAATAGTTGTTTTGCATGGAGACGGAGCCTGAATACTAAAGAGGCGTCCCAGTTTTTCTTTTCAGGGAGGAATCATTGCTGTTGAATAGGCAAAAAAAGTTAATACTAACAGCATTTTTTAGTTAGAAGTTACTTTGTAATGCAATACGTCTGTATCTTTTTTTGTTTGGATAGTGGTTTTCAAAGGGCAGTGTAAATAATCTGATAAGTAATAGGGCAACAGTGTTCACTCACATTAATTGTTTTATGGGTCTTCTTTCCAGCTGAAGACCCCTCTGAAAGCTATGTGAAGCTGAGAGACTATGTGCTGGTCAAGCTTTGCCAGAGCTTGACATCTTTTGCTGCAGATAAGCTACACCTTGGGTTTTCAGCGGAAATGGCTGCAGAGGCTCAGGAGAAGTTGAAAATTAACAAGGTGTTTTATTGTTTTCTATTTTGATTCTATGAAATATCAGAAAATTTTAGGTTTTCCTCATCTTCATGTAATATCCAACTTTGCATTTGTCATTTTATGCGGTTATCAGTCCATAGAAACATCTGCCAGAGAAGTTTTTCTTGATGTAAAAAGTGTCTATGCTCTGAATATACAGTATTTTTCTCCATTTGCCACTTTATCATTGCATTTGGAAATAAAAACCTGTCCCTTGTCATTAATGCCATTTAATAAAGGGAATATTTTAATTATCAAGTTGTTTGTCTTCATCCACAGAAACATGCGAGGCGAGTGTATGAAATTTTGCGTCTGAAGGCCACAGACATGAGTGATGAAGAAAAGGCAAAAGCGTACCGTTTGGAGGTGAAGAAGAGGCTGTTTGGACCATACAGGGTAAGAGTTTAACAAGTTAGGCTGCGGTATCTTACATGTTAATGGGGTAAGAATAAGCTCAAAGAGCTCAGAGAATGATGAGAAAACTGAGTAAACATGACTCATACTGAGATTTCTCCTCAGGTATTTAATGTGGGATCGGAGAATACAAGGCATTTTTTGATTCTTGATGGTATCTAAGCAAATCGGTTGGTGCCATCCAGCTCTAGTCACACATTCAGAGACACATTTGAGTGTCATTTTGTCTCTGTTGCTGTCAAACTATAATCCAGTGTACAGTCTTTCACCTTTTGTTAGTATAATGTTACAGCTCGTGGACAGCATACATATGATTCGCTTACAGCTCCTTTGTGTCAGTGTTTATTATGTTACCATTTAAAACTGCAGAAAAATTGATCTTCAGTCGCATGAAAATTGATAGATTACTAATGTTAGAGCGTATTGTTAGAGCTACAATAGGGCGCACCAGGCGTCTGCAGTTTTGCTACTGCAGGAGCTTTTTTTCCCCATTCAGGCACATGTCATTAGTTAGGATTTGCATTTCTTTGGGCAAAATGATTTTCATGAAAGTGTGTTTGAAGCACTTTGAATAGTAGCAGCTTTCTGACAGAGTTCTGTAGCTTTGCTATAGCAGCGTTTTCTAAACGCTTTTTGAAACAGAACCATTTCATCAAAATGTGTTTGTTATTGTCTCGTGTTTTTCTCAGCAAGTTTTCTGTGAGTCTAAGTGGTTTAGTGCAGCAGACTCTAAAGTTTGCTCTGATTTTGTCTCACCAGACTTGACAGTGGGAAATACTGGATAGTTCTGTGCACCCACATAACGCCCTACATCCTGTTTGCTTCTGACATTTTATATTTGAGCTGCTCACTGAGACTTTGCATACCAGCCATTAGAGAATTTGCTGTCAGCGGGGTAACCGCACATCTCAAAAAAGGCAGAATCTGACATGGAAAAGCCCTGTGTGGTGAAGAGGGAAGTAGGAATTCTTTGGGAGAGTGGCAGGGAAAGATCTGGTGGCCAGATGCGGACCGTTTTTCCTTCCCCGAGGAGATTTAGCATGTAGTTAGTCGAATAGCAGAGGCCACTGCTCTGTGAATCTGAGGGGGATTATACATTTCTGCTCAGCTCTGGGTTCTCTTACCCCCAAATCCCCAGTGACCATGACTGCATGCGTGTGTGCAAGGTTTTTTTTTTTTAATGCTACAGATTGCAGTGGACAAAGTTAATGCTAATGCTATCTGTATCCAGTTACTCTGAGCAGTCTGACAGATTTCACTTTGCATGTTGGTACCAGTGGTTTATGTATTGGTGGGCTGCATGGTTTATACATGTCTGCTATTAAGGAGCTCTGTGATTTATTGTACAGGAACATTCCTTAATGAGACAGTAGTAGAACTCTTTGCAGTATATGTGACTGTTGATTAACATTGAATTCAAATTTTGAAATGTGTGATGTGTTCATATAACAATGACTCTATGGTTTTTATTAAATGGAAGAGTGTCCGTCCTGTCCAGAACAGACCCCGTGATTTTTTTTCGTTTCTTAGAAACACCTTTAACTTAAATCCCAGACACTGAGTAGCCGTCCTGAATAAAGAAATGATTTCAAACGTCCTCTTATTAAACAAATTAATTAGTTCCAACTCAGTTAAACAGGATGTTATAACTGTAAGAATTCAGAGTTCATGATTGCACAATATGATTTTAATTATTGATTGTACTTCAATTTAATTGGTCAGTACCGGTCAAGACTGAATGGAAATCTAAATTTAACATTACCTGATGTTCTAAATATCCAAAGTACAGGGTGAAATGTCATTAATGCAGTCAACAATAATGTAGCAAGTTATGAAGAACAGGACAAAGTCTCTACAGGATTTTCTAGCGAGCTGTTCTTGGAATGGTTTAATGTTGTAGGAATTGCATCTGCATTTGCCACATTTGTATATATTATTTTTTAAATTGGAATGAAAATACATGAGGTCATATTTTGAATACCTTTATAGAAAGTGTTGTCTCTTCAGATGTTCTTCACTATATATTCTTGATTGTGAAGTGTATTGATATGGCCAGACTGAGGTGTTTCTTGCTCTTGACGATGCAGAAGAACCAGAGGGAGCTGACGAAGATGAGGAAGTGCCTGAGGCCGGAGGAGCTGGTTTCCCACATGGGTCAGATGGACACTCAGGTGCAGCACGAGGAGCTGGAGAAGAGTTATCAGGACCTCGTGGCAGATTACAGGAGAACCATCGAGAGGCTTGCGACACAGGCCTGAGCGGACTCTGCCCAGAACCCACCTACTCAACATACAGGTGGTCTGATCTGTGTACAAAGCCCACGTAACCACAGACTGAGAGGAAACTCTCCTAATGTAACGAAATCCGATTTTGACTGAGGAGCGTTGCAGATTTGTAGTAGCTCAGTCAGTGTATCAGTGATAGGTTGCAGTGAAGCCTGTCTGTTTCTCAGCTGATGTTGATACAGTAGAAAAGTGAGTAGAGCAGCCGGAGGGCCAGACTTCCTGTTTGACCCACGTCTTTAATCACATTATGTGAGAGTCAGTGATGTGTTATATTCACCAGTGATAGGAGGTCCACACCCTTCTTCTCCTCTCCATCATGGACATTTTTGAAGATCTTTTGTCAAAACAGTTCCCACTGTGTGTTTTGATGCACTTATGAAAATAAATTGGTTTTGTATATTGCAAAATGAGGTGTTTTTTTTTTTTTTAGTGTCAGGAAAATAAGGGTCAGTTATATATAGGAAATGTCACTTTATTTCACTTTAAGGCAACAGTAACTAATCAGTTAGTTGTCGACTTGAATTAATTGCCAGCTATTTTCATAATAAATTAATTGGATCGAGTTTAGTTAAGAAAATGTAAATGTCTCTAATTCCAGCTTCTTAAATTGAACATTCTATGATTTCTTTACGCCTCTACAACAGCGACTGAATACATTTGTTACAGAGGATGTCATCTAGCACTGGAAACACTGATTACTTTTTACAACTGGAAAAAATTATCAACAAAGAAAATAATCATTAGCTGCAGGATACATTTCCCCACAAACCATATTCAATAATGGATGGAAATGGCATTAAATATGTTTTTAAAAAGTCATTTTTATCAACAATTACTCTCATCGCGGCTATAAAACACTTCACTTTTTAGATACATAGAAAATGGATGATATAGATGATGTAGTAGAATTTTAGTTTTTAGTGCATAAATCTGTAGTGTGGATCACAGCTGGGCTGATTAATGCATTTTCCAGCGTGTGTTGTATGTATTTTAGAGATGTAATTTTGTCCAGGGACCCTCTTTGCAGCTAATGCAACTTCTGATTGCTGCTGATGTTGAGTGTTAGACTAATGAGTATTATAGTTTTCAATTGAAAACCTTTGTGCCACTGTATTGCCCCCGCTTGTGCAGATCACCGTGATGAATACCCATCATACTTTATGATACTTTAGCACATTGTCACTAAATGAAGGCTGCCAGGTCAATTTTCAATTTTTTGCTCTCCACTTGAAACAAGACAAAACCTTGGAACCCTTCACATCTCTAATTCAGATTGATTGAATCCACTTGTGGCCACAAGGGGCCTCATCTCACTGTAGTTTCTCTGCTTTTTCTGCACTGAGTGCACATTTTGCATTGCACTGCCCAACCTCAGCTCGTGGAAAGCAGCATCACTGTTTAGCAGCATTATTGAGCTTATTTGCTGTCTCATTAATTCCTCCAGCAGTACATGACTTTTTAATAAAAGCACCGGTGGGCTTTTATGTGACAGAATGCAAAGTTAATATGACTGCAGTATTCAGAAATGTGGCGGACTAGCAGAGGAAACTGGTGTGTATGTGGAGTGTCTGGACGATCTGCAGGCCTCTGAGTAGTTGTCAGGAGGTTGTGAAAGCCCTTTTGGTTCTTCAGACCACACAGTTGGGTTTACAGAAGCTTAATTATTCCCCCTGCAGTTCACACAACAAGTCCATTCTGAGCTCCGAAATCCCAGTGCACCTGTCCGTAAATACTTAAAAAGCTTGGATTAGATTACATTAGAGTCAACTTTATTGTCACTGCACAAGTACAAGCACTGACACAAATAAAAACACCATGACATCTAATCTGAAAATAAAAATGATAAAAGGTAATGGTAAGAAATTAGATCAAATGGGAATACATAAGAGTAACATTCTCACTCTATAGTGCAGAATTATATTATTTTACCATTTGCAATCTGTCTAAATTAAATTGTGATCCTGTTTGTTGCTTGGGGTCAAACAAACTTAATCAACTCATATAATGAAGTGAATGTGTATGATGTACAACACTGTTGCAGTTCCTCTCAAAAGCATTTTGAGGTTAACTTTCTTCACTACTGTGTAAAGCCCATACTGAGCAGAACACATTATGATTGTAATTCAGGTACAGCTACTTTTTCTTTCTATCAATAGTCAGTAATTAGTTAACAGTTGTAAAATATGATCATACAGGAGAAAGCATGAGTAAGTGCTTTATGAAGACTAATCATAGAATATAATGGTGAATTTGAGTACCTAAATATAGCGTGTTAGCGGCTTGTCTTTTTAAAACTGGTGATGTGAATACATATATTTTTTTATCTGTTGATGTCAGGTTTATGCCATGAATCCAGGCGTGTCGTGTAATAGCCTGGGTTTCAGTTTATCCCCCTCTGCAGTCGTCATCAGTCATTCAGGTGTAGTGAATTGAAATCTAAAGAAGGCAGTGCACTTTCTTCTGAAATTCAGGCTATTACAGAGGATCCAGCCGTGGGCCCTCAGTTGCTGCTCTTTTGTCAGGGGGACACAGTCTCTCTATTATGTTGTGTCACAGTGGAGATGTGGGAGGTTGATTTATGTCTAAAAATCTCATGGGTTTCCATCTATCCTCTTTCACTTTTCATATTTCATAGGAAAAAGAAAGACAGGAACACCCATCAGAGCTTGCACATCGTTGCTTTTTCCCATCATGTTTTAGCATGTTTAATCATGCAAGTAATTGCATGTAACTTACATGGAAGCAGGCAGAATTGCTGCTATTCTGTGAAATGACAACAACAGTATCAAGCTTGACTTGAATATTTGGTTTCACCTGTTGGCATTTCTGCTACTGTTACCTTATGGCGCCTCCGCATCTCTGCAGCGGGGCAGACAGGCAGGAGTTTGGACTGGAGCCCAGCTGTACTGAAGGACCTGCTGAATATGATACCTGTGTGGAGGAGATCCAGCGTCTTAGCCCCCAGGTTCCCAGGAGAGAGCAGAGCCAGGCTGGAAAGTTGGAGCCCCCTCCACCTCCCACCTTCCACCTCCCCTACCACTGCCTTTCTTATCGTGTTCCCTTTTTCTTTTGTGCTCCTTGGTTACCCACATACCCCGGGGCTACCGAGCCCCCTCTTCATCATCAGTGAACCTGGCCAGTCCCTTTTCTCTGCTAAATGAGTCCTCTTTAAGATAATGTTTGATGCGCTGACAGGCAGGACCAAAACAGTGTAAAAGAAACCAAGTTTGACATCTTTTAATTGTGTGTCAGAAAGCAAAGATTGTGGTTCTAGGACTGCTTTCAGATCATGCTGCTGATATGGTAATTTGCTCAAGTGAAGGATGTGATGAAAGTGGTGCTATTGATAGTTTTGCAGTAGAAATCTCCAGAGTCCAGTGTGCTTGTGGTTCCCCTCGTAAACATGACAAGATTCCTCTTTCAGGGCATATTTAAACAGCATTTGTTTCTGTCAATTACTTTTAGTATGAGCAAATGAGAAATAGCAGCAACGGTTGAACAAGTTTTATTTTGAACAACATAATAAATTACACGGGGATCCTTCAACGAGTAGTAAGCAGATACAAGTAGTCGTTATGATTTCCAATAAATGGCAGATGTGCACGAAAAATGGAAAAAAAGAATCCTGGGACTGAAAACGCTTCTTTCCAATATGCTAACAGGATTTCCATCTGTGTATGACCAGAGTCTGTGTTTGTGATTACATCTGTCAGCTAAATGATTAGGGATCACAGGGCATATCAAATCAAGCGTGTTTTAAACTGGACTTGTATTCGGATAACATGAAAATAGATCAGTTAGTGAACATAAAGCGCTGGATTTTGTTATAGTGATTGACAGTTATTGAGGAGCCCCGTGAAAACACTTTGCTGCATGTTGGTAGAAATGATCCCTTGCTTTATCACAGTCCAATAGAGATGAGGGTTTTTGTTTTTTTTTTTTAACTCCAGTCTAACTCAAGAAGGTAATTAATTCATTACATCCTTTTTACTTTCCCCTTTTGCTCCTTTTAAATTGACTTGAACAAATGCAAATGACCTTATGCTATCTGAGCCATCATACTGCATATAATCACCAATGACTGGAGCCTGCTGCGACATTTGGTTTTCATTTACTCAACGTGTTGTACTATAATATGACATAACAACATCTACCAGGAAGTTGAGCTGTTTGTTAAAAATCTGGGGAGGCCTCCTTTTTACATGCACGCTTTACATAAAAAGTAGTTGTTAGTCATTATTAGGTGAAAGAATGGGAAACATTTATGTGTCAGTGTACGGCACAGCATGGAGGAGTTAATAGTGAAGTTATTTCTGTAAAAAAAAAAAAAAAAAAATCAACAGAAAACATTGAGGGTTGGCATTTATGTTTTAATCTGCACATGAATGGCCTCCCTGACTAGCTTTTCCTCTAGGCTGACTTTCTTTTACAGCAGGGCCTGTGCCTGAGTATTAATCTCTTAAATGAGTCATGTTAAGGAGTTGGATGAACATGTGCTCTGCTAGATGTAGTTTTCTAATTAAAATTGTCCCATTAGGCTGTAATTGGTGCTATCTGAGGCCGGGTCGGAGCCGTATGGGAGGGGAGCGAGAAGTCAGTCTGAGATGGTATCGTGGCAAGGAGACAGGAAGCCTCTGTGTAATCTCGTCAGGTTAGAGATCGGGGCTGTGATCACGTCGACTGGGCTCTGCTTGTTTGCTGCTTCTGTAGGTTTACATTGAGTGTATACGAAACCTCTGTGAACTCTGCTTATCTGGAAAATACTGCATACTTCTGGTGGTTGATGTTTGCATTATACCTGGGTTCCCACATACTTGGATGTTAAATGAATAAATACAAGTAAACAGTAAACAGCAAAAGTATTATTAGCAACGTTAGTTTAGTGTCCAGTAAAATGGTCTTTCTCAGTGTTTAACTATTATATATGATGGCTTTGATTCATTTTACTGTTGCATTAATGCAGTGGTTCCCAACCCTTTTTGACTCGTGACCCCATTTTAACATCACAAATTCCTGGCAACCCCAGACATTCAAAACGGAGCCTTTTTTTTGTTGTTGCTAAAATTAATTTGTTTTTGATCATGTAATAGTTTGCTATACTATGTTGCAAATAAACGTTTTAGACAATATTTAGGCTATATAATATATATTATTATGGATGGAGGCAGAAAAGCCAGGTTGAGATTACTGCACAAAGTGAGAATTTTATTTTCCTTGGTCAGGATATGTACAGTCAGTCCAGCTTGTATTTACAAGGCTGCAAATTAATGCTGAAAAAACAATAACTCAAACTATGAATTATGAAAGAGCTGTAGCATCTGAAACTGACCACAATGAACATTTGAAAGATAAACAGTACCACAGTGCTTCAGGTTCAGCTTCAGAGTTACATTTACATTTATTCATTTGGCAGATGCTTTTTTCCAAAGCGACTTACAGGGGGGAAAAACAAAAATGAAAGAAACATTCAAGAGTATATTAAAAAAAAAAAAAAAAATACAAGAATAGATTAAAAAAGAGTTTGTCATGTCTTTTATGTTTTGTGATTGGCTCTGTCAACTCACCATTTATTTTTTATTTGTAAGCTGTTTTGTTTTGTTTTTTTCATCGATTACTAGAAATTTCAGGCGACCCCACGTGGGGTCCTGACCCCAAGGTTGAAAAACGCTGCATTAATGTATGTGGTTTTTTTTATTTTACTTAGTGCACATGCTTCATTCCAACCACCTCATGTACTGCTGTAGAGTTTAATCTACATCAGTCCATCATGTCCTCCTGAGACTAAAAGTTTTTTAATTTTTACATTAAATAATTGCCTTGATTGGAAACAGCACGATGCATGCAACAGTTTTTTCAGGTACTTTTTTTAATAGAATGTCCTATCCTTATTTTAATTTGTTTGTTTGGGTTTTTTTCCAAGTAAAGCTGGGAAACTCTTGCATTTGGATTGCATCCATTTCTGGATTTCAAGAGGATATATGATGTTTTTGATTCATTTTACTGCTGCTGTAATTTGCATGTTGCATTTTATCACTGCACGTACTTCATTCTAACCACCTCATACTGTCTAGTTTAATCTACATCAGTGCATCATATAAGATCATGTTTGTAGCATCATCGTCCTGTGAGAATAACATACTTAAAAAAAAAAAAAATCAGAAAGACAAGCCTGTTTTCAACGATACTTTTCCAAGAGGGCGTTTTAAAACGTTTATTTAGCTCAAGTGGGAGGGGAATTTTCTAAGTCCATGAGGGAACATTTCATGCGTTTATCTCCAAATCAGCACATTTGGAGATAAATAGTACAGGAAGGGAATGAAAAACTGTAAACTGAGATGCAAATAGATTAAAAAGTACAAATGTTGCCTCTGAGATGTTGTGCAGTAGAAGTAGGAAGCAGCATAAAATGGAAATGCAAAAGTAATGAGCATGTACTTCAAATTACACTAAAGATAACAGTCCTTGAACACATCGGTAGCCAAAGGGATCCATACTGGAAAGGGATCAGTGGTTAAAACTCAAGGAAAAATGAGAGGCTCAACATGTAAAAACGGGTTGTTTCTGCTGAGTTTACAGAGGCAGAAGTCAAGTCGGATTACGTGCAGTTTTATATTTTGCGTTTCTTTTTGTGTGGTGTTCTCAGTTTCTGCTCCCTTGAATCACAAGAAGTGGTTAAAATATTATTTGGCTGGAGGGCAAACAGACAGGTAACATTATCCTTTTTATACTGAATGATTTAGGTAATAGATGTAGACAACGGAGGAATGAAAACGTCTACAGAGGAATGATTGTGTTCTTCTACTGATGACAAAATGAAAATCAGTAGCTCGGGCCATTTAGGAGAATTATACAAAACCATATGAAGGGTATTTTTTCTTTACTAGCGCTGTAATGGATATGTTGTTGAGGTGTATGTGAGGAGAAGGAGAAATGCTCTGTAAATGTTGTGTATAAGAATCAGAGGATGGTGACAAGAGTGCTATTACATTACACATATGTCACTCACAATACGATAACAAAACACTCCCAGGACCCTTGGCTGAAATGCTGTGAAGCTCTCACAGTGTTTTTTCCAGCTGAACCCAAGCTTACTAAGTAAATAGGAATGCTGCACACAGACACACACTGACATTTGCCAGATGCTCAGTGCTAATTAGGGCCAAGTATTCCCCTTCGTATGGAGTGTGTGAGAAACCATAAGTGCACCGCTGGCCGACCTGTAGGACCTGACTGAGGCGGAGTTCTGTGTTTGTTCTCTGAACACATGAACATAACAAACCCTGTTTGCTTTGCAGAACAGGATTGTTACATAGAGTCAGAATTTGTTATTTCAAATTTCATTCCAGGAAAAGCACATGAACACCAGTTTTTCTTTGATGCAAGCGACAGTATGTGTGATCTGCTAATGAGATCTAAATAAACAACTGCTCTACAAACACTGTAAACCTATGTACTTTACCTATAAACATGAGTACTAAATCCAGTGGAGCCCAGCTTCTCTCACATGCTGAACAGATATTGCTTTGGCTCTTGACTCTGTCATTTAAGATACTCAGTCTTGCAGCTCAGTGCTGCCTGTGTGGGTGAGCCTCAGCAAAATGCAGGTGCTGAGAGGCAAAATGCTTTCGCCCTGTTGCTATTTTCCCCCAGTGAGCAGTTTACCATCAGCACATTATCCTTTTCAGGTATGTCATTCATCATTTATCATCTAGCCTCCATGTTTTCAAACCTAACCCATCATACCACCTACAAGCCTCCAAATATAATCTACGAGTATCAAAAGAACTGTCCCACTGTCCTGCATAATAACCACTTTGCAAACCCTCCTCCATCCCCAAAGTGGTGGTGGTGGGGCACTGGCAGGAAGTGAAAGGAGACCTCAAAGCTCCAGCCACCCACCCTCAGACCCACCCCTCTTCAGCCCACCCCCCACCCTGCTCTCCCAGGCTGCAGTGTGGCTCTGTGTCCTGGCTCCTGTCCAGGTTCTGGTGCTGTGATGGGGAGGGTCATGGTTTCGTCTGACCTCGGGCCTGCATGTTGGATGTTGTTATTATTAGTGCTCCGTGCCCCCCGGGCAGGCGGTCCCCAAAGCAGGAGGAACTGCCGGGCTCTGGAGAGGCTCTAGACCTGGAGAGCAGCTGTGCAGGTTAGAGGCCCCCTGCACCTCCACGGTCCCCTGGGAGCATCGCTGCACCGGCCCGCCAGGAGGTACAACTGTTTTTTATACACATAACACAACATCCTCACATGCTGCTGCGCTCCAGGACCAGTGTGACTGGATACACTCCATAATGTACAGGGAAAGAACGTAAAATACAAGCTTTGAGTTTAAAAAAAAACAAAACACCACATTTTGTAACTGTAAAAGTAAAAAGAGCAGGAGTAGATGGTATAAGATTACAATGAGACAATATTCTCTTTCATTTATTCCTTAAATAACTGTGGATGTTGTGAGTAATGCTGCTAATTAATTGTTAAATTACTATAATAAATAGTAAGACAAAACCCTGCTGCATGGCTTTGTTATACAGTGTCAATTTAATGAAATTTATATTTTTTATTACCCCTGCTTAGGAGGTCATGTGATCACTCTGTCTGTCTGAACAAGTAGCAATAACAAGGACATCGGCCAACTACAAAATTTTGGTGCGGACCCATAAAAAGGGGTGGAGGCCGGGATTGCTTTTGACTTTGTTGTAATTAAACTTTGGAGAATCTAAGTTTATCTAATTGGAGACAAATTATGTTTGAGATATTTGTTTAAAAAAAAAGGAGAAAACGTAGATCATAATATGTGATATGTTGATATTGTGGAATAAGAAGCATTAACTATTGGCTTTAGGCTGACGTCTGTGCTCTCTGACTGTACCTCCGAGTTAAAATACAGGACTGTATTTATAATGTAATTATTTTTTTTTATCAGTATTATGTTGTGCATCCCTTATTAAGCCATGATGGTCATATTGAGATCGAAGATCCCAAGTCATGATGAAGCACAAGCAGTTTCATGTAAAAACCTTGTGTCATGGGAAAAACATGAACACACAGCATATGATAAATAGTGCAAGAGAATAATAATAAAAAAAAACTAAAAAGGATCTACAGACCAGATAAGCATTTTCTATTCTGCATACACCTTCCATGTTTCAAAAGTGTAATTTTTCCTTATGAAGTATAAAACTTAACATGCAGTGGTAGAGGTTTTTATCCAGTTACCTCCCCTTCTGAACATTATAATTAGTTTTTTTTATTGTAACAGGTGGTCTTTATGCCAAGGCCTTGAATTTATTAATGTTTCTGATTATACCTTTACATTCTCTTCCATAAATCCTACATTATGAATGTACAGCTCTATGTAATACTAAATGATTGGCTGCTTTGTCCATGAATAACATCCTACTGAGGGGCAAAGGGTATTAAAAAGCCTACCTTGCCTCTCTACCAGCTTAATTCTGCCTATTCTTGGCAGGTCTGGAGGGGGCCTTCTAACTGTGTAAATAGCTCTGGAAATTGCGTGTGGCCTTTGACTGTCTCTGTAATTGCGAGCCTCTTGCAGTATTTTGCTTGGCAGTCTGAGAGGTTAACCCCTGAGGGCTGCAGGCCTGGAGCTCTCCGTCTGACTGGCAGAGGGCTCCTCAAAGCCCCACTTGTTCACCTCCCAGCCTGGGCAGCTCTAAGTCGCCGCTGATCCTCTTCTAGATGAGAGAGAGTGGGAGGCTGCAGCATTCAGCCATGGCCCTGGAGTGTTACAGGCCCACAGTGACACATCATCCTCAGAGCTGCCATATGCACCTGGGCAGGCAGTGCACGCAGAGCTTTGTCACCTTCTAAACACGGCAGCACCACTAATCTTGACTCAGAGCCATAATCAGATTATATGGACTGCTGCAATAAATAATGGATAACCAGTTTCACCGCTAATCTTTTTGCTATTTCTCATCAAAATATGAATATTCCAGTTGACGCTCTGATGGATGATGTGCAGATGAATGTATTTATTTTGGTCATACATAGTAAGTGCAATCTATCAGTTCATACAATATATCACTGCTAATTCATAAAAATGGTCATTTCACAAAATGCATTTGGCAGCCCTGAAAATGAACAGTGAGTTAGAGTAGATAAATAAATGTTTTATGTTTTGAGTGGCCAAAAACAATGTCATGTTCAATTAATTTTATTTTACAGCGAAAAAATTGTGCCCATTAATTCTGACTGGTTGATTTTGAACGTCATCGTCTCAGAGGACTTCAGGGTCATGTTGGGGATTCATGGAGAAGGAATGTAGAAGGTGCAGTCTAAGCTGTCTGCTGTGATGGATGATGTTGCCGTATGAAATGGTCTGTAAAGATGCAGCCTCTTTTGGACTAACAGCAGAAACTGTACAGAAAAGACAACATGTGCAGTTTCCTTCTTGGATTCCCACATTGTTCTCACCAGCTCTGTTCCCCTGGGCCCGAGAATGACTCTGTACACCCCAGACAAAAGTACACAAGCAGAAAAGAAACAGAGAGGCACAAAAGGCTCTTTATGTAATGCTGTCAAGCATTGATTTATTTCATATATTTGACAGACAACATAAAAATTGTTGCTTCATGGCATGTCAAGCTGGGCTACAGAGATTGCATCGGCACTGCCACTATCAGTCAATTCTTCGGTACAAATGTTTCTTGGACAAAGAGACATTGGCTGTGAGTAATTCATATGTGTTTGTTGCTTTGACACAGTTACACATACAAACTCTTCTGCAGAAAGCCAACCACAAATCTGTCCCTTTCATGCATGATGTCCATTTTTGTGGACAGTTAATTCAGCCTTGTTTATTATGACAGAGTTCTCCACCAAACTACTTGTTGGCAATATCATGAACTCACTGTAACAGTAACTATCATCTTGCATCCCAAAAAATTACTGGATTGCTGACACCTTCATTCCAAGATGGTGGTGGTCAACGTCTCTTCAAAGAAGTCGACTCAGGTAAGAAAAATTTTACACAAAGGATACTTGTGATGATGTCTGTTTAGAGTAAAATGCTTTTTTTTTTTTTTTACCTCAAAAACCAACTGTCCATATGTTAATGTCATACAACAGTGGGGATTTCATTAACTTGTAAGACTGTTATTGTGTAAACTGTATTGTTTAAAGGCGATAGGGAATGAATGGATACTACACTGTTACCCATATTGGAATAATTTAGTTTTCAGACATACAGTCACAGAAAAAAATTATTAGACCACCCCTTGTTTTCTTCAATTTTTTGTTCATTTTAATGCCTGGTAGAACTAAAAGTACATTTGTTTGGACAAATTTAATAACAACAAAAATAGCTCATAAGAGTTTAATTTCAGAGCTGATATCTGCCATTTTCCATGTTTTCTTGAAATAACCAAAATCATTTCAGTTCTTACATCAATAGCTATGCCATTATACTGCCAAAATCAGTACTTTTAGACATTCCATGTTTTCTTTTCTGTTTGCTTCAGTCACATGATACACACAGGAGTTAATGCTTGATTGCATAACCATTGTTTTTGATCACTTTTGATGGTCTAATATTTTTTTCTGTGACTGTACTTCTCTCTTTATTCCTATTTATACACATCAGTAATGACCTTTGACCAGGTGCAATGGTTACATACTGAGTCCCAGTTTCACTTTAGCTCACAAGAATAAATCGCATTGTGACAATCGTTTCATGTGAAGAGGTAAAAATATATTATTCCAACTTTATGGGCAACAGTGCAATTACTCTCCAGCAATTGTGAGAGAATTATTGTGCATTAATTACATTCTACTGTATGCACTGCTAAGCGTGAGCCTCATTAGTTGTAAGCGCCACAATTTTACTAAATATAGTTTTGTTTTATGCAACCAAACTACAGGGTGGGGAAGCAAAATTTACAATGAACATTTAGTTGTTTTTTCTCAGCAGGCACTACGTCAGTTGTTTTGAAACCAAACATATATTGATGTCATAATCATACCTAACGCTATTATCCATACCTTTTCAGAAACTTTTGCCCATATGAGTAATCAGGAAAGCAAACGTCAAAGAGTGTGTGATTTGCTGAATGCACTTGTCACACCAAAGGAGATTTCAAAAATAGTTGGAGTGTCCATAAAGACTGTTTATAATGTAAAGAAGAGAATGACTATGAGCAAAACTATTACAAGAAAGTCTGGAAGATACTATTAAAGAAGAATGGGAGAAGTTGTCACCCGAATATTTGAGGAACACTTGCACAAGTTTCAGGAAGTGTGTGAAGGCAGTTATTGAGAAAGAAGGAGGACACATAGAATAAAAACATTTTCTATTATGTAAATTTTCTTGTGGCAAATAAATTCTCATGACTTTCAGTAAACTAATTGGTCATACACTGTCTTTCAATCCCTGCCTCAAAATATTGTAAATTTTGCTTCCCCATCCAGTACATACGTCCACTCAACTCTAAATGAAGTCTTTCCTATTCAGAGTCTCAGGTTCTCATAACTAATATTTTATTCCAACTTTATGGGCAACAGTGTATGATTAAACAGACACTGAACAAATATAACATAACAGGTCAGTCTCACCTACTGCTCTGTGTTTTGTTCCCATTACACAGGTGGCGGGGGGTGCAATGAGCATGCGCAGATGTCTATGGAGAGAACAAGGTCTATTCTATTAGTACATTTTGAAATGTTTCCTGTTGAGCAAATGGTTAAATTTTTATGAATATTTAAAATAAATTATACATTCAGAACGAGCACCACAGACACGTTGGGACTTAACTTAACTTAACTTAACTTAACTTAACTTAACTTAACTTAACTTAACTTAACTTAACTTAACTTAACTTAACTTAACTTAACTTAACTTAACATCGGTATACAGTAACATGAGCTGCAGGTCTGTTTCATCAGTGGGACAGTAGATAGATGGATTCAAGACCTGCAGGACTGGGGTACTGGTTTGTCTCTGGGTGCTCATGGAGGATCAGCAGCTGTGTAATCAGCCCTGATTCTGACCCCCACCTGTCCGGATGTTCCTCCACACCCTCCATCATGTCAATGTGTCACGCAGCCGCTGATGAACCACTGCTCACATACAGACCCTGAGTCAGTCTAACCTGTAGTCTGATTTAGTGAGGACGTGCCACCACTGACGCCACAGAATGTACAGTGTAATATCCTGTAACATTAATCAGAGTTTTATTTAAACTCCCTGATTTACTGGTCACTGCTAAATTAATAGTTACAAGGAGGTCCTAAAAAGTCTGGCAACATTTTATACTCACTCACTCTCCAGTGTTCCTGCAATAAACGTTCCTAATTTCCAAATAAAAAAAAAAAAAAAGTACAAATATTCACCATTTACAAGTTATTTATTATATGTATCAATAGCATATTACTTCTTTATCAGTCATTATAGAGCATGAGCATATGTAACAACTACAAGGTCTTTAACTAACAGTTTACTCTTAACAACTTCCTAATTATTGAATGAAAAGTAAGGAGCAAAGGCTTTTGAAAAATTACATTAATTTTGTAATTTCCCTCTTGACACAAACTGTTGCCCGTAAAGTTGAAATAATTTTGTTTTCAGTCACATTCCTCTTTTTATTCCCATTTATACACATCAGTAATCAATTGACAAGGTATAATGATTACATACTGAGTCCAAGTTACACTTTATCAATAAATCACATTGTCACAATCCTGAAGAGGTCAGAATATTTTATTCCAACTTTATGTGCAGTTACTCTCCAACACTTTTGAAGGAATTATTGTGCATTAATTGCATTCTATGTACTGCCAAGCGCTGGCCTTATTGAATGGTGGTGCCACAAGAATTTAGCTAAATATGATTTAGTTTTATGTAACCAAACTACACATGTCCACTTAACTCTAAATGAAGTCTCTCCTTTTCAGAGCCTGTTCCTCATTCTGAAGTGCTCATAACTAATAGACCAGTAGTTCGGTACTTAATTACTACTAGAATGAGCCAATATGCAGCTAATATATATGCAAATAAGTGACTAGTTAATGGTGAATATGTACAGCTTAAAATAAAGTCTGACCAACTGTCCTGTGAAGAACCACATTATCTGCGGACATTGTTTGCCGGCGATTGAGCTAAATGTGACACAATTGAAGAAGCAGCCTGTGTTAGGCATGTGGATGTTCTGTGGTCGCTGTTGAGAACACTGAGCTCTGTATTTGCACTGCTCTTACTGAGGATAACAGCCTCTTGAGCCCAGGTTAGGAGTGGGGCTCCCTGCAGCTGCCCTCTCTGAGACTGATTAGTGTGGTGATGAGCGAATGAGGGCCAGGGGAGCCACGCACACACACTCTGAAAGGGTTAAGCAGCCGGTTAGGGAGGAGACCTGCACTGTGTCCAGGATGTTGAGTGCTGCAGCGCGATGGTGTGCTGTTTCACTGCATGAGGCCTCAGCTCCACTTGGGTTCTGATTGGGCCTGTAAGATCACAGCCCACCCCCCCACTCCTCTCTTCCTCCCCCCTCTCTCTGCCAACCCCCTCCTCCCTGAGGGTTTCTCTCTCCACATCCTCCCTGCTGATTATCACCGCTGCCAGAGCTGACTCTTGCACTCCAGCTGCTGTCCACACTCTGGCTCTGGGGCTAATTTAACCAGGCTGCATAGAGGGAGAAAACTTTCTCACACAGCACTGGAGAGGCTGAGTTTGTCCACGGCAAAGCTCCTCCCAGGCTTTGCCCTCTGCAGAACCCTCCATCAGCCACAGCCGCTGCTCACTACAAAAAGAGCTACTTTACTAACACTACATGCCTTTCCGTCAGGCTTTCCCTGGTGGCGTGTTTAAACAATATCCAGATCTACATCGTTCAGGACAAGGTCACAATCCTCTTTGCTTGGAAATAGTTCATCAGCGCAGAGTAGACAGTAGATGTTTCCTTGCAGACCAACATGTGTTGCTTCTCTGCAGGTGTTTCCTCTGAGCTAAACCAGGGCAAAGTGCTGCCTTCACTGTCCAAAGGGTTACTCTCAGCAGTCATCTTTAATATAAAATCCAACCTTTATGCTCCTAATATAAAACACACACATACACACACACTATCTCTGTAGCTACTGTATACTAAAGCTCTGTGTGCTTTCATTAAAATAGATCCAGAGGTGAATGATGTTTGAGATTGATGCCTTGATGACTTCTTTATCCAAAAAGACTGAGGCTGCAGAGGGAGTTTTTCTGCTGTATTACTATTTCTGCATTATAGCTTTTGAAGTTATTGTGATTTGATAAAAAGCAAGGTTGAAAAATTCTCACAAGCATCATCATATTGAAGCTGTGAAAACATCTATTTGACTTTTCGAGGCTGTGAGGGAGAAAAACACAGTAATTGACCAGTCAAACAAGTGACTTTGGAGCAGGACAAAAGGTGGCTCTCGAACAAGACAGGAATTAGAATAAACTATCACTGCAAGGTCAGTAAATAAATGAATTTAGAGCATATCCTGCAGAAAATCAGGTTACATTGCAACAGTAGTTTGAGCAGAAAATGGTGCTAATGTAACTACAGTGGGTGTATCTGGGCAATACTGAGGTTAAGTTTATGTAACAGGCAATAATGGGAAACACATCTGAAGACAGCAACAATATAAAACTGTTTAACAGTACTATAACAATAGTTTGGAAACAATGTGTGAGCCCTATAACAATAAAATGGTTATATTAGTATAATAAAATGATTAAAATAGATATGTGAAGAGTAATTGTGAGATTTTTTAAAAAGTCTATGTTTTCACCGTATTATTGGATTACTGAAATTAATAAATTAAATATATACAGGTAATTCAAAAGATAACTGAATGAAATAAATAAAGAGCAAATGTACCTCTATTTAATTTCATCATCTCAGGAAACAGATCAGTGGAAATATTAACATAAGCAAACATAACTCACTATATTACAGTCTTTGATATAAATATTGTACTGATATAAGCATAACATACACCATATGGACAAAAATATTGGGACACATTACACCTACAGCTTGTAGGAATTGTAATTACAGTTTACTTGAAATATTATTTATTATTATGACATTAATAATCAATAATAATCAAAAAAAATGTCATATTCATATTTGCTTTAATTTTCAAGGAAGATTTTTCTTCCTGGGTCAGAGTTGAAGAAACCACATGTTTATTTGTGGTTTACAGTTATTATTTAGGGTCAGAAAATGACAAATATTTGAGAAATCTAAAGGTCAAACAGATAAAAAACATTTATATTCCTAAAAGAAATGTCAATATTTAGTAACATTAAGTAAACCTAAACTCTGAGTAGGTGACAATGTAAACAACATTAACCCAAAAGATGAAAAAAAAAAGTTTATTGCAGTGATATTAATCACATATTAAAATAAAATTAGCATTTCATATTCTGGGCTCTGTTAGCAATGAATTGAATCTGTCCCAGTGCTTTTGCCCATATACTTTATTCTACCAAACTATTACTGTTCTGTTACTAATTATACCTTTTCCTCACTGCATCATTAAATACATTTTCCATTTATTAGTCTTTATATTTGACTACACCTCTTGGATAAAACACTACCTAGATATGCTTACTATTAAAGTCATTACTTTGGTAATTACTTTATAATTATTTGACTATTAAACCACTATTACCTTATTAATATCATGCCGCTAAGTGCTGTCTGAAGAATTGTTTAAATAATAGACTACACTACAGAAAATATGCTTGATCTGGGAAAATATTCAGTGACATATATGTGGTTGTATCAGTTGTGTGACAGTCAGCTGTTTAGAGGTAGACCTGTGTCTGATCCTATAAACTTCAGGCCTATCCTGTGTCCTGGCAGACCTCTACATGTTGGACTCCAGCCAGCAGCTCTCGGACTGAAGCCTTGTCTTACTGGTGATTCTGTGCCAAAGCAGCATTATATGAGTGTTGATGGGGGGAGTCCTCTGTCAGCCCACGGGACCCCGGTGTCTCTCTGCCAGGCCGTCCTGGGTCGGACAATTGGACAGAGAGGGTAAGACGCAGTTCCACAATCCCAGCCCCCCCCGCTATGTTAAATAGGAGCATTGTGACTGCAGACCTGCTCTCATCTTCATGTACACTTTCTTTTTTTCTTCTTCTCTCAGTACATAATGACCCCAGACTACGTGACGACAGGCATTGTATCCGACTGGGCCGACCACATAGAAATTAAAGATGAGGATCTGATTCAGAGGCAGCTGCAGGTCTTTCTCGGCTGTTTTGTGTCAGTGGGTCCACAGATTCTCAAGGTGTGTGGGTACGTCCATGTGCTAGTTTGTATGTTTATTCCTTCCCATGTCATATGTGTTTGGTTTAATGTTTATTAAATCCTTTATTTATTCTAATTCACTGTGTGGCTCTCATGTTGTTGCAAACATGGAACCAGGTGGTAACAATTGATTAAATCAAATTTCTGCCTGAAGCAAGAATTCAATTATGGCATTAGACCTGTAATCTGATTCATTCCTTCCTTCACATGTGTGAATTGTTATTATGATATATCCATAGTATTAATCCCTGTAATTTAACTGATTTATGTCTGACATGTTTGGAGGTGGTGCATAGATTCCACTTCTGAGAGGTGTTCAAAATCAGATGTGTAATTTGCTCAAGACCTGCAGTTTGAATAAAAATGCACATTTTCTACAAAAGAGCAAAGCCAACAGCAAGAAAACAGCCTTATGCATTCAGTTAAGATTAAATTAGTTCAGATAATATGTTCAGGATAGAAAATCATGTTTCTGTCTTCTATTGAAAACTTCCCTACATCTGTCTTTACAGTGAACAATGTAGTCACAGTATACCTGACAGGTATTTAATATCTTGTAGCCATTTTATCTGGGAATCCCCCCACTCTTTTCAATTATCAAGTGCAATTTAGAAATCAAACCCAGCAGCACTGTTCGCTGGCAGATCAGTTATGAGAAGATCCCTTTTTCATTAAACTAAAACGTTTGTGAGAAGTGAACACACCACTTATTGTACACAAGTCCTGAGAGGGAGACGTTTTCTTTTTAAAAACTTGATAGCTGTGCCATTCTCTGTGATGAAAAACAATACAAATTACAGCGAGGCAGGTTATAAATTGGTTTGTGTTACTTACAAAGTGTCCGATACTTGACTTGTTATACAAGAGTATTACAGAGTGAGTGCAGAAGAGTATTAAGAGGTCACACTGATATTTGGAAAATAAGCCTTCTTGCACACATTGAGCACTGTCCACATCTTTGCTGATTGTGCAGCAAAGTTGAAATGGCCTCAGAGATAGCATCTTAGGTCTCAGTAGGCAATTAAAAAGAAATTAACTCAAATTGTAGCTAATTTTGTGTTGTCTGCTATTTTTCCCTGTTTATTTTGAGAACGGTTTCTTGGAAACTCCCACTTTATAATTGCATCAGATGCTTATTTTAGATGTTTATTACCCTCTCTGCTTTTCCACTGGTCCTCAAAAAGCTGAACTAGATGTTATCAACAATGATGTCAGTGTGTCCTTATACACATACATATACACTGATCTGATGCATTTATAAATAATTCACAAAGGTCAAGCTTTGATCCTCTGATACGGCCTCTTGGATTGCCAGTAGTGGCAGGAAAACCAGTAGACTGAAAATGAGGAATGCATCAAGGGGTGTGCTGTTTACTTGTAGTACGGGCAGCTGGTTAGCCACCCCTCTGCCGTTTTACACCCCCCTCCCTCGCTTTTCAATTCCAGCCAGTCCCCAGGCTCTGACACTAACTGGGGGCTGGAATATTGTGCACTGGGGATCAATGCGATCCTAAGTGAAATGTCAACTGTGGCCCTGCGATGTGTCAGGCTGTGAGGGAGTTGTAATGGCTATTGATCTACTGTGCACTTAATGCAGAGCTGCCCCGCCACGATGCGAGCCAGCTGCAGCAGAAAGATATATGTATGAGATGAGCTAAAACTGAGAAAATAGAAAAGAAAGAGCCCACAGTCGTCCCCTCCTCCCCGCTCTTTCCATCCCTCCCTCTCTGGCTGCAGATTGATCTTCCTCTTCCTGCTGATTCTAACTGGGGTCTGTCATTATCTTACTCTGTCATTAGGGGCTCCATTGACAGCCTTGGCCTGTCTGTGTCACTCTATTGAGACAGCAACACTTTTCCCATGCAGTGTTCCCTACATTTATTAAAATCTCTGACAGCCTTGTCTTAGCTTTCTCCATAGATGGCTGAGCTTCAGGCAGCGGTGCAGCAGCATAATTGGAAGACGAGGCTCTGTGTCCCTGGCTTGTAATATCTGTGAGGTACGGCTGTAGGTCAGACTGGTTTATATCAGGCTACTGGCTATAAAGAACAAAATCACACCACCTCTGTCTGAGGGTCAGTGAAGTCTGAGCTACGAGGGTCAGTGCTGTGGACCTACATGATTATGACCATCTGCAAATCTCGTGCTCATGATCATGACTTGCATACTGTCAGTGTAAGATAAGGTAACAGACCCTTCAGTTGTCTTTCATTCATGCAAAGTACTTCCAAAGGCTTTCTAGGGTTTTCTTAATATACAAATTAAACATATGTTGCCCACAATCCATGTTTGAGTGTCAGAATATGTTCAATCAAGCTTCTATGCTTTGAACCTAAAGAAGTACGTAACTAGATGGACCCTCAGAGACCACACACTGCCTCCAAGGCTGCAAACAAACCACAAATTATGACCTACAGCTTTAGCAATAATTATTCAACCACTGTCAAATTTGGGAAAAGTCAACGTTTGTCAAAAAATGTGAGCCAAAAAGCCATCAGGGTTTTTTTAACTGGATGCTAATATGAAGTAAAGATGTGGCCAAAGGAAGATAGTTGATTAGGAAGAAGCTGTATTTACATTAATGACAGCAACAACCTAATTCTGTCAATGACAAATACCAGAGAATTTTGGAACATCATTAATATTCTAAGAGTATTTAAAAAATCATGTGCTGCCATATTGAATTAGTTCAGAAAATGACAAGTGGTCCAATGCTTATTTCTTCTTGACAGTAGGTACCATTGATTAGTTAAACCAGCTGTTACCACGGTAACAAAGGTCTCCCCTCTAATTTGCCGCTTGGTGTCTCTTTCATTTTTCTTACTAAAGCAGCCAAAGTTACAAATTTACAAGCAGGCTGAAGATTAAACCAATAAGTTATGAGTTAGCTGTTAAAGTTTTCAACAATCATGAAACAGCAGAGTTTGGGTTCAATTCTCTTTTGTCAGATCATTTTTGGTTTAACTGACTGTTTCTGTCTTAACCCTTTATCAGGCAAGTGACTATTTTTGGTAATTTCCGCACGCATTACAAAACAGTGGTAGCAACAGTTCCAGTGAGGACAGTGAGGCAACAATCTCAGGTCCAGTGTGGTCTACAGGGTCTATAAGGTCCACCTCTGCATGAACAGTGAGTGTACCTGCTTTGTTCAGTACCATGAAGTAATGGTACTAATGTAAGGAATGATGTTCAAAGGGAGAATGTGGATGTGGACAGGGGTCTGGATCAGCACTTATGTTGGTCTAATGTTCTAAAAGTGATGTTCTAATGTTCTAAAATACATGTTCCTTTCACCTTACATGTGTTTTTCTTGTATTTTTTATATACACTTCTTGGATTTTTTAGAATTTTTTTTTGACACTCATGGGTAAGGAACCAAATATGGTAACTTCATTAACCTTGATTTTCTACATAACAATAAAACATCTAGAAAAATTTCTCCAATAACACACTAAAGTTGAAATGTTGAATATCAGAGTATTTTTATGAGTGCCCTATAAGGGGTTAACAGTTTTGGCTTTTTTTCCCGTCATTCCCACAGTGATAAAGAATTAGCTGTTTCTATGCATGATTAGCTTTTGGATCTCACCAGTTACCTTTGTTTGATGGAAGCAATGAGTTATGACAAAGAGGTTAGAGGAAAAAGTGACATGATCCAGTTCAAAATGGCAGACAAGGATTTTTTTTTTTTAATGGATTAGCTCCAAAATGTTACCATGTTTCTCTTTAGCCCATGCCCAACCCTTCCACCAAATTTCATGAGAAATCATTCTGTAGTTTTAGGCAGATGTGAATATAGAACTGCAGTATCATAGATGACATCCATCACCACAGCTACATGGTATTTCAGTGGAATACTGCACACCAACACATCCTCCAGTGTTTACCACTGTCAGCCAAATAAACCTGCTCTGTCTGTAATTTGTAAAAATGAATTTGTAAGCAGATCTCACCACATCTGCTGCAGTTCCAAAGAAACAGATTTTAGGAGCCAATTTGGTTCGGTGTCAAAGTGGCCAAAAAGAACAAATTTTAAATGTAAAACAAAGTCAAAGCAGGAGAAATGAAAGAGACTGTAAGAAGCAAGAACCAAATAGTTTTATTCTTCCAGTCTTCACATAACCTAAATTTCTGATCATATGATTATTGTTTTGTTGTATTCTCTGCTCCTGGGCTATTACTGTAGGGACTTGACAACTTGAAAACATTTCTGGAGGCTGTCAGGAAGTGCACAGTGGGGAGCGTTGAATTGAGATTGGTGGTTTGTTGGTGTGTGTGTGTGTTTGTGTGTCATCGCACAAAAAGCGATGCAGAGTACAGGACGGTGGTGGGACCAAGCTGCTCATACGTTTTACAGGAGGCACAATCAGGCAGGACCAGGGGGTCTTGGGTTGTCTTGGCCTCCTAACACACAGGCAGCTCAACAGGACAGAAGTTATTGGGGGGTTGGGGGTGAAACTGATAACATGGTGTCTGACAGAGACTCATCATTTGAGTGTGATACAAGTATTTGAACTGCAAGGCTGTAATGTTGCTCGGCTTGTCTGGAAAGATTTATTCCAGATTGCAGGGCATGAGGGGTCAAAGGTCATACATGTGGGAGGCTTTTCTGAAAAAAAGGTGCTTTTTTGGGAGGAAGTTAATACAAATAAACAAGATGTGAATGGTTCTATCTATCTATCTATCTATCTATCTATCTATCTATCTATCTATCTATCTATCTATCTATCTATCTATCTATCTATCTATCTATCTATCTATCTATCTATCTATCTATCTATCTATCTATCTATCTATCTATCTATCTGCCTCTGTCTGTCTATCTGTCTATTTCCTTGACACAAACTTAATTAACTCTATGTTTCTAAGTGTATCTATGTATATTTAATACTTCCTAGGAAACAATGAATTTTTGTCTCCACAGAAATGCAATTTTCTAGCTTTGCTCCTGCCTGGCAGTGGGGAGCTTCTCTTTTTTTCACTGAGGTAAAGGAAATGTTTAATCCAACA
This sequence comes from Sphaeramia orbicularis, assembly GCF_902148855.1. NCBI lineage: Eukaryota > Metazoa > Chordata > Actinopteri > Kurtiformes > Apogonidae > Sphaeramia > Sphaeramia orbicularis. The sequence continues at coordinate 22,735,332 of NC_043977.1, forward strand.
CACACTGAGAGAGGAAAAAAAGTAATGCATATCTCTATCTCGTCTGTTTCCCCGCAAGACGAAATTGAAATTTTGATGCATTTTGCTGTTTTTCACTGGAGAAGCTGATAGACACTGGGATGTCATATTTACAGTATGAACACCCATGGTTTAATGCACTCTACAATACTGCCATCCCCAAGTTCTTCTGAACAAAACATGCTCTTGAACATAAAGGAAAGGCAAAGAAGAAAATTATTCCTCCAGCTTTCTATCAAGCTTCTGCATTCATGGCAAAGTCTAAAGGGCATGTCAGTCCTCCTGCCTCTGAGAGAGGTAATTATCCTTTTCCTGTCAGAGAACAACAAATGATAGCCAACTATGGGGGTGCGTTTTCAGGAGCTGAAATTTGTCAATAGGAAGGAGAAGGAGGTTTAATTTTCCAGCAGCTGCATATCTACTTTTATCATGTTTTTTTCAATGGTCATTTGTTGCATATTTTTTTCTATCTATTCACATGAGCTTGCACAAGGTAGTGCTGTTTGTTTATGTCTGCAAGCTTCTGAGGGTGTATTTATGTGCCCTGCATTAACATACCTATTTATAGTCCTACACTTTCTTACAGTCATCTTTTTTCTGTTGTGACCATTTCACAGATTATATATTGTCCAAGTAATTTCCCTTTCAGCATCTGTGTTTTTTACCTTTCAGAGAAAGCCGTGAATGGAGGGAAAATTATCACAATTACTCATATAATTGAGCCGTCTTTGTAGCAAGTGCAGCTTCAGTAGCCCTTTTTTCCATCAGCCAAAATGGTTTCATTATATGGGTTTTTCATATTCCCTGACACAGGGCTCTGCTGAGGGCCTGGCGCGTGGATGAGATGCAGGATGAACAGAGCGAATCATTAAGGTCACAGTAGGAATAATTATCCCAGCTATGGAAAGAGCATCTACAGCCTTTTTTCTCCCCCGGCACAAATGCAATGTCCACGGCTTTTAGTCACAAAGAACTTTGTTACAAATGGAGCTTCCACCTTCTACTTATACAAAGAAGAGAGGGGGAGAGCAAGACTTGTATCAACATGACAATTTTCCATCATTAAGACTAATGACAGGCACAGACTGTGGGGATCAAGGGGAGCACAAAAAAGAGAGGCGCATTCAGGTGTTGGCTGAGTGCTGACCTCCTTCCTGTCTTTGTTGGAGACTTAACTCTTAACAAAAACTAAAAAGGGGTTTCAGACTAAAGGCGCAGTGGCAGCTGAACGTCAAGCAGCCCAGCTCTCGTTGGCAAATGACTTAATTGGCAAATTTGCATGTTTTCCATTTGCAGAGAAATTAATTCAATAAGACCTACATGTAAAGATGTTTAATCAATCATTGTTTTAGTGTTGGTGAAATAATCCCCATCTTTATACTTTAGTTATGCTCATTTCATCCCAGCAACATGACCAAGATTTGATTAAAGCTGGATAATGTGTTTAATTAATTTCCTGATTTTGTTCACCACATGGATACATTTTTACTTAACAGGTGGGATGCTTCAACATGTTGCAACTATGAAGCATCAGTGTAATACTAGTGTCTTTTACAGTTTAGCTGAATTAAGTAAAAGCCGTATTTTTCAAAGTCCTTTCTCCCCAGCCTTCACTCAGGTAATTGGTCATTTTGCAGCCAATTTCAGGCAGGTTGGATGCTTGCTGCCATGGTCTGGCCCCTGCTGCTGCTATAATGGGGACTGCATTTCTACCAGTTCACTGGGGGCTTTTCCACACTGTGACCCCAGTTTTCTGAGGAGCGAGCTGCTCTGTGCATCGAAGAGGTAAAAGGAAAAATAACTTCTCAACTCTGCAATGACCAGCTCTGCACCTTCATACACACTCGTTAATAACAGTTTACTTCTTTCCAAACACAGATTTTTTTGTTTTTGCAGCTGAAAATGTCAAATAATGGAAGTGAGTTATTTTTGTCCATGAACTGTTCTTTCTTCTGTTCCCGAAAATTCAGACTCACACTGGAAAAAATGGACATGAAAAATAATTAGCAAAAAATTCTGTGCATGATTCACTGGATCTTTATTCATTACATGACCTGGATTTAACACTGCAGAGCAACAAGTCCATTTGATCATCCTCTACTGATGTGGAATGCTGTTTCCTCAGGGGATCGTCATTACCTAAAAATAAACAGAACATCATTATTTTCTACATGCTCACAAAAATTATTTGGCTCCATTTTCTAAGTATCTAAGAAATGAAATGATTCTCATTTTAATTTGACTTAAAACATCCAAATATATCCAAAACTGCAGGCTATGACTCCCAAAGTAACTGAGGTCTTTACATTTGAGACAAGTTGTTAATGTTAATAACAGGAAAATGTTTTTAATTTAGTCACATTATGTTAAAAACGAAAACATTACCTCAGGTCTATGTTCAATTCAATTTAAGATCCCTCAATAAATATGATTCCTCTGTAGATTAAAAAAAAAGTCTATAAAAAAATGCATCATTATCTAAAGAATAACTGATAGGAAGTCCATGCACTATTTAATGTAAAAATAAATGTCTTATATTTTCTAAAAACAATACAAATATAAACATAATTTCATTTTTTTCCCATCTTGACCGTTATTACAATCCAATCAATTAACCAATAAACAATTTTCTTGTGATTCACTTTTTGTTTATGTGTAACTCACTAAACAAAATCAATTCACATTTTGACGCCACATTGAACATGAAAATAGACATTGAATTGAGTTAATTGTAGTGCATCTAGTTTGCGTTCATTGACGCTGCAAATTACAGGATGGCAGCGCGCAGCAAAGCCAGAGGAAACTGAACAAAAGGCAATTTCATTTTTTTTTTAATCCACTGCCTTTATAACGTGAAACAAACCCTCTTATACTATGAAAATCCAGCTCAAATTCACTGAGCAAATTATTTGAGGCTGAGGTGTCCATAATGTGTAGTTTCAGATGATGGGATGCAGAATCATACAGTGTGAAAACAATTTATTTTTGTGGATTGATATTTATGCTTCAGGAGATTAACTTTATATATCAAAGTAAAAACAGAAAGAAAGGAGTTGATTCAAAAAAATTAAAACTTGATGATTAATTTAAGGTGAAGCTGTAAAGACATATCAAATATAAATGTGTGATAAAGAACCAGTTTTTAGGAAATAAAACAGAAATATTCGCCGCAGCTTCAGTGACGAGAATTAATTAGTGATGCGTTCACGTGCAGAGATGTGCATGGAGTGGAGACACAGTTTACCAGTGGTCATATTTGGTGGCTGTTAAAATGTGGGTTGGCATGGCAGTTGAGGAGGGCTTTCTATCACCGGACTGAAATGAAGTCTGTGACATCTTGGCCCGTTTACCCCCCCCCACCACCACCTCCACCCCCCCCCCCCTCTCCTCTGTCTCTCCACCTCTGCTCTAACCCTCAGGTGAAGAGCAGCAGGTGTTAAAACACCCTCAGCCACAGAGCTACTCACTCCTAATGAGTCCTGCCTCCGCGCTCCATCCATGCATGGAGGACTTTATTTTTAGTGCGGCTAGTTAGAGCCCTGCTGTCAGGCTGCAGGAAAAAGCCCGCTGTGGCCTCCGCTGCCCCTCTGGATGAGAGAGCAGGAGTCAAATTATACATTAAAGTGATAATATCATCACACGCCTGACTCATCTTAATGACACTAACGGTGACTTGAGAAATCTCTGAAATAAATGGTTAATCTTAAAGGCTGCTTTAGTGAACACGTTTCATAAAAATGAATATAATAAGCATGGAAATGTTTGATTATTATAAATATGTTCAGACCTAAACTGCACAAAACAACAACAACAAACTCTAATTATTATTGCTATTATTAGGACTCGTGGTATTAGTTTGCATTTTCTGCAAAATCTGCCTCTTAATGGTTTTGCTCAGCCGCGTTTCAGTTTGCAGATACTATAATCGTGGGAAAATAATGACAGTTATCAGTCGCACCCACCAAGTACCCATAAAAATCTGTCCTCTGTTCTGGAAGATGATAATTATTGGTTGTACTACCATTATCATTGTCGTTGTTGATAGAGGAAATCTTGAAGCATTTTTCGAAAGTAATTCCAGAGAAATCACTTCAAATTGGCCTATTTTGGGGGGGGACAAGGGACCAGCTTTCTTTACAGCCTAATATTTGACAAAAATCTTTAAATTCAGGCATCAGCAGCCGCCTGGCACACTTTGGCACACGCGTCGTGATGTCAGCGCCTGCATTTTGATAACACATTTTGCAACTTGCTAGTTCTGTTTTGAGTTCAATTATGTAATTACACTGATAATCACAGTGACGGAATTTAACTGCCTTTAATTTGTTATTCAGGTGGAGATAGAAGGGACTGCGGATGGAGCATCCAGACTGTGTTTTTGATCTGCGCAGACAGAACAACAAGGGCTGCAGCCTGCAAATGAATCCTAATAAAATGAGGAGCTGCTGGATATTTTCTTCTTTCGCCAAGCGCATCCCGCGGAGGCTCTCTGACCCCGGATGGCGCGGATTTATCTGCTTCTTTTCCATCACATGATTTTTGTTAAGTAAGTGGTTAGACATTGCTATTGCTGTCTGTCTATCTGCTGATTGAAATAAGTGTATTTACTAAAGATGTGGCACTGATCTTCTCTGGGCTTTGTGCTGTGGAGGTCTAAACCTGCAGCTCAAGAAACACGTCTCCAGTCGTTAATTCAATAAAATCAAATGCTCATGGATAATTATTCTTGTTAGGCGGTGGGAGGCTGGCCATAACCCCATGCTCACTAATCAAAGGTGCCAGTTTTTTAACGAAACTCTTACTATTAATTGATTGCGACAGACGCTGCCCAAAGTCGTTTTTTTTAGAAGCTTTTAGAAAACAAGCCTGTGTATTCATAACTGTGTTGAAAAACAGGAACAAACACGACGCGGAAAAACAACTGCGCAAGAGAATAAACCACGATTTCCCCACGATTATGTTTCATGTTATTAAGTCAATGTAAATAATTCACTGTTTTTTTTAAATAGACCTCATGGATCATTTTGTTAAATCAAAAATGGCAAAAAAAAAAACATGCACAATACGTATTTTTTCGTATTTCTGCCATTCTAGGACTAAATGTTGGATTTCATGTTTTTTCCTGCATTCTGTGGCCTTTTCCTGAACAACCAAACCTGCTCATTTTACATCAGAGCACAACTGTTTTACCGTCCCACTGCTGCCAGGTGTAACTGAGACCTCAAGCCACATTAAGTGTTAAATACATGACTAATTACAGACCTACTTATGAAAATTGAACAGCAGTGTTATGCTAATACACCTTCCTCCAGATAGAGCTTCGTAAGCTTTAATCAAAATCTTTAAGTGTCCAGCGGACGGAGGAACCCTAACGACCCGGATAATATTGAACAATTTATTAAGTTAAATAAAGTGATAAGATAAATTGCGATATTTCCTTTTTAGTGCGGTCGGATTCTACTGAACCAAAATCAGTAAAAGATGAAAAATAAATATATTATTATCATAGATGTTTATAAATTAATTACACAAACCTGTTCTTGAAAATGATGATATTAGGCCTGTTTAATCTCTTGACTCAATAATAATAATAATAATAATAATAATAATAATAATAATAATAATAATTGGGTCGGTAATAATAATAAATGTACACATGTCAGGAAGAAATCTGAGGTTTTCTGCTTTTCCTTGACTTTATCAGGTTCTTCGGACCCAGCCCCAACGTCGCCAATCGGCTTCCCTCTTGGAGAGAGTGGACCAATCAGCGACCGTCTTTGATGAATATTCATGAGTCCGAGATTCAAACCTTTGAGCGACTTTGTCTAGGTCCACAGCATCATACCTAGGACTTTTCACGGGCACAAACTACATTTTCTTATGAATGGAAAGAGAAAAAATCAGTTCGGCTTAAATTGGGACCCATCCTTCACTGAGATCATAGAGGGAAAACAACAAAAGCAAGACAAGGAGAACCGCCAGAAGAGATGACAATGACTACAATTCCAGAAAGTCTTAATAGCCCTGCCTCAGGAAAAACCGTTTTCATGGAGTTTGGACCCCCAAGTCAACAAATGTCGCCTTCCTCCATGTCTCACGGACACTATCCCATGCACTGTTTACATTCTGCAGGTCATACCCAGCACGACAGCTACAGTCCAGCCTCATCGTTCCCCAGATCTTTGGGTTATCCATACGTAAACTCCGTCGGCAGCCATTCCACCAGTCCATATCTCGGCTCTGTACAGACCTACCAAAACAGCTCGGCACTCACACAGACGCGCTTAGAAGACACAGGTAAGTGTCCCAAGGCATCTTTGGATCTCTAATATTAGCTTTCAGTGTTGGCACAGCGTTCTACTGTACACAGCCCTTGTTGCACAGAAAAGACGACCCAGATGTTGGAGTTAGGCTTGGTAATTATTTATTGCGTAACGCTATAAACAATGTATGCAATTAAGGGTAATTATACCTAATGTACAGCCTGTAAAACTTACGGCGCACTATTCATTGCTGCGCAGCACTGACTGCCATCACTGCCTCCTCAATTTTTCCTTCTACTTCTCCTCTTTCCTGTTTCTCCCAGTGCCAGAAGCAGAGAAAAACACAGTGGTCGAAGGCGGAGAGGTTCGGTTCAACGGGAAAGGCAAAAAGATTAGAAAACCAAGGACTATCTATTCGAGTTTACAACTACAAGCTCTAAACAGGAGATTTCAGCAAACGCAATATTTGGCGTTACCGGAGAGAGCTGAACTGGCAGCGTCGCTGGGTCTCACTCAGACACAGGCAAGTCCAAGACGCAGACGCACAAATAGCTTCACTCTGCAGGAGAACCACCAAGCTTTTATTTTTTTTACACACATATTTAACGTGCGAATCCTAATTTTATTATTATTATTATCCTTATTATTATTATTATTATTATTATTATTAGTAGTAGTAGTAGTAGTAGTAGTAGTAATAGTAGTAGTAGTAGTAGTAGTAGTATTAGTGGTAGTAGTAGTAGTAGTAGTATAGTAGCAGCCTAGTACACATCTGTGAGTTTTATTAATTTTATCGTGCATTTATTAATAATATCACAATCAAATTAAACTCACATAGCAAAATATTATCACTCATTCATCATTGTCGTGGTAATAACTCCGTGTGATGGAACCACTGCCGTGCGTAAAACGTGCGTAATTCTTTATAATCTGTATTTCAGTCTACTTAAAAATTAATTTTGGATTTCCATGCCTAAATTATGTCCTCTGTGTTTCCCTTCAGGTCAAAATTTGGTTTCAAAATAAACGATCCAAGTTCAAGAAACTGATGAAACAAGGTGGTGGCACTATCGACACCAACGCTTTAGCTACTGGCCGTGGACTTTCCAGCGGTTCTCCGTCGGTGGCACCTGTTTGGAGCTCGCCGACCACCGTGAAGACTTCAGTAGGGACAACCGGATCTTACATTCCCAGCTACACCTCATGGTATCCAACCACACACCAAGAGTCTATGCAACAGTCACAGCTCATGTGAACAAAGACCTCAGCTCTGACTCTGCCATGGCTCGTGTATCAGGATGGTGAAGGGGCCTGCAGTCGCTCAGCGCAACCCAGCACTGAAAATGCACAACACCAACCCCGGAGATTGCTCCCGCATTCCGCCATCTGACACTGTGGCCTCCTCACACCGGATGACGGCAAACAGCAAAGAAGAAGACAAGGACGAAGAACAAGAAAGGAACTGACAGACTGAAAAGGCACGCAATGAGCCCAAGGGCAAGAAATCCGTGACCGTCAGCGGAAATCGCAGACAAGTGGATCCTTTTTGGCTGCTGTTGATCATTTTTGTGTCTTTTATTTTTTAACATATTTGTGAAAGAAGTTATATTGTTGAGCTGCAGGCTACATGTTACAAGAAAACAGATTGTTTACATCACAGCCTGTTGGGCCCTAATATCAATTCAATGGTCAATTAGACCAAAGGGGTTTTAATTTAAAATAATAATAATAATAATAATAATAATAATAATAATAATAATAATAATAATAACAATGAATAAATTATAACAGTAACTGTCAGGCCAATAAGATTACAGCACAGTCACCCACAGAGCATATTGTGCAAAGCCTCAAAGTGCTACTATGTTGTTTATATGTTTGTTATTTAAGTTAAATTATTCGGATTAGATTTTGTTGAGGTCAGTCTGTGTTCAGTAAGTGTGTTTGAAATAACAACACTGTGTTGTTAATGCTGCACTAACGCAAGCAAAGCTTTTCTATGCCGTGCCCCGATGTTATGTGAAAAAATGTTGAAAAAGGCCTGACGATTTGCTGCTTTAGAAAAAAAATTATTTGGAGGGTGAGCAGCTCATTTGTCACTGTATTTTGTACATAATTTTCAGATTTGTTTTTGTGCTGTACTGGATACGCTGTGAAACAGGGTTTTTTGGCTTTCTGTATTCGTCGAGATGTGTTTAGTCAACATAGAAAATATTTAGTTTTGTATTGATCACTTTAATTTATTTATCTGTTTCTGAAGTTTATGTACATAATGTGCAAATTTTCAAAGCAGTAAAAGCCTGATTTAAATTATGTCAAGAAAGGTGTCTGATTGAAATCCCCCCTTCTTCTCCCTCCTCGTTTCCATAAAGCTTCATCACGCTGCAGCTTTAATATGAGCTCACACAAAGAGGTATCATGTTGGTTATTGTTGCACACACCATGTGAGTGCATTTATGTGAGCAGCAGAAGGCTCGTCGCTTAGATTGATGGTCATGTTTAGCGTTTAGCCTACATGGGTCTGTGCTTCTGCTGCTCACTGCTTGCAGATGTTGCAAAACCTCTGCAGTAACCTGACACTTATAAATGTAAAGTTGCATTGTGAAAAATCGGCGGCGCTACATTAATTCTTGCCTGTACATATATGATTTGAATACAAAACAACACAGCGTACTGTGCGTAAAATGACGCAAACCGCTGTGAATCCTTTTAGAAGCTGCATCGTATTGATTTAACAGCCGCGTTGCGGGAGATCTGGATTCAATCAACAACATCGCTTATTTCTTTTCAGTTTTTCTAACAGATAATGTTTCTATTTGTCGTCTGACAATCCCCATCTTCGGCACTGAATGGGAGAGATCAATTGTGTGTGTTAAGTGAATAATTGCACAAGAGGCAGGTGCTGCAAAAAGACTGGATAAACGAGCGGGGACACAGGCCACCTCAGATGGAGATCAGTGAAAGTGAAAAAGTTCAAAGGCCTCCTTGATTGGCCATGGCACAATATCCTATTCCTCTAGTTCCGAAAGTCGTATACATTTATTTACTTGCAAAGACTGTTCAAAATACGACCAGGTTTGCAATTTATAAAAAAACAGACATGGCTAAAGAAAATGCTTTAAGGAGGTGGAATTATTTGCCCTTGACGTTGTTGAATTGGAGAAAAAAAAAGAAATAAAAAGAAAAGGATGGAGAAAAAATGGTACTCTAGCAATCATATAACCATGAATGTAATGTTTTGTAATTACAACGACAAGAGCATTTTATGCAGATGTTAGGTCTTCTGTGTAGCATGCTTTAAACTGAATGACGGCAATCAATCCATAGAGGATCACACCATAAAAAGTGAACTTAATTATTCATGTTTATTTCACGCTTAATTGATATTTATTATTAAGTTTCATTATTATTATTATTATTATTATTATTGTTATTATTATTATTATTATTATTATTATTATTATTATTATTATTATTATTATTGTAGACTGTTTACACCATCACAAGCTTTAGTATGAAGAAAGCAAGCGTCTGTTGTTTTGTATCATAATTGCAGTAAAAAGTGTTATATGGCCTGTGTTATACTGTAGCAGTAGAACACTCTTATTGCACTTTTGTCTCCTTTGTTATGTAAGCACAGATTCGAAACATATAGAGTCCTTTGTTAACAAGTCCATGGGAAGAAAGGGCCCATGTATATTTCGATACCATTTAGAAAGAATATGAATTGTGTGCTGCTGCTGCTGCTGGGAACATAATTCTGCCTACCTAGCCCAGAAAGGCGCAGCTGCACATCCAAGAGGGTCAGTGTTATTTCGCTGTATTCTCCCCTTGATTATACGAGCTGAGCCCATCAAACCCAGCATAATTACAGTAATTTCGCCCTTATTTATTCTAATGCAGTTTCCTATCTCTGAGGTAATTATGAGCAATTTTTTTTCGCACGGAGGATCTTTCTGCGTTGACAAAAGAGATAGTGCTCTGAAAGAAATTCGCTGCTGCAATAGAAAAAAAAAATAGTGAAATAGGTGAGCTGCCTTTTCGTCACTGTTCCCTTAGACTTAGCCTATGTATAAGGCTGGCAAATTGCTTGCAGGTGTACATCACGGAGTTGTCAATGCGAAGAGGCTTCAAAATTAGCAAAGCACAATGCCAGTAATGAGAGCAGCAACGAAATTAAAGAACAACTTGTGTTTCTCTTTCCCTTTCCTTGCATTTCCTCCCTGTGCTGTAGAAAGCAGCCCCAGCCACAGAGCACAAAATAAGATCCTCGCATGTTACATCTGACTTAAACTAAGAAATAGGCCTTCACTTCTTTAAGGAATGATTAATTGAAATAGTTTTTATATCATCTAAAGCTGGAAACGTTTACCGATTTTGCCGGAAGGTAAAAATAAATAAATGGTGGATATGGGCGTCAGAGGATTAAAAATGATCCCCGTGGGAATAAAATATGTTTCCTGTTTTTTTTTTTTTTTTTTTTTAAATAAGATCCTCAGCACATTCAATAATCATCCCGCTACTTTTTGATGAAAAATTTCTGAAATAAATAGATAACACACACCTTTCAGCTTGACATAAGGACGGCTCTCAGGATGGAGATCAGCATGGAGGCAGATGAGCAGCAGCATCCTGCAGCACAGACACAAGATGAGCGTTTAAATCCCACAAAATACATCCCATGTGCTGGTCTAAGCTATAGCAGCAGAGTTCAGAATATGACTGAAAATGTCTGCTTTATTTCCCCTCTTTATAGCTGATGGAAAAAAATGTAGATTATTAGCATAAATGTTTACTCCTCATTACGCTGATGACATTGTGCACTCGAGATCTTGGTAATCTTTGGGGGAAATTATGAGTAATTTTTTAAAATTTAAAGCAGCAGTTACCATGCAATTCAGACTAATTCTGCGTAGGCTCCACACGGATATAATTATCGTTGAGTCAAGATGTTAGGCTAAAAACTATGCATTGATATTCCCATTTATTATGTACATACAACTTTGACAATGTTGATGCTTGAAATAGCGGGAAATTGTCTTGTGTAAAAATTACACCCCATATTAGGACATCTAAAATTGCGAAGAATTATATAGTAATTGCAGGCTTTCAGATTTGAAAGCCAGAATGCTCAAACCAGAGCAAATGTGGATAAAATTACAGATGAGGGTATAAATTAGAATAGAGGGGTATGGCATTTAGAAGTTGCCTAGAGAAATGCAAAAGTATAAACCAAAGGAGCTTAAATTGTGTCACGCTGAGCCCCAAACACACCAACAAACTCATTTTTATTTTTAAAGAGAAAAAAAAAAAAAAAAAAAAAATCAAGTAGCCTATTGTTCATGATGATTGTGCTACTTCAGCGCAGATATAGAGTGAACAGAATTCTGTGTCTTGTCATGATACATACACCCATTATGTGCAGTAATAAACTTAATAAATCTGAAAATGCCCAGTCATACTGGAGCTAAAAGATGTGATGTTGTGAAGACGCACTGCACAGCCTGTCTGGGATCTTATCGTGTCAGCCCCAGGGAGGAGGCTCCATCATGTAGATATGGCAACCGCTGACAAGCGACAGTCCTAATTATGTACAAGGAAACGATCCCACTTTATGGCCCGTGGTCGTTTCAAGAGAAGCGTGTAGGATAGTTAGACAGTGATGATCTATCTATCTATCTATCTATCTATCTATCTATCTATCTATCTATCTATCTATCTATCTATCTATCTATCTATCTATCTATCTATCTATCTATCTATCTATCTATCTATCGGCTATATAAAAATACTGTCTATCATATCCATTCCTGAAACGCTGAAAAATTTGAATAGTCTGCATTTATTTACAAAACTGTCAAGAATAATACATTAAGATAAGTTGAAATAAAATAAAATAGACTACATGTAATGCGCGTTGTTTTACATTTTATTTCTGGACGTGTGCCTGTGTTTTCATGAGCCCCATAAATAATGTAGGTCAAACTGCTCGTCTTCACAGATCACAGGCTTCACTTGTGAGACGCGAGAAATGTTTCCATGATGTTTTCGCTCCGGGCGGTGTTGGACCCGGTCCGTCTACTCTTTCTCTTGTTAGGCTGAGTTCATAAAACGTCTGGAAAGCAGCTCTCTGACTCCACGGAGTCTGAGGAGCGGTGCTTATTCATGTACCCACCCTTGTCTTCTTCCCCTCTCGCATGCCAAGGCGTGTTGCTGCCGCCTCCCCCTCAGCTCGCCCGCGCCTCGGGCCTGCTCTCCGCCTCCGCCCGCCTGGCCGCATGGAGCCGAGACTCATCATCCGGGACCGGGAACAGTACGCTTAAACCGAGACCGCGACTTCATGTTTCTGATAGCACCATAACATGCTCATATAATAACAAACAATTCATTAAAAACCATGTAAAGTCAGTAAACTAGCTGTCTTGACAAGAAATGGAGCTAACCTGCGGCTGGTTTCCGGTTAAGCTAACAGGGCTTGGTTGCCAGGCAACACCAGCATTTAGTTAATACATTATTTTGTTAGCGGCTAGCTATAATTATATTTTCATTTTTCTTATTTTCAGCATGTTTGCACCAGACATTAATAAAATTCAGGAAAAATCATTTTGAATACATACTAATAATGCGTGTATGCATACCTACCATACGCCAAATATGGTCATAAAAATAATCCTATATTCATGGCTATTAATGCTCCATTTCTCAAGTGAAGGTATGCTAAAATCATGTAAGTCTGTACATATAGTCTTATGTGTTTGGGTTTTTTTTTAACAAGAAAAAAAGAAAGAACGAATGAAAGAAGCACAATGAAATATCATAAAATCAAATAAACAAGTCACTTATCACTAATAATAAAATGTAAACACCCCCAAAACAATGTAGACTATTAGAAAAAGGAATCATTATAATTAAACGATATAAATTCCTGTCAGTAAAGCAAATTAAAATAAAACAAAGAAGGATGCATTTGCACAGAAAACATTTTATTTAAATAACGTCTGGCCATATATGAAACACTGCTAAAATAAATAAGACAAAAATACAAATAAATGTGATACAAGTAAATCAGAGGGTAAGACAATCAGTAGCTTACGGTGGTTAATAGATTTGCACCAATAGCCTAAAAAAAAGGAGTCAAAGCGACATGGGCTATTAAAAAGCTGTGGTAAAATATTTACAAACGTGGACACGTACCCTCGATATATTGAAAATCAACTAACACGAGGAATGGATAAAGTTAAGCTTTTCATCGCACAACAAAATGAGGTCATATTGAAAAGGCACGATACAGTTAACTTGTGCTACATTGTGACAGGTTGTCCTGCAATTAATATTTGATTTTGCAGGAATGGCAGAAAGTGACGTCCGCGTAAAAACAGGCTCGCGCCCAGGCTGTGATTGCTTTGGGTATAGTGGTTCATTCATCCCTCGACATAAACAAAATAAATAAATACAAAAATAACTGTAGAAATCTGTGTCTACCATTTGCCAGTGCGCAACCTGGCAAGGTCCATGAATCTGTCTGGCTCCATTAACTTCTCCTATAGATGCTTGCGTAAAGTTCGCACGGTGCACACACGAGGTCTGTAAAAATGAAGGTATTGGTAATTTTCTTTTTTTTTTTTTTTTTTTCACCAGTATTGTCCGATTTCAACCCGATGCTGTTTTGTTTCAGAATATTGTCCCAGCGCTTATGGCGGAGTTGTGGTGGTGCTGGACCAGAGGAGGCTGCAGATGCGTCGTAGAGTTCGTGGGTGAGTACCAGGAGTAGTTTGCCAAAAACGACGAAGGCGCAGTCGTGTTGGGCGGGCTGCTGCTCTGAGGTAAACTGGAGTTGACACTGTTCATTCTTTGAGTCTGTGGAAAGTCCCAGGCAGTAGTTGGTGGAGACGTGCAGGGGGGAGATTCACTGGAACCAACATGTTGCTCTGGGGGGATTTCTCCACTTTTCCACAACTTCTTGAACTTGGAGCGGCGGTTTTGGAACCATATTTTGACCTGACAAATAACAGACACGCACATTAATTGTTTGACTGATATTTTCCGGAATATAAACCCATTCACTCTGTTGTTTTCCTTACCATACTCTAAAGAAAACAGAGTCTATTTGATAGCACATGTACATCTTAAATGTACTCACCTGTGTTTGCGTAAGGCCCAGTGAGGCTGCCAGCTCGGCCCGTTCTGGTAGAGCCAAATACTGTGTTTTCTGAAACCTTCGTTGAAGTGCAGCCAGCTGGAAGCTAGAATAAATGGTTCGAGGTTTCCTGACCTTCTTTGGTTTTCCATTAACCATCCGGATTTCTGGCTCACTCTCTTCTTTCTCTGCAGGAAAAAAAGCAAATGCAATTGCGTTATGCATGAAGGGTATTGGGGTTTTTAAAAGGCTTTTATTTGCACGGATGTCAGATCCTGTTCAGCAGTGACATAGACCTTGCAAGTTGCACGACACTATCAGGTTTTATTTTATACAAAGGAAGGGGGAAAATATGATAGGTAATTAATAATAAACGAGCTACACTAGCCCCATATTTTGGCGCGTAAAAATACAATGTCTAATAATCCTGGACCTGGTAGTTAATATCTAATCGGTGATTCTTGCTCTGTAGACATGTCATGACTGAACACACATTCCCTTCAGCGTATTAATAAAAATGTGGTCCGTGTCTTACCTGTGTCGGCTGGAGTAGGAGAGGAGTTAGAGCCGTAGGAGCTGTATGCGGCATAAGATGAGCTAAAACTAATGTCGTATGACTTTGCATTATATGGCACAGTGCTCGTCGCGCTGCCGTGGTACTGGTAGGAGCCCAGTTGGCCAAATGGAGACCCCGCGCAATGGCCCGGCTGCTGGCTGTTGTAGTAACTGCTGTCCGTCGCCGTGGACACAGGCAGAGTTGGGGACTCTTGCGATTTGTGCAAGCTGTGGTAATTGGTTGAGGTAATCTGGTTCGAATGCATATCAGTATTTAAGTTCTCAAAAACCCCGGTCATCTTCAGTGCGAAACGGAGCAGATTCAGTTTACGCGCAAAAAACGCAAAAACCGCAAGTTGTAACACGACTTGAATCTTGCACTGACGACGCCTTTTCGTGAATCAAAACGCATCCCCGTGTGAACCGAAGCGAAATCAGCGGAAGGTGTGTCCCTCTCACAGTGGCCTGTGATTATCTGCTACGGTCGGCGGTGGGAGCGCATTTATGAGAGAGCGAGAGGGAGAGCTCCTGTGTCTGAGGCAACCAATGAGTAAGGGCTGCACCACTGACTACTCCCCACCGCTTCCACCCTCCATTATTTGTTCAGGTCTGTCTGCCTGTCCCGGGTGTCTGTAGAGTTTTCCATCAAAGCATCTTAAAAGAATCACAGAAATGTACCATGACTAGACCAGCAGGTCCAGCAGGCCTGTCACATACATTCAGTTATTCATCTCCAAGTAAACCGAGCCAGAACCAAAGAGGATGAAACTTCTCTGGGTTCAGCATCTGGAGAAAATATACACACGACAGAAAGTCCTGCTAGTTTTCTGAAGCAAATTAGTTTTTAATGGCATTGCGGTTACTCCTCTTCCACCGGATTTTACGGTTGTCAGTTTAACATTTTGACAAGCGTTTTTCAGCTTAATGTAACAGTGTCTGTGCAATTATTAGTGAAAACAAAATGTTAGTCTAAGTTTTCTTAAACTAACAAAACACTATTTGACAAAAAGGTTGGGAAATACTCAGAAAACAGAGACACTTTGTGCTGCAGACACTGTAATGGTGTCCTGAAGATGCTGAAGGTGATGCTGAGTGTCAGCTCAAACAAAGCTACAGCGCCTCCAAGTGTTGGAAATCTAATTTGCAGGCGTTTACATTTCCATTTGCTTTTGGTGTTCATCAGATGACAACGTGATTCACCATCATATCATCTGTATGGAACACTAAAAGAGTATCTGATCTACCCAGAGTCCACAGTATTGGTTATGGACAGTATCATTCTTATTTTTCTTGGACTAAGTGAGTAGCTGATGTGATAAAGAAAGTCGTTTAGACTCATTGGTTAATCACCACAAGATGGCGCCATAGTTTCTTTTATAACCACAGATGTCACGCACAGTAATGACCTTAAGAGCAGAAAATCTGTCTGACTATTATACAATGTTCAGACACAGATGGGCAACTATTATTCTCATTTAATAGAGCAAGTTTAATTATGTTTTATTATAAGTGCATGGTAATTTATATTTTGCTGAGCAGGAAATGTCTTAACTGTAGGCTTGTATTTCTCTCTCCCTCTCTCTCTCTCTCTCTCTCTGTCTCTCTCTATATATACATACAGAGACATAATTTAATACATCATGTTTCTCTCAGATGAGACATTTCCTAACATCCTCCATCTGTCATCTATTGGCAGACTGATTCTGCATTGACATGTTTCTGCACATTAATCACTGTATGTTATTATGTCCATTCTCAAATAAGGGACTAGACCTTTTTCAGCCTCAACTACAGGGGGAAAACAGTTGTGCTTTTATTATTGATTTTCCTTTTTATTAGAGAACATCATCTTTTAGCAGATCATTCTCTAATCTGTTCTTTCTAAATTACTTTAATACAAACTGAACTCTTCCTCCATGTTTAAGATGTTCTCAATAAACTTAGTGAACATATCAACAATGTTTGTCCACTTGGATACTTTTTAATTCTTCTTATTTATTTATTTATTTATTTATTTATTTATTTATTTATTTATTTAATCTTTTCGTCATCAAAAACTAGTTCTTATTTACACTGGTTTGGCAAACGACTGAACCTCATGAGGGAAAGAAGAGGGGTTAAAATAAAAACATCAAAAGGTAAAAGCTGTGTTGAAATCATGGATTACATATAACAGGCATTACTTAAATTCATGCAGCATAGGCAGATTGCTTATACTATAGGCAATGCAAGAAACAAATAAAGCAAAACTAGCAGACATACAATAATCAACACGTCAAACCGGCAAAGCAAAAGGAAGTAATATGCATGAAGTAACTCTATACAATTGACAAAGGTCAGGGAAAGCATTATAGCCTGTGACACGAGGTGTACTGTTACGTATTAAAGGGTGTAAATGAGTTACATAAGCACCTTTACAATCCTGTGTAATTGAATACGATACATTTATGAAGCTGGTGACACTATAATAAGAAACAAATCATTCACTTACATAATGCTTAACAAATGCCTGACTCATGATGATTTAATGGTAAATGTGTCATCATAATTCATTGTGGTGACATGAACATGGATTCGTCCATGTCAGTATATCGTCATCAAATATCCATAAAAGTCACAATGTCTTTTATTAAACTATGCTCTTCAAATACACCATTTATGAGCTTTAAAATATGTATAGATCACATATTTGCAGAGATGGATTATTATTAGTGTGGGCTGATCAGATCTGTATGTGTGGAATTGGTGAAATGCTCTTTTAATTTATTTGAGTATTTTTGTCAGTAGCTAATCCACCACATTAACCTGTTTCATGTTGCATTTATTGTGATGTTTCTTATTCTTTCTGTTGATCATGAATGAATGATTTTTTCCCCTGTAGCTCTAACCCACGGAGGCTGTCTCCCCTTTGTTTCTCTGAAAGGCGAGTCGTTCTGTGGAACCGTGGGCCAAGTGGGCTGCATGTCACTGCTCATTAGTGGGACTCAGCTCCTGCATTCAGCTGCTCAGGATCGAAGCCAGAATAAACAAAACAGAGTCACGTAGAGGCTAAAGACCTGTCACTGGAATAAATTATTCCTGTTGAAGTCATGTGAGCAATTTTCTTTTCAAGCCACGATTCTTTGATGATGTTGTAAATGTTGAAAACATTTCAACATATGTTTTGTTTATTTGCTCAGATGAGATTGTTTTAATTTCCTTAAAATGCCTTTTTCTTTTTGTAGGTAGCCCTTTACACAAAAAAGACAAAATATATAGATAAAATAATCTAAAGGTCACTTTTATAATAACTTATATACAGTGAAGTAAAGAGCCATGACACTTGATGATTAAGATATTGGTGTTGCTGTTAAAAAAATAATAATTTTTTTCCCTTGAAAAATAAATTAATTCATCATGAGCCACGTATATACTTTATGTAAATCTTGATCATAATGAGAGTCATTGAGCAGAAATAAATAAACTGAGGGCAAAAGGATATTTCCTTTTATTTAATAGATGTGAGTTTCCCGAAAAATGATGAACATACTAAATTTACATAAATAAGTCTAATTGAATGTTAGTTAGAGCTTAAGTCTAAATGCAAATCTGAATGAATTTTTAGTAAATCTAATCAGTTTTGACAAATATGTAAGATGTGACATTTGTGGTGAAATTAATTTGGCCCTATTAGATATTTACGTAGACTGCATTAAGTAAAATTAAATTAACTTTTTGAACTGAAATATTTACAATTAATACTTTACAATGTTATATGTTGTATGTACACTTTACAATGTAATATGTTCAACAACATTATGTGGGTCTTTGTTGTCATAATTTTAAAGTAACCAATGGCCAAATTGGTCAATTGATTTTGATTGATTGCTGTTATTTATTTTTAAAATGGGACTGTTTGTATTAATGAACATTTGCACGTAAAGTCAAGAGATTAAATTAGAGAGATTATAGGCTAATTTCCATCTTGAGTCCCATTGGCAGGTAAAAAACCCCAAAACAAAAGAAAAAACAACAAAACAACTTACAGATAACATAATACTGGATAATAAACTGGACTAAGACATACAAAAAAAAAACAAACAACAAGCAACAACACATAGTGCCTACAAACAGACAAAAGCAGAGGGACCCAGGCAAGCCACCAAGCATTAATTGATTAAGGTTTGTACATGATTATATTGCAAATATCCCATTGTTGCTATTTCCAATGTATATGATTTTTTTTATTATTATTTGATGACCTAAAGGTAAAATAGCCAGATATTTCTTGAGAGAAATCAAAATATATTTCAAGAGGCTCAAAAGACACTGATGTTTCCTCTTAAAAATGCATGAAAAAATTTCGCAGCATGGTTACACAAATGCTAAGCTCATAGTCAATATGAGGATGCGCAGATCATTTGCAACAGACTGAGGAAGGTGAGAGAAAGAACTGAACCTTCCCTCCAGCCTCAGACAGTTGTTACTGCTGCTTGTGTTAAAAATTTTGCAAGTTTTCTCAGCAGTTGTATCATGTTAGTTCAACATAATTTCAGTGTTTTCTCCTCTTGTGTTAAATTTTGTCAAAAAATGGGACATGGATATAAAATACTTGAAGCATGGGGGCGGCCATGGCTCAGATGGTAGAGCAGGTCATCCAATAACCAAAGGTTGGTGGTTTGAATCCCGCTCTGTCCATGTGCCGTTGTGCCCTTGGGCAAGACACTTCACCCTCCTTGCCTCCAGTGCTGCTACTCACACTGGTATATGAATGTTTGGTGGTGGTCGGAGGGGCCGTAGGTGCTGATTGGCAGCCACGTTTGGGTCAGTCTGCCCTAGGGCAGCTGTGGCTACAAATGTAGTTTACCACCACCAGAGGGAGAATGTGAGAGTGAATGAATAATGGATCCTCTGTACGTGCTTTGGGTATGCGTTCATAGAAAAGCGCTATATAAATCTAATCCATTATTGTCATCACATTTACTTTAAATTTCTTGGTGCATCATATCAGACATTTACACATACAATATATAAAATAACTATTTTGTTTATTTCCTCTGTAAAACAAAGCAGACAGTACATTACAAAAGAGATTCTGACTGGTTTGTTATCATGTCTGCGATGCACATGTTCAAATTGCTCAATATATCTTGGGTCATATTTACATTTCATCTTGAGGAAACAAAGTGCACATAACAGGAAGTCATTGTGAAAGACGACCCAGACATCGATCCTGAGTGTCTGACACATTTTACCTGTATTGTGTTTCATGTGTTGCAGAGCTGAAAAAAGCAAACCGCTGAGGTTCTTTCAATAAAAAAACACCCGTCAACATTCAGTGCAGGAGTGTGAGCGGTGGTGTTCAGTGTCTGTTTACATTGACAATGACACTGTCTATCACAAACATTACAACACAACAGGCAGAGCAGGAGGCAGCTATAGGAGGAGGAAACCTCATCCCCCTGAGGACGGATGTTCAACCAGTTGCTTTACAAGATACACAATGTCAGCACCACAGTTCAACCCAGGCTAGTCATAAATAAACCAGAAGAAAATGTTCCCTCTTGGATCAATATGAACAGCACAAATACATAATGGTGAGGATATTTAAGGGAAACTAACAAAAGGTTTGACATCATTGACATTTGGTAAGATGATGAAAAAGCATGCAGAGAAAATCACCAGAGGAGAGATGCTCCAGATGTGTTCTTTCTCCTGTTTTACTTAATTTAATTTGATTTAATTTAGAGACCATTATTGCAGGAGGTAGCACTCTCACAGCTGAAGAAGGTCATGTGGTTCCCCCCTGAGCCTGGTGCATGGTCTTACTTAAATGGAAGGATGCACATAGCTTACATATGGTAATAACATCTTACCTCATACTGTAAATGCTGTGCTTTTCAATCTGGGGGTTTCTGCAGACACTCCTTAAGGCTTTTTGACAGACTTTCATAATATCAAAATCATTAAAAACATTCATGAATCACGGAATAATGCTACTATGGTTTGTTTGATTTTCATCTTTTCACCTTGCAATAAAACTTGTAGTTTGCCTAGATTTACTATAAAACATGACTGTATTTCATTTTTCAACCACCTGGGTGCAGCCATGTTTACATAAATGAGATCATGATTTCACATGGTTGATTCATCTCTAGTTAGCAAACTGATACCAGGTCACAAATATTGCTTTTATAAGAAAATTACATGTATTTCCTATATAGTCTCACAAGCTATTCAAGATTTTTCAAGAATATTAAGTGGAGATGGTAGATGTGTTTTTGTTGCTATTGATTCTTTTGTTATAATGCGAATTCTCGATGATGTACACATTTAATTTAATTTAATGTAAGTGGTGTGTCAGGTGAAAAGGATAGGCAAAAATAAGCTTTTCCTTATAGCCTATTCCGTTTTTTTGGTTTTTGTGTTAATTGTGGTTGTTGTACTGTGTGCGGAGATTACTGTGCAAACCAAAAATAAACAATTCATTCATTCATTCATTCATTCATTCACTGATAAACCTAAGGAAACACATGAATACACAACACATAACACATCTTTACCGTTATTATTTGTGCTTCGTCTTATCTATTGATTTCCATTTCTTTTCTTTCTCGATTTGATTGAGGGGAGCGACAGGCCTTCTAGTAAATGTACACTGTTACCAATAAAGTTGAAATGTTTTTGTTTTTCAGACACATTCCTCTTTTTATTCCTATTTATACACATCAGCACTGACCTTTGACCAGGTGCAATGATTACATACTTAGTCCCAGTTACACTTTACCTATCAAGAATAAATCACATTGTCACATTCATTTCATGAGAAGAGGTAAAAATATTCTATTTCAACTTTATTGGCACCAGTGTCTACCCTGCCATTGTTCTTCTTTGTACAATACTGATGCACATTTTATAACAGTGTGGTTTATACCTGCTTTACCCGAGACTATATTTTGAAAATTCTCTTAAAATATAAGAAGAAGTTTTAGTTTTTGTGTTACTCATGATTAAAATCATAACAACCAACATCACAGATTAAGAAAATACATTATACTTGCACAAAACTATTTATAGACAGATTTCTGTTTAACCCATAAAGACCCAAACATCTACTTGCAATCAAAACGATTTACTGATGAAAAGTCAAATTCCTGTTGATCCACTAATCCTATTAATCAATGTGAATAATTAGTGTAAAACGCAGTTTGTCATCTTTTCATTGTCATCAGGTATGACCTATTTGGATGTTCAGAGGCTCCGTAGTGAACGTGGAAACACCGTCATCTTCTACAACATTGATTCACCAGTAAAATGCATGGAGTTTGATCAATGACAGTGGACGGACACACGTTTTATGTTCAGTTAATAATATATTTTACTGAAAAAGTCACTTTTATCTCCTTTTTCTCTGTTTATGATATAATAACCCTCAACTTTATTTTGAGCTTTTATGGACATCAATTGTGATCAGTAAATGAAATATAGGAAAATACCTGATTTTCACTTAAGAATGCAAAATACTGAGCGTAATATTAGAATAAATGGTCATAAATCGCTTAAGAAAAGTTAAAAATAGAGAAAACTAGAAAAGCACTCGGAGTGCACAGACCTCTGCCAAGGCAGATCAGCCTCCCCCCAACAATACCAAAATTTTTGTCATTGGTTCCTTGTGCCAGTATGAACATTTCCTGAAAATTTCATCCAAATCCGTCCATAACTTTTTGAGTTAATTTACTAAAAGACAGATGAGAAACACGCCCCCCCCCCCCCCCCCCCCCCCACACACACACACACAAATTTTATCATTTGTTCCTTGTGCCAGTATCAACTTTTCCTGAAAATTTCATAAAAATCCATCCATAACTTTTTGAGTTATCTTGCTAACAGACATGAAAACATAAACTCTGCCATTACACTTGGTGGAGGTAAAAATCATTTGGGAACTGACACAAAAGTGGCACTGGGTCTTTATGGGTTAATATAGTGTCTGTGTGTTAAGATTGCAGGATCACTGAATGAAGATGGTGAATATATTTTAAATTCTTTTTTATTTTGTCAATGCAAAAGAGGTAAACATCAGAACAAACCCTGAATAATAAAACAGATGTTCCATATGTGCTTTATGTACTGTATTCAGGGTCTATAGGGGCAGTAATGGGCCTTCTGTGCTAAATGTGGCAGGTTTCTTGGCTGTTGGTGGGTTCTTTCAGCTTGAACTCCTGCTGAGAGTATAGGAGCATTCATCAGCTTGGCAACTCATCCTTCATCCAATTCACACAGGTTTTCCAGCTTTGGCCTAAAACTTTAAATACCTCCACGAAATGTTTGTGAAAAGTAATAAGTGGGTTATTTGTTTTTTCCATTGTTTCTAATTGTTTTAAGATAAGACACCGGGCCAGTGAATAAAACCACTTTCTGTGTAGTGTCTCGCTAACATGGAAATGATCTACCAAGTGTTTCTTGACCTCTCCATTTGAAAGGTTGAGGGCTCTGGACCAGAGTTGAAGTTGGAAACCTTTGCCACAGTGTTCATGATCGAGCATGTGTTTCCTAAGCATTAGTCATGGTAGCCTTTCCCCCTGCAGAGAAGTTATTTTAAACAACAAAAGGCTTTAATGACGAGCACTAGCAGACAATAACAATTGGAAGGAAGTGTTCAGTTTTGCGGATGCAAGTTGATGTGTGACACTTTACTCTCTTTGGGGCGATCTGCTTTTAAGATTATGACGATGTTTACTATCTCCTGTGTCTGACAGTGGTGGAAGAATGATTCAGATCCCTTACTTAATAAAAGTTCAAATAGGAAATTAAAAGTATTATAGTGTAAAATGACCTGTGTTAATGTTTTACTATTATGTATGATGTATTTGGATTCAGTTTATGTGTATGTTGCATTTCATTGCAGTTAATGTTAAAAGCTGAGCTCACTTTATTTGCTTTGTATAATGTCAGATAGTTCCCTTTTATTTGCTTTTATCACTGACACAGAGATGCCATCTTTTTCTTTAGTTGGAGTTTTATTAGGATTGATCATATATATTTTTTGTTTTTTGTTCTTATTTAACGCATAAAATCCCAGTGCTACTTTTGTGGCAGTTCCAAAATATTTTTTTCTCTATTTTTATCTTTTTTAAGTGATTTATTGCCTTTTATTATGACATCATCCTCTGTACTTTACATTTTTTGGGTGAACATCAGGTATTTTCCTATATTTAATTTACTGATCATGTGGATGTTCATAAAAGCTCAGATTAAAGTTGAGGGTTATTATACCAAAAACAAACAAGCAAAGATACCAGTAATTGAATGTAAAAATAATGTCTCCATCCACTGTCATTGATCCAACTCCATGGGTTTTACTGGTGAATCAATTCTGTAGAAGATGATGGTGTTTCCACATTCACTACGGAGCCTCTGAACATCCAAACGAGTCATATCTGATGACCATGAAAAGATGACGAACTGCATTTTACACCAGTTATTTACATGTATTGATAGGATTAGTGGATCAGCAGGTATTAAACATTGTAGATCAGTAGATGGTTTTGCTCGTTGATGCCTGTTTGGGTCATTCTACGTTAACTAAGTATTTGTATATTTCCCTGTAACCCTTGCTCACTACTGTTTAGTTGACTGCTATTATTATCATTATTTAATCTGTAGCATAATATTCTATAAGATCATCATATGTTTGTGGTGTTGCTGCCCTGTAAGAACTATGTTTCTAAATGATTAACCTCTTATGATCTCAGAAAAAAGGGCTTCTTCTAAGCTTTGTAACAACATATTTAGACAAGAGTTTATTTAGTTGAAGAAGGAAGAGAATTTACAACTCAACCCATAAATCATCACTTCATCACAAACATAAAAAGTCAACACATTTGCAGATCCTTGGTTTTCACTGAACAGGAAGGGGCTGGAATTTGTAACTAAAGCCGTCAGAGGAATATAGTAAAGTAAAAAGTACAGTATATATGTTCCACTGATTCATCCAGTCGTAGTTACATTCCCTGTATGCTGTATAAAATGAAGGTCATATCTCTAGGGTCATAGGTCATTCCTTTTTACCAGATCAAAAATGATTTTCCACTTTGTCTGGATAACAAAGGAATCCCTAGAATTCCCCGTGTCATCTGCCCGTCCCGCCTGAGAAAGAATTCAGAAGGGTCTGCGAGGTCTCTGTCCCCTTTATTGTTGATTCAGTAACACACCCCCCACCCAGGAGCCATAAATGGGAGCCGTCCTTTGTGAGAGGGGAGTGGAGCAGATTTACTGTGGACGGTCTCCCCACAAAGGGCTGGGCCACTGTCACAACAGGACCAGGATCAGCTGCTCCCACTTTCACACAGAGTGATTTAACGCTGTGCTACACACAGTCGCTGATGCAGACACAACCTGCCGTCAATGAGCGCCCACGTTCCTCTGCAGTTTTACTTTGTCATATCATAGAGTTAGAATTATTCTAATGGAGCTGTAGAAGCTGAGTTCTTAAGTCTTTCAGTCTGTTTGTTGATTTTAGTTTTAGCTTGTTTTTTGAGTGCACAAGTTTTATCTTGAGGAACTGACGTGCTTTTATTCACATTTTTAGGAATTACGAGGAAATCCTTACATATTGCTGAAAACATAGAATGCATGACATCTAATATGATTCATAAAATCATATATAGTGCAAAATTAACCTATTATTTTACACCATGCACCATAAATCAGGAGAAAATGAAGCTGATTTAACCTGCAATACTTTATTTAGCCCTTCATAGGGCATTCACAGAAATACTTTGAAACCCATAATTTCAGCCTTAGTGTGTTATTGGAGGACATAACAGAAACTTTATTACTTTTGTGAAATTTTTTAAAATTTTTATTATGTAGAAAATCAAGGTCAGTGAAGTTACCATATTTGGTTCCTTACCCATAAGTGGTGGAAAAAAACAAAAAACAAAACAAAACCCATGAAGTATTTTTTAAAAATACATGAAAAACACATGTAAGGTGAAAGGAACATGTATTTCAGAACATTAGACCAACATAAGTGCTGATCCAGACACCTGTCCACATCCACATTCTCCCTTTGAACATCATTCCTTACATTAGTACCATTACTTCATGGTACCGAACAAAGCAGGTACACTCACTGTGCACGCAGAGGTGGACCTTACAGACCCTGGAGACCACATTGGACCTGAGATTGTTGACTCACTGTCCTCACTGGAACTGTTGATGCCACTGTCTTGTAATGTGCAGAAATGACCAAAAGTAGTCACTTGCCTGATAAAGGGTTAAGTTAGTATTAACCTCATTCATTGTTGTAAAGTTTAGCTTTTGTGTTACTGAAAGAAAATTCACTGCTATTTTTACACATACTGTCAGTTTCTGTGTTTATACTACTACTACTACTAATAATAATTATAATAATGATATAAACAAGTCTTAATTGTACTATACATCCAGATGATCGATAATGTCTCCCCTAGATCTGTACCCAGTTCTCAGTTAATACTTTTGAATCTCTATCATCATATTTTACATACAGTAAAACATGCAGTTTGTCCTTGAACCTCATCTTTGGTGACACATTATCTTGCCACATATGTGTAATCACCAGTAAGGTCATGAGAATCTAGCCTTCCGTCTTATAACATAACATCACCCGTCTGTTTTAACATACTGACCACAGATTTGTTTTTCTTCGTTGGCACACCAGCTGCCCATGCCAACTGTGCATTTTGGGCATGTTTCCTCGCCTCTCTGATAACTCTAGGGTTTGGTTTCCTTTACCAGTCGCTGCTATGTTGTGACTTCATTACCGTGACACTCAAGGAGCTTTCCCTTCTGTCTCACCAGGGTTTTGCATTTCGGAGCCTCTGAACTCAATCCGTTCAGCATGAATGAGACAACTCACTGAAATCTGACCATTAATATAATATATGGTGTTTCAGCCAGAGACATAAACAGACACAGGGCATGTTTTATTCTGGTTTTTCATCTTAAAAAAAACTTCTTCAGCAGCAACTCTTATCACATTACTTCTACTGTTGAGGATATGCATGTGCCATTCTCTGTATACAGGAAAAAACAGAGAAATACTCATGTCTACTAAAGGTTTTGGGCAAAACGATGAATCATATTGTTCACATGCACCCCTTGTATGGCTTAAAGTGAAGTACATAGCAAACGATAATATTCATGGGCTCAGGATTTAATGTTATAAATCCATATTATGTTATATTGTTATACGTTATGTTATATGTAAATACAGTATTATATAATAAAAATAAACAGAGGAGACATACAATACAAAACCTGTGCAACAAATGTGAAAATAGAGGACAATTTCATCTGTTATTGTGGTGATTTTTTTTGGGAAATATAGAACTAATTTAGGGATTTTGGAAACACTAAAGAAAGAACACTTTTCATATTATTAGTTTTTATTCTTAACACTATTTTATACCATTTCTCTCAAAAATGCACACATATCTATGGATGGATGTGTGACTGTATGTGAATGTTGTGTGCTTTTGTGGTTTCACTGATGTTTTCTTGCCCAAACAAAGTGCCTAACAGATAAATAAAATGTTTTGGATGGATGTTTCTATTTTTCATTTTTTTAAAAACCATTTTTAACCAGTAAAGCCTGAACAATTAAAACACTGACAGAAAATTCCAGTTCTTCAAAATTGGAGCCTTTATTGGTCCTTCTGAACAACAATGAGTTTCAATTTTGTGTCATATTTGATACATTGGGTCTCAATGCTCAAATATTAGTATTTTTGAACAAACAAAAATATAATAATGCAAACATTTCTAACAAATTGGTAATTCCTTTTCAAAACTGGCAAAGTTCTGCCTCCTTCTTCATAAACCCTTTAAATCCTAAGTCTAAAATGGTCCACCTGGACTTTTTTTTTTTTTTATTTTGACAAAAAAAAGGTTAGAAAAAATGCTATGAGTGAGCCTGTTTGCCCAGTTTTTCAGAGCGCTTTTTTCCCTCAAATCTTTCAAAATTTAACAATCATTTACAATTTACAGCATGTTATAATACTGCTAAAATGGCTTATTCTCCAGTTTCTAGTACGGGTGTGAGTGAAATTACTGTAATGACCAAATAAAGCCTATAAAGTGCAATATCTCAGGTTTTAGAAACTGTTTGAATTTCTCCAATTGCATGAACAGTGAAAGAGTTAAAGCCATCAAACTGTATATGTGCAGGGTATGTCAGAGATGACACATCAGGTTTTAAAGAGTTAATGACAATTTTGTAGTGTCACTGGAAAGACCTCTGGTGAATGAATTCCTCCCCCTGGTGGATCATCCATGTATTGCATGTATCTAATTGTATACATCAAGTTTTTCAAGAAAAAAAATATCACACTGATCATGTAGAGGGCTTCAAAACTCATGTATCAAATATTACACATTTGGTATTACAGGGTTAAGAAGCCATACAAAATAGCTAGATGATGTTTTCTCCATCAACACATATGATATTTTACTACTTTGTAATCTCTTCCTATTCATAAACCTGTCCAATATGTTTGTGAAGGGCCTAAAAAGTGGACCCTACCCTCAAATGTAACTCAATATCCTCACCAGTGATTTGACTAGGGGCCACACAGAGCTTTTCCCAATCCATTGTTCATTTTGTTTCTACAAAAGTGCAGCTAATCTGTGAAGAAAGGCCTCGTCACCTGCAGGGGTTCACCTGTTCGACCTGCACCGTCTCTCCAGTTTCTTCTCACCCGCTGACCCGAGACAATACGAGGTCGGCCAGGTTCATCTCCGCTGACAGCTCATGTTACACACCCACCCAAGGTAACCGTGGACATGAAAGCACTGCTGGTGTGGAAGCATTAAATCAGCCTTACACACATTTTTACCCAAAGAAGACAGAGGTTTCCTTAATAAAACATAGAAATAGTGACTTCATTCTTCAGCATTCATCAAAGTTACCCTTTTCAACAGAGATCACAGCACATATGAGTGATGGAGACTCACTAGTTACTTTGAACGGTGTTATGTGACTGCAAAATACATGTAATTGTTAATAAACTTAGAGAGAAAAATAGTGTTCCTGGTAAAATGTTTATGTGTGGAGTATCACAGCTGACCATAAGACAAGAAAACACTTAAATAAGAATCCATTGAAAAGTCTTGTTTCATAGCTGATTCAATATAATAGCAATAAAGGAGTTCAATAGCTGACATTTACAGTAACAATGGAAACACCTTTGTCAGCTTTTAGAGTAAATTCAACACTAAATGTCTGACTCTCAAATAAAGACATATCAATGATATTTTCTAATATTTATTGTTGTTTTTCACATTGAGCTGAACTGTTGAAATGGAAGGCTAATAAGTACTTTAATAGAGAAATAAATCTTATTTTTTCTCAAATAAAGATCCGGTATCTCACAGTAATGACTTAATATTTAAAATTAATTACTTTATGTCTCTGAATAAAGGGTTAGTACCTTAAAATACTGAGTTAATATCTAAAAAAAAATGACTCAGTGTATCAAAATAATCATTTAATGTGTCAAAATGAATGAATGAATTAGATTCTCCAAATGATGTGTTAGAGTCTTAAAATAATGACTGAGTGTCTCAAAAATAATAACTCAATATCTCATTAGCTAGACTGTTGAAATAGAAGGCTGATGAATACTTTAGTAAAGAAAAAAAAATCTTTTCTCATTTCACTGGTGATTGTCTAAATATAAGAGTAAGGTGGTTGAATCACAGACAAACCAGAGTGTTAAATGTCAAATAGAAAAACAATAATAGGGATAATAATAAACATGCAAATATTAATTATGAAATATTAATCATTTCAACAGTATTTTCCTTCTGAAATCAGAAATAGGAGGAGCAGGATTATCTTATATTGTAATACGACCAAAAGTGTCTAGATGCTGGCTCCAAATAAGTAATATAGTGGATTTCTTTATGAAAATACCAAGTCTGTCTTCATTTTTCCACCAGTCGTTCTGACCTTATTTGGTTTATTTGGACCTTCTAATAGGTGTTCTGATGGACTGTCTTGAAATCATTACTCCATTGAAAGGATTAAAATGCTGTGTCTGTGATTAACACTTGCAAAATCAGACTTTAAGAGCTTCTGTTTATTGAATTAAACATTTTTTCTTCACAGCTAGCTTCACATGTAGTTGTAGTTAATAGATTAAATTAACAAAAAAAACATTAAATGACTTTGTTCCAGAAATGCTTGTTTATATCCAATGACCCAGTAATTTTTACACATTTTTTTTGTCCAAATATGGTCACTTTTGTCTGCAAGGAACCAACAGGGCAATGACAGTTCTTTTATCAAAAAATTATTATTTCATATACCGCACTATTATTTTGATACTGTTCTATCTTTATACCTTTTTTTGTTCTTCATACTATTTTTTAGTTTTTGTGATTATCCACATTCTTACTTTTATTCCATATTTTTCTTACTCTATAATACAGTTTTTTTTTTGTTTTTTTTCAAGACTTTTCCATTTTATTCCCTAGTTTACACCATTTACTAGAAACATAACCAATTAGTTACCCAATTAATGATGAAATAATGAAAAATAATACATTATTTGTCACCTTTTTAAGTATTCTCTAACTTTTGATGTTTTAAAAGTAACCTTTGGAGCACTGCATGTGGTGTAATAATGTGTTTTTCTAGCAGCTGACTATGAATGTGGGAGGTTTGACAGTATTTTTAGTGAACAACCTGTTTTTACATCACTGAAGAGGCTTGTGATGTGTTTAAGTCTTGTGCATCTGCCACCAAACCCCACAGAGATGCCATTCACATATCTTAAACCAGAACCTCCCCAGACATTTGCTGCAATTAGGAGAGTGGTTAAAGACCCCTATCGCAGCCCCCTGTGTTCAGACACACACAAGTACAGACACACACACAGGGCTTTCTAACTTCAACAATGCCCACATTGTGGTGTATTATGCTGAGTGATTATGGCCCTGGCAGGTTCAAACTTCACACCGCCATCAAACACCAGCAGATACACTGAGAAACATGAGTGGGCGATACAATGAGGCTATTTTGTGCTTCATGCAGAACTTGGAAGATAACAAAGCAGCGGCTCGAATGACTGCCGCTGGTGGGTCGCGGTCTCAGATCTGTAATACATCATCTTTATGGAAACTAAAACATTGTTGGGAAGGTTACTTTGAAATGCGATCAGAGTGACTTTATTTTTGGTCAGGAAGTTTATTTGTGTGGCGAACAATCATGACAAATAAAAACAAATCAGCACTCACAAACAATGGTGTATTTATCATACAAGGAAACGCTTTTGAGCATGAAAAAGTTGTATATGTGAATGCATAAAAACAATAATTAAAGCAGGGGTGATAGTAAAAAATGCACTAGTGCTGTTGTTTCTATGAATGAAGGTTAAGAGTTCAGTCGGAGGATGGAGGCTGATACAGAACTACTACTGGGTCAAAACACGGTATTCAAAATCTCTCTGACGGAACATTTTAGAGACAATTTAACAGTTTTAGTGGGTCATTTAGTGTTGCTAAATGACCCACATTTTTACTTTTAAATTCATTTTTGCTTTAGTTGGATCATAAGGGATTATACAAAACAAGGAGCTACTTTATATTGAAATAAATGTTGGAAATGCAGTCAATTAACGTTCACTCTGTCAGGACATTACTGTGTTTTGACCCTACTCCTTTTTGTTTGAGTGACATCAAGAACGTATAAGGTTAAAGTATGTCTGTTGCAGAGTTGGGAAAGTTGAGTTGCATGATTTGATGAACTTAAGTTGCAATTTTTAGGACTGAACACCAACTAGACTAACATTAAAGGGATCATATTTAGCTAAACCCACTTTTATTAGTCTTTGGTTCATTTATTTGTGTATTTGGACCCTAATAGTTCATAAAATTTGAATTTGAACCCTCCAGGTGCTGCAAAGTTATCTTTATATTAATTTTGGCAAAAATCGAGTGGATGTCTACAACCTGTTTTAATTCCTGCTTAATTTGGTACGTCTATAACTAGTTACATCCCGACTCTTGCACATATAAGGTCAAGACTTCCAATGAACATTTCTCTGAGTACGCCATAATTGTTTGTCAGCAGCAGCGGTTGTAGTCCATATTGAAAATATGTCCAAACTTCGAGCCGATTATCTAAAATGTTCAGTTGTTGGTTGAACGGGACAGAGCAGCACAGCCAACAACCTGGAGGGGGTGGGGCATGAAGTGGCTCTTGTGTATTTAAAGGGCCAGCGCTCAAAACAACCTTTCTTGTGTCATCACTCAGAAATAGTGTTGAAGATGGACCTGTGGAGTTGAATTAATGAAGAATTCAGACCCACACATAGCATTTACAGCTTATGTAGACCACAGGGAAAAGTTTTAAAATGCATAATTCCATTTAAAAAAGCAAAATATCACTCCTTTCATTAAAGAAATGACTTGTGGTCAACAAATTCACAATCCATGCAGGTCAGAAATGTATATTGGGAGGCCACGATACAAGAATACATTTGCCTCTAAGTAATTTACTAGTATTGTTAATATGAATATTTAGTAGTCTAGAACAGCTGCTTCATTGACATTGCTGATATGACATTGATAAAATATGCAAATGTACTGTATTCCAAAACTTATATCATTAAAAGTAGACCATTTACTAACTATAATCAGTCACATGTAATTAAAATGTGGACAATTAAAATGTTCATTGTGTTGTGAAATGGTCTTTAAAAATGGCTGATTAAATGCAACCACTGTCATTGATGTGTGAGACTACTGTTCAGTTTATGTTAGATTGGATGTTGTGTGTGTGAACAAACATTGACTTCTGTTTTCACTTTGGAGCGGTTTAGACATTTGGTTCTATATTTTGATTTCAGATCGTTGTTCAAGTGTGAGGTTTGTACTTAAGGGCTCAAGTTTTCTTGTAGGATAGGTCATCAGAAGCTCATATGACTTGACTCTTGACACATCACCTGTTTGATCTGAACAGTGATGGTTTTTAGCAGGAACTCCACTGACTTGATTTTTACCACAGAAATATGAGACTTAAATGTTAAGATTCGAGGCTTACTTCTTGCATATGTCTCACCTGTGGTTGTGTCGTGTGTCCAGGTACAGTATGTCTGAGGCCTTCCTTATCTTCCTTTCCTTGTGGATGTAGCTGAGTGTCTTCTGTTTTGTCCTGGTCATCTTATTGCTGATCTTCATGTTCCTATCCAGGGATTTCCTGTTAATGATGGGTAGTGCTCAAAGCCATATTGTATTTGTTGTAGGACTGTAAAAGTTCCACAAACTATTTATAGAATGCCTGTAAAACTCACGCCTGGGCTTGGAGTTTCCTCATCTTCCCAAGGAAGTACAGGCGTTACTGGCACGCTGACAGTACGGGCTCATTATTTATTTTAAGCTTATTATCAGTGATGGAGCCAAGGCATTACCATCTACCCTCATAAAGTAATAAACACATTTAATTTATTTTTCAGGTTGTGACTAACAAATATTTTAAATTTGTAAATGAAGCTGAAAAAAGCAGCATGTGTAAAGTATTTAACAAGACTGATTAGTGTCAAACTTTTATTAAACATTCTTCAGTTTATAAGTTAAAATATAAACATATAAAACTAAAAATTAGAATATACAAATGCCTTTTTTCCAATATACTGAATTTTGAGTGTTACATCTTTGTAATGTCCAACATTTTCATTAACCCATAAAGACCCAAACATACATCGGCGACCAAAATCATTTACTGATATAAAAAGTGAAATTCCTGTTGATCCATTAATCCTATCAATACATGGAATTAACTGGTGTAAAATTAAATTCATCATCTTTTCATGGTCATTAGAGATGATCCATTTGGATGTTCAGAGGCTCTGTAGTGAACGTGGAAACATCATCATCTTCTACAACATTGATCCACCAATAAAACCAATGGAGTTTGGATCAAGACACTTGTTTTTATGTTCACTTAATGATATATTTTACTGGAAAAATCACTTTTTCCTCTGTTTTCTCTGTTTTTGATACAATAACCCTCAACTTTGATTTGAGCTTTTATGGACATCAATCATGATCAGTAAATTAAATGTAGGAAAAGACCTGATTTTCACTTAAGAATGCAAAATAATGACTATAATATTAGAATAAATGGTGATAAATCACTTAAGAAAAGTTAAAAATAGAGAAAAAATCATTTGGGGATGGCCATAAAAGTAGCACTGGGTCTTTATGGGTTAAATTGATCATAGACTGATAATACATTGACGTGTCCCTGCAGAGTTTATTTAACACGCTGGAAATAAATGAAAAAGTCCTAAAGTTCTATGATCATGTAAACCTCAATTATGTGAACACCACCAAAATGACAAAGCACATGTAATGAGTTATTGTGATGCATCCATGTGTAAAAGACAAACTCTTCCATGAATACACCCCCTTTTGTGCTGAGTGTTTAATTATTCATAGTTGTGGTCCACAGCAGGTGTTACTGATGAGGGTGTACATTAATATTTCAGTCATTATTTTTCTTGGATGGATGATCAGTCTGAAAAGCTGAACATTACCTGTTTGTTCAAGTCAAGTAATAGTCAGTAACAGCCCCCCCCCCCCCCACACACACACACACACACACACACACACAAATAAATCCAGATAGTAACAGAATTCCAGCCTTTTCCAAGATAGTATGGCCTTTTAGTGACCTGTAGTCTGTCTCCTGGTCTGGCTCAATCTGGGAGGTTTATTTGTGCAGCTGACTACAACACTTGACTCGCTGTTGCTCTGTTTCTCTTTGACGCAAATAGAAAAACAATAATATACCTGTAGTTGTTCCATTTGTCTTTTTCTACAAGTAAACATTAAAAATGTACGTGCAGTTCTAAAGTATTGATGATACATGAAGCACATATTCTCAGCTACGTCAAACTTCTTAATTTTATTGTAAATATAATGGATGACCGTCTCTGCCACTGTGGAAGAAATAGAATAAAGATCTGGTATCTTGCAGTAATGACTTTATATTTTTAAAATAATTACTTTATATCTCTGACTAAAGTGTTAGTATCTTGAAATACCAACTTAATATCTCAAAAAAATGACTTAAGGTCTCAAAATAATCACTTAATGTATCAAAATAACGAATTAGGTTCTCCAAATAATGTGTTAGATTCTTAAAATACTGACTGAGTGTCTCAAAATGATAACTTAATATCTTGAAAAAATAACTCAATGTCAAAAACAATGACTAAGTACCTCAAAGTAATGGCTCAGTTTCTTGAAATACTGAATTAATATCTTAAAACAATAACTTAGCATCTGCGTTATAATCTTAGAATACCAACTTTAATTCCAAGTAATGAGTTAATGTCTCAAAAGGGTGAATCATTATTTTAAAAATAACAATGTAGTATTGCAAAAAATAATGATTTGGTGTCCAAACAATAAAGTAGTATCTTCAAATAATGAAGATACCTTAAAGGTATCTTAAATTAATAACTTAATATCAAAAAATAATGAGTTGTAATCTTAGAATACTGACTTTTATCTCCAAATAAGGAGGTAGTGTCTTAAGCTTATGAATTATTATCTTCAAATAATAAACTACAGTAGTATCTCAAAACAGTGGTTTGGTATCTCCAAATAATGAAGTAGGATCTTAAAATAATGAATTAGCATCTTAAGAGAAGAATAACTTAGTATTTCAAAATAGTGAGTTAGAATCTTGAAATAAGAGCTGGTATCTCACAATAGGTATTTGGTGTCTCTAAATAATGAAGTAGTATCTTAAAATCATGATTGAGAATCTCAGAATACTGACTCTTAACTCTTATCTAAAGTGAATAACTTAGTATTTCCAAATAATGAGCTAGAATCTTAAAATAAAGAGATAGTATCCCAAAATAGTGATTTGGTGTCTCCAAATAATAAAGCAGTATCTTAAAAATAATCCCTTAGTATCTCAAACTAATGAGTTTTAAGCTTATAATACTGATTGTTATCTGCAAATAAGGATTTATGGTCTTAGATTAATGATTTATTGTCTTAAAATAGTAACTCTTTCAAAAAAAATTAGTTGTTATTTCAAATTTCCTAAAATAATTGTTTTGTTTGACTCCCCAACTCTTCATCAGACACAGACATGTGACCTACAGTCTGCATCTCCATCCCTGAACCAGGTCCTGGTGTCGGTGGTTTTACACCAGGTGGCCGGAGGCGGCGCTGTGGAGCCCCGGGGACCTGGGCTCCGGGTTAAGCGCTCCTCAGCAGCGGCAGCCCTCAGTCCAACTGCACCGGCTGATCGGAGAGGAGCTCCTGCCTGAGCGGCTCTGACTGAAGTTCGGACTGAACTGGACTCATCCGGACCGGCTGGGATGCGCATGCGGTGCGCGCACGCCGCTCTGTGCGCGGCTCTTCTCTGCGTTCTGGACCCGGGTCTGGTTCTGTGCTTCAACCTGGACACCGCGCATGTCATCAGAAAAGACGGAGATCCGGGCAGTCTGTTCGGGTTTTCTCTGGCCATGCACCGGCAGCTCAACCCGGATAAAAGAATGTAAGTGATGCTCCATTCAGCTCCTCTGTTCTGGATCTGAGTCTGAAGGCGGAGCTCGTCCATTACGCACCTGAACAGCAGGTTCATCTCACTTACATCTGAACTTTATCAACCTGATTTATCCCTGTAGAGTCACTGAGACACAGGATGTCAGGCATTTTAACACCCTGCTGTAGTAACAGTTTACTGAAGCCCTTTAAGTCTTTGTAGTTCTTGTGATGCGTTGAATGTCCGCAGGACAACTAGTGGACTGACAATGGACAGATTTGTCATGCAAATGAATCAGTGGAGGTCAAACTGAGGCAGAGCTGAGGGGACATGTGTGATGCCCAGACTTCTGCTCTAACATCTAACTGATCAAATCTAGATGTAAAACTGGACTGATTACAACATGATAAATCTGTCTGTAATGAAAGTGAATGAGGGCTGAAAGTATCTCCACTGTTTTCCTCATAGATTGCTGTTGTGGTTTCATGTATTAAAACTTCCTTGTGCATTTGGTGATTATTGTAAACTTTAATTTATAGGATGTATATACATGTTACAGCTGCTTCCTACTGATAATCTATGGCAGGCTTATTGAACATTTTATGGTATTCAACCACTACAACTAAAAGATGCCTTCACTGTAACCCTTCTTTTTAATTTAACCTTTATTTAACCAAGAAAATCCCACTGAGATGAAGAGCCTCCCTTTCAAAGTATTCTGGCAGCAGCAAATACAAAACAAACTTACAAATGAAAGAAAAAAACTAAATTTAGTCACAGATTATGAAAAACTAATGCAGGTTGTGTAGTCAGCCTCCAGAACTCTCAGTATGGATTTTAAAGCATTCACTTTTTGTTAGTTTCTAGTTTTTCTACAACATTTTTAGTCACATGCATCAAAGTCTGCAACTAAAGGTTATTTTCATTGTTGTTCAATGTGTTGGTTAGTCTCCATATTCATTTATTAGATGTTAGTGTATAAAAAGTCAGAAAATGATTAAAAAGTTGATGCTCAAGTTTTTTATTTGGCTCACAACCCTTAATAATTTAGTTAAACCCATAAATCAGTTATCAAAATAGTGTCCTATAATACAATATAATAGTAGACAAGTAATGGTCAATAAGATACGGATAAATACACAGTTACCCATAAAGGTGGAATCAAATATTTTTTCCTGTTCTCATGAAATGATTGGGACAATGGGATTTATTCCTGATATTCAAGTGTAGCAGACTCAGTGTGTAATCATTGTACTGGGTCAAAAGTCATTACTGATGTGTATAAATAGGAATAAAAAGAGAAATGTGTCTGAAATCACATTTATTCCAACTTCAACAGTGTAGATGAATGTTTTTATCTTCTTTAGTCTAGATGAGTATGCAGCAGATCAGATTTAAAATTCTTCCTTCATTACTGAGCCTGGTTGTCCTTGCACAAAGTGTCAGCTAATAAGGATAAAGTGAGGAGCGGTGGCGTGTCAAAGCCTGCGACCAGGGTGAGGCTGCCGTAACCCCGACTGGTTATCAGCCACAGGACCCGACAGCAGCATACTGACAAAAAGGAGAAACCCCTGGAGAAATTTCCCAAGAAAGATCACCTAGATTAGGTTTAAACTTGTGGAATTTTATCTCCCTGTTGTTTTGGCTACTGCAACAAAAACAGCTCACGATGCAGGGAATGTACTCGGGCTCTTAAATGTAGCTTTAACTCCTCCGAGCAGCTCCTGAAGAGATGCACTTTTACTTTATCAGGGTGTAAAAAATGTCACGAAAGTTGTATTTGTTGGGCAAACACAGACTCGAAATGTGACACTGGCCTGATTGTTGGTTTTCAGCCAGTAAAAGTAGGAAGAGAGTGAAGATTTGCCCCTTTCACATGTTGAAATATGAAAACAACGCACCAGTCCTGACATGAAAAGAACATCTGTTTATGTGCATACATGGCTTGATGTGTTGAAATAACCAATATAGTTGCCATAATTCAACAATTTTCCTGATTATTTGTGTAACATTTTAACTTTGACATTTTATTGCTCAAATAAGTTTCATTAATCAACAAAACTGATTGCATGACTTTTTCATCATCATTCTTTAAAACACATATTTGTCTGTGTTGCACTCTGTACGTCTTGTTATTGTAAGTCTGGAATAAACAGCGGCTCTGCTTGGCCATGAAGCTCAGCTCTGAATCCTCTTGTGACCCTGAAATAATCAGAAAACCAAGTCACGTGAAAGTTTAGCTGAACACAGACGAAGGTAACCAAGGGCCTCTAATTAAAGCTGTGAAGGCTGAACTCTTCCAACCATCTGCATCAGCCTGTTCCTCAGCAGAACATGTGTTTGATGATGGTCACTAGCAGGTGTAAAACTCTGACTAATGCGGCTTTTATAAATCTGTCTCCAGCGAAGAGTTAATACTCATTTAGTTTTAGACTCATGTTTCTCTGCTGAATCACATCGTGTTCAGTAAATGCCTCAGATCCATTCAAACCAAGAACATTAGCTTTTTATTTGGATTGCTTTCTGCTTCTTATGCAGCTCCGTCCATTTGCTCTGCTAATGGTTTCATTGAAAGCACAACTTGATTTTTATTGTCCACTTGGCTCCTTCCTGGTATTTGTTTGTGTTTTGAGTGGATGAAACAAGGCCGATCTATGTTTCGACACAAGACTTAACATGACGTCCCATCTCAGAAAGAGGCAGCGGGGTGCCTCTTGCATGAATAATGTGTCGGGGTAATGATGTGGATATAACATCCTCCTATTGAAACCAGAGAAAAAGGCCATTTGACTGGACGTTCAGGACCATCTGTGCGGATGTAACCTGATAGATTGAACGCATCAGTGAATCATCAGTCGAGACATTCCAGTCCGACTTAACACTGCACTTTGGGTAGTTTACTAGTACATCTTTTTTTAGCCCTAAAGGCACAAATCCACAGGTGAAAGTGTTGTTTCAAGCTGTGTCATTCACTTGAAGTTGATTTGCACTTTGTGAATATTCATGCTACCTTCAGACATGTGTAATTAGACAATCAGAGATCTGCATCAATCAGAATATGTGGGTAAACTGGAATAGTTAGAACAGCTGCAGCAGTTCTTGTTGCTTTGAGTGCACAGCTGTGGGAGCACTGGAGCACATCTGTTAACAAAGACCAGTGAGATCACTGTGTAAACCCACACCAGTTACCGTGCATTCCCATTTACACTGCAGTGAAAGACATGCGTGTCGGCAGTGTACCTTCTTTTGGCAGATCCCAGGATCGAGCATGAGCTGCAGTTTTAGTCAATTTGATGCTGCGTAAAGTTAAATTCTTCTGACATTCTCTATTACAGTCATATATAAAAGCTTCTGTTTCATGTACTGTAACTTATACAGAGATTTTGTCAAGTATAAGATAAAATGCAGGAATTCGGTCACTTTCTGAACTAAAAAGTGAGTTTTCGGTTTGGGCTGGGTTGGCGTGTTGCATGTAAATGTCAATGTTGGCCCTCGGTTACTCGCTAAATTCTTCAGCTGTCACTGCACTGAGTAGCTCTGCTGTTGAGGCGCAGGTGTTTTTATTTACCTTTGTCACACGCTTCATGTTGTGGATTTAACAAGATGAGTGTGAATCAGCCCAGCAGGGAGTAATGCAAGAACACATACAACCTGTATTTATCTGAGACCATGAAGGCTTTTAAGGGCAAAATAAATGTTATTGTCGCTGCACTTTTTTTTCTAAGAAATGCATTTTTCTTTCTTGTGATATCATGAAGTGGCTGCATCCATTTTCTTTGTGAATACAGTGATAGAGTGATAATGAGTATTTAATTGAATCTATTTGTTGTAGTCGTAATTCTGAGGCTGCACTCCTCTCATTTTTCATCTACACAGCAGGTCGTAGTCTTTTTTTCTTGCCAAAATTGTCAAATTTGAGCAAACTTTGGGAATGTTCTTGTTCGTATTTGCATTTCATTGGCCTTTGTTTGAGTTGGTTGTTTGCAATCTGGTCTTCAGTTTCCATCAGACCTCCTCAGGAGACTCCTTGTTGAGCAAATGAAGAGCCATGTGGGCTG
Source organism: Sphaeramia orbicularis (assembly GCF_902148855.1). Taxonomy (NCBI): domain Eukaryota; kingdom Metazoa; phylum Chordata; class Actinopteri; order Kurtiformes; family Apogonidae; genus Sphaeramia; species Sphaeramia orbicularis. The sequence continues at coordinate 22,775,904 of NC_043977.1, forward strand.
TCCAGTGGATCAATAGGTGGGTTATAGAAGGAGCTGCAGAATCACAGGGAGAAGAATAGGGAGAAGAGGATTTCCTCTCCGCCCATTGAGAAAATTCCTACACTGTATGTAGGCCGGTGTGCTCTCACATTACAATGCAGCTTCCTTTTCTTATTGTGTAGTGTAGGATTTGTATTTTTTTTTCCCCAAAGCTCTTTTACATAAAAGTCTGCACTGACACAAATGGATATACTATAAATACTTACAAATAACTATAATTTTCTTGGCAGGTTTAAGTGCATTTTGTGTGGCTATATTTCTCAAAACTAGAATAAAAATCGAGCAGCTGAAAGACAATGGGAAACGTAATGGTGAAAAATGCCAAAATGTAAGCAAGATTTGCTAATGTAAGGTTCAAGGTCCTTTATTATCCCCTCAGGGCAAATTACTGCACACAGTATATACACAGCAGTATACACATCAAAAACAAATGATAGACACAATACAAAAACACAAATCACACACTATGCTCTATTCAGGAGCCTGATAGCAGCAGGAATAAAATAGTTCTTGTGCCTGTTGGTTCTGCTACGTGGTAGGGTGTATCTGCGACCAGACTGAAGCAGCATGACAACACAGTTCTTTCTTCTCTAATATTCTTAAAATGAGAAGGTGTGCAAGTGCCCTCACTCTTAAAATAAGAAAAAACTACTTGTTCCTCTGCTGGGCTATTGCGCAAATTATTGATTTTGTTTATTACAAACTAAAGAAATGCTAAATGACTTAAATCAGAGGCAATAAAGCTCAATAATAGTATCATACTAGTTGAATAAGGTGCAGCATTCACTGGAGTATCGTATTAAGACAAAGTCAGATATATTTCCTTAAAACGAGTTGACTTTTCTCACAAACTCATTTCTCAGAAGAAGCAAGGCTTTCTTCCTTTTGTGAAATTTATTTTTTGTGATTCACAGCTAAAGTTGTTCCTTTTTTCTTAGTTGTATTTGGTTTGTTATTGGTTACAACCTGTATTTTGTGCTAGACAGCCACTGGTGTGGCTGTTTCTGTGGGAAGGATGTGGTTTCAGTGTGTACAGAAGTGACTGGTGTGTTCTAAGGCAAATGTTCATCGAGTTTCATGTCTCTATCCAAACGTAAGCCAAACATGTCAGGTTGCAAATGGCAGAATGTTGAAGTCTTTGAGAGCTGAGACTAAGTTACATCAATTCTATACATACTTATTAAATATTCAGAATGTGCAGCTGTTTAAGGCCCATCTGTCATTGTCTTATTTCATTTTCATTATTCTGAGATTCAACCAGGTGTGTCTATGTGTTTACTTTCTAGGAAAGACTGTAGCATTAAAAGCAAGTCAAATCTTATGTCTTGGTTTTTGTCTTATAAAGCACAGATTTGAGCCGTTGGGGATGGTTCAGTACTGCTACAGGAAATCAGACCCAGACAACTTTTGTTTTCCGTCCAAATTGAAAGGCTTGCACTGTAAAGACGCCTGTGTGTGGTTTGACGAGTACGTAAAAGGTGACAAACTGCAGGAAGCAGGCTGTCACGCTCTAAAGACAGAGTCTGTATAATATGCATCATCTTCTGACCCATGAATCTCAATCTGAGTGAGAGAAAACTCCCCTTTAAAAAGTGTTAAATGGAGCTATGTGTAGTGTTTGTACTTTCAGTTATAAAGACATTCCCTAAATTATCTTTACAGTGTTAAGAATAAAAAGTGCATTGGATTATACAGATATGAACTGAATTTGTTTACACCAATGGTCCAAGGGATTTATGTGACCACTAGAGGGAGTAGTGAGTCACTCTTCTGGTCTACCATGGTGAGGAAAACTAACACCAGCGGACCTGTGATTGAGTGACCAGAGTCAAAGAAAGTAACGAAGTGATCAAATAAAAGTACTGTTGTTTTCACCACTGGACACAGCTCTAAATGAAAAGAATGGAGTTTGAAATCACAATGTTTCTTCTACACGGAAGCGTTTGATAATGAAGCTTATGAAAGTATAAAGTTATGTTATTATTAATTTTTGCTAAATTGGTCATCTGTTGATTCACGATTCAGACTAAACTGTGACAGATCTTAAATGCAGGTCTTGACAACACAACCCAAACAGAAAATGGAGGTGATTTGTGGTTTTACTGTTGCTGTTTTCTGTCTAAGGTAACAGGGCAATAATGTAAACTATCAGCTGAGGAAACACATGAAGATTATTATAAGACAGTGTTATTTTGGCCGACTGTCAAAACAAGTGGTTATGAGTTTTAGGTTGAAGAAGAAAACTTGATGATACCATAAAACAGATGTGTGTAAATAATGAGTTTTATACTTTATTCAGTGGGTGATACAGTATGTGGATATATAGTGTCGATTCATCTGTGGCTTTTGTAGCCATAATCAGGGTGTGATTTGTTGATGGTCTCCCCCCATCCCCCCCTCTGGTTTTTACATCCCTACTTCTGCTAAATGAATTTCATCCTTGGGAGGACGACCCCGTTAATGACTTGAAACCAATTGAAATAACAGGCATGTTGTAACTGAGTCTTTTTTTTTTTTTTTTTTTTTACACCTATAGGCTACATTGCTGGCACTAACTTTCACCTGAACCAAACTGTCGGCAGTCTTGGAATTCACAAATGTTACCCTGCACATGAATACATTGTATACCCTACCTATCTGTATATATCAGCAGGCGCGTCTGCAGACCTGAATTCAGAGTTACGCACGGATCCACAGATGGGGGGTGTGGTCCGTGCCATACTGAAAGTGAAACTTAAGATGCTTATAAGGTGTGGGGAATCAATAATTCGTAAGGGGGACAGGGAGAGATGAATAAAACGGGAATAATATGTAAGAGTGGGGGGGAGGGAATTCTTCAGAAGTACTCTCTCTCTCTCTCAAAGTTTAATGTCCAACTGTTCAACATGTAATAGGGCCTACCATTAACTTAAAAAATAATTAGGTCTGTTGATTGCTTGCTTTTTCATGATTAAAAGAACAACAACAAAAAAACATCCCCCCCTCTGTTTTTTTGACAAATTGTACCCTGGCCATAAGTGTGTTCTGGTAGACAACTTCCCCTGTTGTTTAAAGTTTGAAAGATCAGTATATGAAATCAAAAAAAAAAAAAAACATCTACCTTCTCTGTTACATTCAAGATTCAAGAATATTTATTGTCATTATGTGCACCTAACAAATGTAGCTTGCAGGTAGTTCTCGGCTAGATAAAAATATAAAAACACTAAAGAATATATACATCCAGACTATGTACATCATATTTAAAGTAATATATGATTTTTACATTTTTTATTTATTTGAATTAGTGTGTTTTTTCATACATTCAGACATTTCAAACATTATACATTTGTGCATGTTTAAAAACGAAAGAGTCTGACAAGGAATAGGCTGAAGCTTAAGCTTATTATGCCTACCCCCCTGTTCATATCACCAAACAAAATGAGATAAAATAACTACCAATGCCTTTTGCTTAGTAACAATAGCAACAACCAAAAACAAAACAATTCAATAGTTTGAGTATTCATTGACATTGACATTCTTCGTATGTTTTCTTGACATTTCTTTTAAACATAGTTTTAAACATAAATAACAATGATGCTGAGAAAATGTTTATCGGATTAAAACAGGTCACTTTAAACATGAAACCTCTGTTATTATGCATTAAGCTACATGTTTTTGCAGAGGTGCTTTTTTAAAATTAAAAAAAAAAAAAATTATATTCACTTATAAAAATGACAGTAAAGTTTGTCATGTTTTTCTGTATAATTATCCTCAAAAGAGTCTGAGGTAGATTTACTTATTTATTTTAGTCTTAAGTGATTGATTTAATTTGAATTAAGTTGCAGACAAGACCTTATTTAACATTACAGCACATTAATTCTTTGTCCTTTTTTGTCTTTTTTTTAAAATCCTCTTTGCATTCTTCTAAAATGAATGCGCAAAAGCTAAGCTGATAAAGCCCTCTTATCAGATAAGTGCTGGTGATGATGCCATACCACTGGTGGCTGAACATGAGTCACCCCCCTGAACACATCTCCTCTTCATGCTGGTTCATGTTCTGTGAATATGTGGCTTTTGGGGAGAAGAAGTTGGTCGGGGAGCTGAGGTCGGGCAGAACAATCGCGTCATTGAATGTGCTTCAGTTAAACAGACTGCTCATCGCTCTGTTGCCCTCTGCAGAATGTGTGACAGCACTTTTCTATTTGTTCCTCCTCAAAAATGCAGAAGCTCTTTCAAAATGCCAACAACACAATCTGCTTTAAACCGACTGAACCTCTAAGATCATCATACGATTGAAGAACAGAGTCAGTTCAGTTCAGACATGAGGGGGCTGTTTTATGTCTGTTTAGTTCCGAATATTAATGTTAATGTTGACATGATAAGCAACACTAAGTATGACAAAAATGATATCTATCTTCAAATGTTTTAAAACACATTGACTATTTTAAGACTTTTTATAGCTTTTCTCCATTTAACTCCATAAGAACAAGCAAACAAGAGATTTTTTTTATCTGTAACTCTATAACATTGACTTTAATTAGGATTGAGTATTTTATAATGAAAGGCAGGGCTCTTTCAGTGGGTTGTTGTTGTCCATGTATCTCATAGTGGATTTCTTGATGTCAGTAAATTGGTGCATGTTCATCTCGGTGATGAAAGGCTGTTGCACCGCAGATGTACATGGCAGTAGTAAATAATGGTAGCAAATAATGCAGTGAATGTATTGTTGTTTTCTTGTTCTCCTCAGACTGTTGATCGGTGCACCCAGAGCCAGAGCTTTAGGAAAACAGACAGCGAACATCACAGGAGGTCTTTATAGATGTGAAGTCACCCAGTCTAATGACTGTGACCGCATTGAATTTGATACTGAAGGTGAGGAATCCATCTGTAGATACAATCTGTCCCTTTTGCCCTTTTTTCTATTTAGCTCCGTCCATCTAAGCATCTTCATCTGAGGCACAAATGTTTTTGATTTTTGATTGATTGATGTATTTATTTCAAATATGAATGTCAAACCAGAAGAAAATAAATAAACAAAACACTTACACATTAGACATAAGACATATAATGCATATTCAAAAAGGAGTGAGAAGAAGTATAACTTATAAACTCCCACCCCTTCTCCTTATATAATTAATAACAATAATAACCTTCCGAGTCTAAGCATATCTATACTATATACTGTTTATATATGCTCAGAAAAGCTTCAAAAATTCACTATCATGTTTAGACTTTTTCCTCATTATAACCATTCTTATTAATGTATTGTTACATTTCGATAGAGGACATACGTTCCGAGAACAAGGAGAATCAGTGGATGGGGGTGACGGTGCAGAGCCAGGGACCAGGAGGAAAGATTGTGGTAAGTCATGAAGTCAGATGAAGTTAGATGTTTCCTTCTACCCTTCAGTTTCACCATTTTTATATTAAAAACAACTTTAACAATATTCCAGACGTGTGCTCACCGCTACCAGAGGCGCTTGTTTGCAAACACGCCCCAGGAATCCAGCGATATCATCGGCCGCTGTTACGTCCTGAGCCAGGATTTGACCATCGACACAACGTCTGACGAGGACGGAGGGAACTGGAACTTCTGCGAGGGCAGAGCCAGAGGTCATCAGATGTTTGGGTCATGTCAGCAGGGTCTGGCTGCCACTTTTACCAAGGACTACCATTATGTGGTGTTTGGAGCCCCAGGAGCGTACAACTGGAAAGGTCATCATCACTGACTGATTCAATGATATATAAGAGTTTCTGTCCAAGACTCATCATCAGATCTATAGAAAGGAGGGCTATTTTCACTTCAGATGATCAAAAAATCTAAATATTCAGAAAAAGAACAAAATAGATTATTTTAAAAACACCTTTCATGTACAGTATGTCTCTTATTTTGTGCTGCATGCTTTCTTTCACCCCTTCTACAGGTATTGTACGGGTGGAGCAGAAGAACAACACTTTAGTGAAAATGGAAGTGTATGATGATGGGCCTTATGAAGTAGGAGATGAAAATGTCTTGAACCCAGAGCTTGTGCCTGTACCTGCAAACAGCTACCTCGGTGAGTGTCAACCAGCAGAAAAAATATACATTTTTTATATGAACTTTAAAAGACCAATAACTATTTTTGACAACATTTAACCTTCACTTAAGTGATTTGACACAGTTTATTATAATATTATCATCTGCATTTTACATTTTTCAGTAATAATCAGGTATTTTCCTATATTTGATTTACAGATCATGTAGATGTTCATAAAAACACAGAAAACTGAAACAAAAGATATAATTAACCATTACATCTGTCAAATATGGGTTTTTATTGGTGAATCAGTTTTGCAGAATGTGATGGTGTTTCCGTGTTCATTACAGAGCCTCTGAACGTCCAAATGGATTGTATCTGATGCCGCTGAAAAGCTGAGAAACTGCATTTTTTCAGACTTATTTAAATGTATTGATAGGATTAGTGTTATAAAGGTTATTAAACGTTTTAGATCAGTAGATGCATTTGTTTGCTGGCGGCTGTTTTGGTCTTTGAGGGTTAATCAAAGGTTCCAGGGAATCACTAGGAGGTCTTAAAAGATACTGATTTCAATATTCTAATGAGAAGACATTATTTCATATTTAGAAATAGGACTTTACAAATGTAGTTGTCTGATGTTGCAATTGAAAATTTAAGAAATAATAACATTTTATGATACAATAAATATAGACTAAATTGCCCCAATCTTCTATTGTAAATGTTCAATTATGAACGTTCATCTTCACTACTGGTTATTGTAAGTTGGTCTTAAATTCAGAGTTGCATTAATAATTCTTAAATCCAATTTGCTATAACTTTAATATACATAATATACAGTGTTATGCACAGATTTAGAGTTTTACTTGAGGTTTGTCTTTGTTGTGGTTTTGGTTAATTTAAACATTTTCTGCAACTATTTGCATAAACAGGTGAAGTGTGGTGAGAAGGGCAGAGTAACTAATGACTTTGTTCATTGTGTGTATCATTATAACGTTGCATTATTACCTCCGCCAAGGAGGTTATGTTTTTGCCAGGGTTTGTTTGTTTGTTTGTTTGTTTGTTTGTTTGTCTCTTTGTTTGTTTGTTTGTTTGTCTGTCCGTTAGTGTGCAACATAACTCAAAAAGTTATGGACAGATTTGGATGAAATTTTCAGGGTTTGTTGGAAATGGGATAAGGAAGAAATGATTAAATTTTGGTGGTGATTGGGGGTGGGGGGGCCCACGGGGGGGGCCACTGATCAGCCTTGGCGGAGGTCTGCGCTCTCTGAGTGCTTCTAGTTACCTCCGCCAAGGAGGTTATGTTTTTGCCAGGGTTTGTTTGTTTGTTTGTCTGTTTGTTTGTTTGTTTGTTTGTTTGTTTGTTTGTTTGTTTGTCTGTCCGTTAGTGTGCAACATAACTCAAAAAGTTACGGACCGATTTGGATGAAATTTTCAGGGTTTGTTGGAAATGGGATAAGGAAGAAATGATTAAATTTTGGTGGTGATCGGGGGTGGGGGGGCCCACGGGGGGGCACGTTTGTCTGTCTGTTAGTGTGCAACATAACTCAAAAAGTTATGGACAGATTTGGATGAAATTTTCAGGGTTTGTTGGAAATGGGATAAGGAAGAAATGATTAAATTTTGGTGGTGATCGGGGGTGGGGGGGCCCATGGGGGGGGCCACTGATCAGCCTTGGCGGAGGTCTGCGCTCTCCGAGTGCTTCTAGTTCATTATAATGTTGCCAGGTGCAGATGTGGTGTTACTCCAATGACAATAAACCTGCTCTTAAATGGGAAATTCCTGATTTATGTGCAACATTTGTCACATTTTAGGATTCTCACTTGATTCGGGGCACAGTATCACCTGGAGGCGTGGCCTAACGGTGGTTGCTGGTGCACCGAGAGCCAATCACAGTGGAGCTGTGGTCCTGTTGAGGAAAGACAGTGAAACCTCCAATAGACTCTCTGAAGAGTACATTCTGTATGGGCCGGGACTGGGGTCCTCCTTTGGATACGACGTGGCTGTAGTCGACCTCAATCATGACGGGTGCGTAACATCGGTCAGTTATAGAAACAGAAAAAACAGACAGTGCATTGTATGTTAGTGGGAAATAAAAGTCTAGAGAAAATTACTTTTTAGTCAAATCTACAAACAGATTAATCCTTACAGTGAGACAAGTAGACAAATGTGACGTGTTTCCATCAATATGTGTCATTCAGAAACTGTCAAACTGTTTGTTCCACTATGCGTTTTTAATTTGTCTTTCCAACAAACAATTAAATAAAGAAAAGTAGTTTCAGTTCTTTCTGTATTGAATAGTCTATACTAGGGATGTCAAACATATTGCTTATGGGCCACAACTGGCCAGCCAAAGGTTCCACTGTGGCTCGCAGGATAAATTTGCAAAGTGCAAAAACACTGAAGATGTTAATGGTCAAGGGTGTCAGATTCACTTCAGTTCACGTGCCACATACACCAAGTGGGTCAGAACAACAAATAATAGCACAATAACCTATTAATAATGACCACTCCAAATTCTGGATTCCAAACTTTTAACAATATTATGCCTGTTACTAAATTGTTTGTACCTTTGTAGATCTGATCTGTAATGCACATGTATAAAGGATAAGTTGAGGCATAATATTGTTAAAACTGCACTTAGTTTTCTTACAAAATTTCAGGTTTTTCAGGTTATTCACATTTTTGTGAAAGGATAGTTTGTAAATATAAACATTTTCATAATTTAATTTTACTTTTTTTTTACCAAATCAAAGAATTTTTTTTTATTATTTGCAGGTAATTTTGTTATTATTGTACTGGTCTGGCCCACTTCAAATGGGGCCAAATGAATGTGGCACCTGAACTAAAATATGTTTGACACCTTGCTCTGTTTGATAATGATAATATTTATTTTATTTGTTTGTTTTAGGTGGCAGGACATAGTGGTTGGAGCCCCTCAGTTCTACATGAAGGACAGGGACATCGGAGGTGCTGTTTATGTTTACATCAACAAGGCTGGACGCTGGGACAATATCGTTCCAATACGTCTCAACGGGACCAAAGGCTCAATGTTCGGACAGTCAGTGGAGAACATCGGAGACATCAATCAGGACTCATATGAAGGTAACTAGGAACAGCTTATATAGTAGGTTTTCGTGATCAGCTGCTGTACTATAACCAGTTTCCTCTGTCACACAGATATCGCCGTTGGAGCGCCTTATGATGACGCCGGGGCAGGAAAAGTCTACATTTATCATGGATCTGCACAAGGAATCAACACCACTCCTGCACAGGTTGCTTTGCAGAACTTTCTTTCAATGTTTGCGCAATATAAAAAATTTCAATAAGTGAATATAATAGAATTTGAGTAAAATGTCTTAAGGTATAGTTTCAACAAGTCCGCCAACATGGAACTGGTAACCACATCACAACCCAGATATATGTTGTGTAGATCGAGGGAAACTTAAAATTTATCACTAGCAATGAGTATCACATTTAGTGGCATCTAGTGGTGAAGTTGCAGATTGTAGCCTCATGAAAACCCTCGCCTCACCCTCCTCTATGGTGGCTGCTAAAGTGAAAAAACGAAAGCTTTAGTGTTTGTTTTGTCTACACTGGCCATAAGTTAGGGGATAAAAAACTGTAGTCCACACTCACATGTAGTGGGTAATGGTAACATACCTTAAAGCTGAATATTACCTGTGATAAAATGAAAAAAAAGCAGAAGAAAAAAATGTTATAAGATGGGGTGGTAAGAAAGAACGGAACAAACCACCTCCCTCTAAAGACCTAAATGACCCATTCTACAGCAAAAAAAATGCTATCAGGTGAAAATATACTAATGAAAGCATAATTACTAGATTATTTTGATCCACATAGATCGTACACATTGAACCTTTAACACATTTAGATGAATCTTTCTGAAAATCGCAAAAATGTTTCACCTAAGCCTTCACATTTTACTCACAGTTGACTCTGTCTTTACAGATCCTCACTGGAAAAGAACACAACATCCAGTTTTTTGGATATTCTCTGGCAGGAAACATGGATTTGGACACTAATTCTTACCCAGATCTGGCTGTGGGCTCTCTGTCAGACACAGCTCTAATTTACAGGTAAATGTCTCCTCATTCATTATAAATGTGTTTAAAAGCTACTGATTTTTCCAATAACTGCAATGAATAACCTTTCCTTCAGGGCACGGCCAGTCATTAACATCCACAGGAATATCAAAATACATCCGCAGGAAATTGACCTTTCAGTTAAAACCTGTGGTGACAGCATTTGGTATGTATTTTCTATTGCAATGTTTTAACAGACCTCATAGTCAACCTCCATCTGCTCTAATTCATGAGTCTTTTTTCCACCCACAGCCTTACAGTGGATGCATGCTTCTCCTACAGAGCCAACCATGCATCGTACAGCCAAAGGTTAAGTAAGTGAAGTGTTAATAAGTGACTTTTTTCCCAGGATTCAGGGTCATACATTTTTTTTTTTTTTTTTTTACATATTCTCGGTTTCTTTACTGCAGCTGTCAGTTACTCGGTGGAGGCTGATGGAGTTCGCAGGAAACTGGGGCAGCCTTCCAGAGTGATGTTTCTGAATAAATCCCGCACTGAAACAGATTACTACTTCAACGGCACCTTGGACCTGCGTGGACAAAACCAGGAAACATGCATTAAGTTAAAAGCCAAGCTAAAGGTAAAACATATCGATCATTCTGTTAAATCACATTTGCAGGATTTAATGCACTCAGTGAGAAGCAACTTTTCTGTCCTTTGTTTTTGTAGTGCTTTTTCATGGAATACAGAAACACAAAAACATGCATATATGAAATTAACACATACAACTCATACATTACCAGTATATACGTTCAGCTTTTGCATTAAGGGCTACTTTCCCTGCTTTCCCCTCATAGAAAACAGGCATTAAAAAAAGGATATTAGACTACCTTAAGTCCAGAAGCAGGGTTTTCCTAAGAGACTATATGTAATGTAAAATCAGTGAGGAGAGCATCACAACTAAATAAAGGACTTTTCCTAGATGTAACGGTTGTAGTTGGTCGCTAGTTGACTTCTTTAACAAGTAAAAATTTACTTTTGGGTGTTATTTATTTTTTTCATCTCTGGTAGTTTTTCACATTTTTCCCAAAATTACCTCTAAAGTTTCCACATCTTTGTGTAAATCTTCCACAAACGTCCACAAAAATGCTGGTATGAACATGAATTACCCTTTAATAATAAGCAGGAGTGAGCGTTGACCGCCTTTTTTTTTTTTTTGAATCAATAATATAGTAAATAAGAAACGTAAATAAATATCTAATAGATAAATGTAATGGATAGTGGTTGAAAACTGGGCAAAGCAGTAATTACAATATTACATATACAACATATTCTACTGTATAATTCTCTATTATATAGAGATAACTAGAGTACCTGAGCCCTCGAAGAAAAACCTCTGAAGAAAACTTAATGACTAATCTTTTATATAAAACTTTAACAGTCTGTGCCCAGTAAATTGTTACCGGAGGAGAAAGGAGGAAATAATTAAATAGATAATACTGGTTAAAATATCAATCTCTAATCAGAAAGAGAAGAAAAACTAAATAATTTAACTAAAAATATCCAAAGAAAAAATCTCTAAACTCAAATGCAACAACTATTTCGACCAGTCCATTTTTTCACTAAATGAATTACAGTTAAGAAGAGCTTGAGTTAGTGTCTAAAACTGCCTTTCACAATCTTATAGTAACAAAATAGATCACAGAGCTACTTTTTTACTGTCAGAGTAAAATACATGAGAACAATATGGTGTGTGTTCATTTTCTTGATTAAGACAAAAGAAGAGTTTTCTTTAGAAATATTTAATACAGGTTGACATCAACAAAGGAGTGAGAGATGTAGAGGAGAAACACAGATATTTGTAAAACACGGAACATGATGAAAATAATACAAAATATAAAAAAAAGATAAAAATGACAAAAAAAATGCACCAAGACAGAAATTATGTAAAACTTAAAATGATGTAGAAGACATAACACAATGAAAATGATGTAAAAGGTAAAAATGCTGTTAAACATGCAACTAGATGAAAATGGTATAGAAGATAAAAATGATGTAACAAGACAAAAACAACATAAAAGATAAAGATTATTGAAAAGATGCAGCTAGATGGAAATGATGTAAAGAAAAAAACACAATAAGATGAAAATGATGTTAAAGATAATGATGCAAAGAGACAAAAACATGCAGCTAAGCTGAAAACAACAAACAAATAAAAGATGTCATTCATGCATTACATAAACTTGGGTCTAACACTGTGTACTATTGACTTTCTTTAAGGACAATATTAAAGATAAGCTACGTAGCATTCCCATCGAGGTCTCTGCAGAAATCGTGGGTACGAAGCGTCAGAGGACAAAGAACGGACTTCCTCCTCTCATGCCCGTGTTAGACTCCTCCCAGCCGAGCAAAGACGTCACTGAGGTAAAAACCGGACTGAAAAATGGATTATTAAACACACAGTTTATGAAGCTAATAATGTACTATTTTCATTATTGTGCAGGTCAGCTTTCTAAAAGAAGGATGTGGAAGTGACCTGGTTTGTCGCAGTAACCTGAAGATGCAGTACAGATTATTCTACAAGCAGAGTAACCAGGACTTGTTCTTCCCAGTACCAGTGTGAGTTCTTTGTTCAGTGTTGTGGGTGTTGTGAGCCTTTTTTGATGGTGATGTGTTACAGACATGACAATCAGATGGAGAATAAAAGCAATGCAATAAAAAAAATGAGCTCAACCTTAAGAAAACCAGTGGTAGTATTTATGTTTTGGTTTTTCGACGCAGCTCTGGTACCCTCTGAAATATATATTAAAAAAATATGATGAGTGATTTATTACCATTTATTACAATATTATCCTCTTTTTTTTTTTTTTTTTTTTTTGCATTTTATTAAAAAATCAGGTATTTTCCCATATTTCATTTACTGACCATGTAGATTTTCATAAAAACTCAGACTGAAGTTGAGAGTTATTATATTACCCAGAGAAAACTGAAGAAAAAGTGTTTTTTTTTTTCAGCAAAGATACCAGTAACTGAAGATAAAAACAAGTGTCTCCAGCTACTGTCATTTATCAAACTCCATGAGTTTTACTGGTGAATCAATTTTGTAGAAGATGATGGTGTTTCCACGGCAACTAGGGAGCCTCTGAATGGATTAGTGGATCAACAGGTATTAAACATTTTACATCAGTAGATGGTTTTGGTTGTCAGTGGCTGTTTGGGTCTTTGTGGGTTAATGTTTTAAAATCACTTATAAGTTATAATACGTAGATTTCTGTATTAAAATTTCTGAAGGCCTTTGTTATGTATTTTGTTGACCTACAAACATTAAATTGTTTGCGACAATTTGTAGAGCAATACAGTATTTTACTCATTCTAATGACCTGTTGATGGCATCATGTCTTTACTTACATTACTTGCAGCTATTTCAGTTTAAAATGACATAACATATACACTGTTGCCAATAAGGGTGGAATAAAATATTTGTACCTCATCTCATGAAATGATTGTGACAATGTGATTTATCATTCACTGACAAAGTGTAACTGGGACTCAGTATATTTTCATTGTACCTGGTCAGAGGTGATTACTGATGTGTATAAATAGGAAGAAAAAGAGGAATGTATCTGACAAAAAACCAAAAAACAGTGTACATAATGACATAACCTACATCACTAAGCATAATGGGAACTACTTGTTTTATTTTGAATTAGAGACACTTGGGAGAAGAAGTTATAACCTATGAATCTCATCAATCAGCTGTTTAATATATGAGATACATGTTTTTCTTAGATCAGTTGATTAAAATCTAAATACATTTAATTGCTAATCATGTAAAATAACAAAAAAGAACAGAACATCACATCTGATGAGCCACACTATCAAGTGACTGCATCTATGCTGCGTTCTAACTGTGAAAGATCATGGAAGCAGCTGGTGATCAGAATTTTGTTGCAGCTCTAAAACTGTATAAACTTAATTAACTTGATGGGAATATGATCGATCCAATCCAATCCACTTTATTTATATAGCACATTTAAACAAGAACATTTCCAAAGTGCTGCACATCATAAAAACAATAAAACAATTTAAAGAAATACTAAAAACAATGAATAAGTACATAAAATTACAACAATGCTCTATATAAAACAATAAAATCAAATAGTTAAAGTAATGAAATCTATAAAAATAAATAAATAAATAAATAAAAGACACAGAGGACCACACAACTCATGTGGAGTTAAAAGCCAGAGAATAAAAGCGGGTCTTAAGATGATGCACAAATCACTTGTTTATGAACAAAAACATTGGAGATAAGTGTTTTTTGTTGTTTATGTTCCTGCAGAAAAAACAACATCCCTGTGTTTAATCTGAATTATGAGAGGAAGGACTTGGCTCTGCAGGTCACAGTCAACAACATGAACGGAGACGACGCGTACGAGGCCAAGCTCAACGGGACGTTTCCAGACACTTTGTCATATTCTGGAGTTCGCCCACATCAAACAGTGGTAATAAAAGACTAAATAATGTACTTCCATAAAGCATACAGAGTATCACGGGCATACTGTGTGATTATAAGGTGTTAGGGTTGTTGCAGGTGTTCAGTTTGTGTGTTTATTTCCAGGTAGAGAAGCAGATCACCTGTAATGCCAATCCGAACGGCTCCCAGGCAGAATGTGAGCTGGGAAACCCCTTTAAGAGAGACTCAGAGGTACAGACTTCTCAGTTTTACACAATAGTGAAGCTTAAATAAAAGTTTTTAGTCCACTACTGCACTTTAGTAGAAATTTGCAGTTCTTTACATGTATACTTCCATTTTTTTTTTCTGCCACCATATACATCTACTCTTCCGTTTCAGAAGCAATCATTGTACTTTTCCTCCACTAGTTTTGTCTGACAGCTTTAGTTACTTGTCAAATTACAGTTTTTCATGTGTTCCTGTGCAGTGAAAACCACATATCTCCAAATTTACTGATTTTGATAAACTGAAAATTTAATTTATATGTTGAATTTCATATTCTCCTCCTTCTTATGGTCCAATGAATCTTCTTGGATTTACCTGATAATGCATTGTCACTCATGAAGTGTGGATTTTTTCAAGATATGTGGATCTCCTGG
The DNA here is from genome assembly GCF_902148855.1 of Sphaeramia orbicularis. Taxonomy (NCBI): domain Eukaryota; kingdom Metazoa; phylum Chordata; class Actinopteri; order Kurtiformes; family Apogonidae; genus Sphaeramia; species Sphaeramia orbicularis. The sequence goes on from NC_043977.1 coordinate 22,791,094, forward strand.
GACATTTTTATTTAACCTTTATTTTGCCAAGAAGTCCCTTGAGATCGGATCTCTTTTACATGGGAGCCCTGGCCAAGAGCCTGAACAGATGCAACAGCAAGTAACAAATGGGCATAATGATACAACAACAATATAATACAGTTTCATTTAAGAATAACATGTGGACATTTCTGTTTATTTATGTGTTATAAGAGCCTTAAACTCGCCTAAAGAATTGAGTCCAGGAAGTTGTACTGAGTTCTGGATGTGGCTCCAGGTCCAGGAAGCAGCACAGGACAAGCTCCTGTGTATTATGATGATCTTATAGAATATGACACATTGCTTTAGCTCAGTGGTTCTCAAACTTTTTTACAGTGGAGTACTCCCTGAAATATGTGTTTTTAGCCAAGTACCCCCAACTCTCACTTCAGCATTTTTGACTGAAAAAATTTAGGCATAATTTGTTCCTGTTCCAAAGGTATCTGTTTATATTTTAAAAACTTTGTAAACAAACAGCATATATTTAACTGTAATATATATATATATATATATATATATATATATATATATATATATATATATATATATATATATATATATATATATATATATATATATATATAAACACAGTTTTTAAAGTAAATTTTGTGTGCAAAATATAAACTGAAAACTGCCCTCTTTCACTGATTAGAAAAATAAATAAGTTGCTCATTAATTAATAAAGGAACTTTTCATCAACAAAAAATAATTACTTAGCTACTCAAATAAACTCATTTTGAAGCTTAAACAAGATGACTGGCAATAAAACTATTATATGAATGTATTTATTCTGTTTTATATTTCAGCATTAAATCTCATTATTTATTTTTGTATTCAGTACATGAGGACTTATTTAATGTATTTTAGTAGTTCAGAAGTAGTTCAGATTAGCTGAACCATAACCATCTACAGCAGGAAAATGAATCCAAAAACATCACATATTACTGTAAAACACTGAAACGGATTATTTTACTGCACAACGAGCACTAAGGTTTTGAATTAAGGGCTTGTGCTTGTAGTGGAGGATTTTCACAGTGTGCCGTCAGTACTTTCACTCAAGCTAATGATGTTTTTCTTTTTCCCCACTAGACTACATTTTACATCATCTTGAGCACTGCTGGAATAACACTTGACACCAAAGAGATCAGCATCGACCTGCAGCTCCAAACGTAAAACACTTAATTCTCTGAAACATGATGATTGTGAATTCCCCATCGTAGTCATTAATAGAAATAAATATACTGTGTGTATTTTTTTCTTGTAGAACAAGTGTGCAAGAAAACATGGCCATCATTCAAGTGAAGGCTAAAGTGATGGTTGAATTGCCTTTGTCAGTCAGTGGGTGAGTGTGTTGTTAAAGACTATTTGACTCTAGATATGAGCAGAAAAACAGTGTGTGAAGTGAATATTTTTGCTTGTTTTGTTCAGACATGCCAGTTCTAATACAGTTCATTTTGGTGGGATGGTGAAAGGAGAAAGTGCCATGAAGACAGAAGAAGAAATTGGAAGTTTGATTAACTATCACTTTACAGTAAGTTCACACATTCAGCCTCACACTATTCTAAGATAAAATATGCCTTTATTAGTCCAACAAAGGGAAATTATTATTTTATCACATGCTTTAAAGGAGTGATATTTTGTTGTTTTAAATGGAATTATGCTTTTTAAAACATTTCCCTGGGTCTACATAAACTGTAAATGCTATGCTTGGGTCTGAATTCTTCATTAATTAAACTCCACAGGTCCATCTTCAACCCTATTTCTGAGTAATGACATGAGAAAGGTCGTTTTGAGCGCTGGCCCTTTAAATCCAAATGAGCCACTTCAGGCCCCACCCCCTCCAGGTTGTTGACTGTGCTGCTCTGTCCCGTTCAGCCACTTGTGTTCATTAATACAACCAAAAACTGAACATTTTAGGTAATCAGCTCAAAGTTTGGACATATTTTCAGTTTTTCTGCTGATAAACAGTTATGGGGTACTTCGCAAATTGTTCGTCAGAAGTCTTGACCTTATCTGTGCAAATGCAAATGTCATGATGTAACTAGTTATAAAGCGTAACAAATTAAGAAGGAATTAAAACAGGTTGTAGAAATCCACTCAGTTGTTGCCAAAATGAATATAATGATATCTTAGCAGCACTTGGAGGGTTCAAATTCAAACTTTATGAACTATTAGGGTCCATATACACAAATAAGTGTACCAAAGACTAATAAAAGTAGGTTTACAAAAATATGACCCCAGTAAAAAACAAAACAAAACTGTGTCTGATTCAAATTAATCTGAAGATGATCCTCAACAGCAGCTAACTGCTCCTAATGTGCTAAAGCTAATGCTAGGTGCTATGTGTGCATTAGAATGGGTAAAATGCAGAGAATGGATTTCTTTATTACCTCATGAGGCTAATAAAGTGAGTTAAACTGTAACCTGAAACCTTTCACATCATCCCAGTAACTAACTCATGTTTCAAGTCCCACAGGTTTATTCTGAACTAGGAAGGTCTGTGTAATGTACAACAAAATGTCAGGATTCACACTCACTAAGGCTATGTTTACACTGCAGGCAAAAATGGCCCCAATCTGACTTTTTTCGCCTATAATATGACCCATATCTGATTTTTTTATGACAGTTTGAACCAAGGTTATTATCGTTAACGAAAACTAATGAAATGACGAATACTAGAATTGAAAAACCATTTTTGTTAACTGAAATAAATAAAAACTATAATTAAAAGAAAAAAATGATAACTAACTGAAACTGTATTGTGTGTTTAGAAAACTAACTAAAACATTTAGAAATGATGGATAAAATTCTCTTAGTTTTCGTTTTTGTCAGTGTCGGACTGATATGAAATCGATTGATTTCACTCGAGCAATTTTAGCTGGTGACACCTTACGTCACTTCACCATTCGTCACTTCTCGTCACTTGTCATGTAGAGTCGTCTTCTCGTCCCCACTCTACCTGACCAGACAGAGATTAAAGTTGGGAGAAAGCAGAGTCCTGTATGGGATTTATTTGAATACGACAGCTAAGAAGATAAAAGATATAAAAAAAACTAAAACTAATACTAGAACTAAACTGAAACTAAGCATTTAGAAAAAAATCAAAACTAATAAAAACTAGAAAACCTGCTCTAAAAACTAATTAAAACTAACTGAATTAGAGGAAAAAAAGTCAAAACTAAATAAAACTAAACTATAATGAAAAATCCCAAACTATTATAACCTTGGTTTGAACTGCACAAATCTGACTGTGGTCTTAAATCAGATACATATTTGATGTTTTGTAAATCACAGTGGATCTAAAAAGACACAAAACATTTAGTAACAGGCATATTAGAATATTGTTAAAATGGCACTTACTTTCCTTAAGACATTTGATGTTCATATTTTTGGCCCGCAGGCTGTATATTTGACAAACCTGCCTTAGTTTGTAACAAAACAGCTTTGTTCCTGCTGCTGTCACAGAGTTAAACAACCAATATTTTGCACATTATTTATTTATTTGCTAATTTTTGAATTTATCTTGTATTCCTGTAGGTATTGATCAGGTTTCTTCCTTTTTATGGGTTTTTAATTTTCTTCAAACTTCTTTTAACCTTGGTTTAGTCCACAGGTTTACTTTATCTTTTATCACAGTCATTCTTTTTGTCGGCCAATTTCTCTTTTCTCTTTTATGTCTTGATCGGTTTAACCTGGAGCACTTTTATTGTATAATGTCTAGAGTCAACTCATGTCGGGGCTTCATGTTACATGTCATTGTGTTTTGAGAAGTGTCAAAAGGATGTCATCATCTGACTGCAAAACAAATCTATCTGCAGGTTTAAATAAAGTAACCTGAACCTGAACCTGGGTTGACAGTTGTCTCGTGGGCTCTTTTTCAAGCCTCAGCTGAAAAAGATGCAACAAGAATGAAAAACATGTAAGAGACTGAAAAAGAAAAACAAAAAAATAGACTTTCAGAAATAACATATAACATCTGCTGTGTGTTTTGTCGGCATCACTAACCTTTTAGAAACCATTATTGACATTTTATCGCTGTGACAGATGTACAAAAATTCCAGCAAAAATTCAAAGTCATACATTTGAATCATACATTTTTGTACATTTATCTTTTGGATCTCTATTAGAAAAAGTTCAGGAACCGCTGTTACATAAGAATTAATTTTCCCAATTAAAATAGAAGATGAGTTTATAAGTGATGACTTTATCAAACCCATGTTAAATGTAGAGGGAAGATATCAGCCATAAAAGATGAAGAAGCAACAAGATTAAAAACAGAGACATGACAGTTGTAAGTTAGTGGTTTTTCTTGACTTTATCTAATAATCTAGCAAAGTGCATTCATTCAATACAGTTTAAGTGGTGGAAGAATCAGTAAAAATGTAGATTTATGACAATTCATGATGTAAATTTAAGTTCTGGGGAAACAAAATTAACCTGTATTAAGTGCACAAAGGTCTCTCATGTTACATAATAAATAACTGCTTATGAATATAAACATTAATTTGAGAGGGTTCCTTGTGTTATTTAATACATTATTTATCTGAGAAACTCTTCCACATACAAGCAGATTTGGGATTATGACTGAAATATTCTGAACTGAAATGATGTTGAATTGAAATGAACTGATCTCTACATTGAATTGAATCAAAAATCAGTGTCTAAAGCCGCTGTGTGACTGTATTTTCATTCATGAATATTATCGTATTGTTTTTCCTCGCAGATAAATAACTTGTGGAGGTCTCTGAAGCCTTCTGTTCAAGCCTCACTCCATATCCAGTGGCCCAAATCAGATAAAAATGGAAAATGGCTTCTGTACCTGGTGAAGATAACTGCGAAAGAAGGACCGCATGACATCCGCTGCTCTCCAGAGTCTGAGATCAACCCCCTCAAACAAATTAAGGTAATGTTACTGAACCCTAGTTTCCACGTTTCACAATTAAAACCAATAAACAAGTGTGTAAATGAGATACTGTGTGCTTTCAGGAGTCTTCTGCATCCAGGACAAAGCGAGAAATCGGAGAAAGAAAAGCTGTCAAAAAAGTATCAGACCAAAGAAAGAAAGTTTTGGTGAGATTTGGTTTGAGTGCATTCATGTTTTGTGAGAAAGGTGTAGTTGGCTTTATGAAAACCACTTCTTTCTTTCCTTGTAGTCTTGTGAGAATGAGCTGAAATGTGTGGTGTTGAAGTGCCCCCTGCAGGGACTGGACGGTACTACAGTAGAGCTCAGATCTCGGCTGTGGAACTCCACTTTTCTTGAAGTAACACTTTGAATTTTATCAACAACAAACATGTAAAACAGGGGTGTCATACTCATTTTAGTTCAGTGGCCACATACAGCCCAGTGTGATCTCAAGAGGGTGGACCAGTAAAATAATTGCATAATAATCTGTAAATAATAATCCAAAATTTACTCTGTTTTAGTGTAAAAAAAAAGTAAAATTACATTATAGAATTGAAATAACCATGTACAACCTGAAAATTCTTAAGAAAAATATGTACAATTTCAACAATACTATGTCTCATTTTATTATTAACACAAGTTACAGATCACAGTGGATCTACAAATACATAAAACATTTAGTAACAGTTGTTAAAATTTCACTTTTTTTTTTTTTTCCAGACATTTTGAGGTTATTCATATTTGTTCAGGTTATTCACATTTGATTCTGAAAGGATAGCTTGTACATATTTTCAAAATGTAATTTGACTTTTTTCACATTAAACCGAGAAGAAAATTTGGAGTTGTCATTATTTATAGCTCATTTATGAAATTATTTTGCTTGAGATCACACTGGGCTGAACTAAAATGAATTTGACATCCTTGACGTTCACATTCATCGTACGTTTAACAACATCTGTTTGAGGATGTGACTGTGTTTCCTAAGCAGCTGTTCTTGTTTTCAGGATTATACCTCTGTCACACCTTTGGATATAATCGTGAAGGCCTCGCTTGTGCTTCAGACGACGGCTAAAAATATGATCCTGAGAACTCCAGACACTAATGTAAGTAACTCAGAGGTGAGGATTACAGTTTGTTACGGAGGTCTGATTCTAAATGGTCTGATCTGTTGAAGGTGACGGTGACGGTCTACCCACCAAACATAGTGACTCCATATGGAGGCGTCCCCTGGTGGATCATACTGGTGGCTGTTCTCGCTGGAATCTTGATTTTAGCTTTATTAGTGTATCTACTCTGGAAGGTGAGTATGTTACAGTAACTTACATCTGTGTTTCTGTAAAAGAGTAATGATAGTGTATGAAAATAAATGAAAAATATATCTACAAAGCAGATGGATGGAATATCATGTTGGATTAAAGAGACTTAAAACAACAGTTAAGACTATATTGTGATAAAAAAAAATACAGTGATAAACTTTTACACAAACAGTAAAATCAGCAAATGATGTCAGTAACATCATAAAACCAACAATAAATCAATGAAAAGAAGCAAAAAATTCTGAGTTTTAAAAGATTTTTAAGCTTCTGTCATTTACATATTGGACAATGTAATATTGATGTTTAATATTGTTTCTGTTTATTGTTAAATTGGAGTGTTTCTAGATTTTAAACTTTCTAGACTAAAAAATGTACTTAGAAAATAGACATTATATTAAGCAACAGGTACTAAATATCATGAAAAAAACATGTAGAGACAAATTACTGCGTAAACAACAAAATTGGGAAACAGTACAATAAATAATAAACAGAAAATCAATAAAAAGCAAGTCTAAAATATTGGATTTTTAGTTAAAGGTAGAAGAATGTGGAAAATATAGCATCAGTACTAAATATTTATGTTTATTGCTTTGAAAACTTACTTACTTCATTAGACTTTTCTAGACTAAATATTGACCAGAAAATAGACATTAAGCAACAGTTAATACAATTTCATGATAAAAAAAAAAAAAAAAAAAAAGATAGAAAAAGATAAGAGAAAAAGAAAAAGATAGTGCTTCTGTGGTTGACTGTGATTTACTTAGTTGGCTAAATATCACCAAAATTATCATTTTTTGTAACTTAAATGGACTTTGCCATCTTTGTTGACTGAATATTTACTCAGAAAATAGAAATCTTTAACTTCTCAGCGGGGTGGATATAGTTCCAGATTAATTAGATTGCAGATTAAAAAAGAATTTTAAAAAAACTATTTACAGTTTTAAAAGCATAATTAATAAAAAAGAAAAAAAGAAAAAGAATTTTAACGAGAAGCAGACAGTTTTAACAAATACACAACAAAATTAGATGCTTTTTTTTATTGAAATAGAGCTGTAATGTATACATGTGGTAGTCATTGTTATGTGAAAACTCATATTAAATACAACAGATGTGCACAAGGAACTGTTTTATGAGGCTCATGATGCTAAAAATAGAAGTAATACATCCAGTTTTTGTAAGAATAACTGAGCAGCAGCTTTAGACGGTACAGATAAAGTCTACAGTCATGACACATTTATCTTCACTGTGTTTGATCTCATATTGGCAGATAAATATTAATGACTAAACGTGTCACTTAACAATTCATCACCTTGCTTCCTCTCAGTGTGGTTTCTTCAAGAGAGCAACTAAAGACCAATACGATGCAGCGTATCACAAGGCAGAGATCCATGTTCAGCCCTCTGACAAAGACAAACTGTCTGCTGAGGCCTGATTTATCCTCTGAACAGGGGTAAAAACAAGCTGACGCCATGGAGTGTGATCACTGCAGCGACTAATCACCTCACTTTACGCTTCTGGAAAACCTTAACAACTAAATCAGCAAACAGAAAAATTCAATCAGACACGTATTATACCAAAGCGATCGCACACAAACACTGAAATACAACCGAGACACAGTGAATATGCACATGTCTCTGTGTTGGTTTGTGCTGTGTTATGCAACAGCAAGAAAAAGTATGTGAACCCATGAGTTTTCTGCATGAATCGGTCATAAAATGGGATCTGATCCAAGTCAGAGAAACAGAATGAACCTTAAATCTCTATTATATTTTCTCTTAATGAAAAAATAAGAGGAATCAATCAAACTGTCTTAATCTGATATGACTTTATTTATGTGCTACCGAAAAAAAAAAGTAAATCTGAGAGATAATATGTTGAAGTGAAATATACTTATTTCCCAAATATGTCCTTTTGTTTAATTATTCATTTTCATTTTTATTATTTCTGATACAAAGGTGTTCAGATGCTGCACTTCAGTTGACAAATAAGATATTTTTCAACTACAAATTTAATAATAAATCATAGAAATTCCTCTAAAACATAAATTTATCTAAATTAGATTGTATTATGTGTTTCTGTGTATTTAACAAATACTTCCTGGGCCAGGATGTTTTTCTCTTGTCTCAGTAAATGTGACAAAATAGTGGTCAAGGGAAAAATAACACAGCCCGGGAAATATTTGTTCAGCACACAGAAACACATAATATAATCAAATTCAGATTATTTTATATTTTAGATGAATTTCTATGATTGATTATTAAATTTTGTGGTTGAAAAATATCTGATTTTATACTATATTGTCTGACTGAACACCTTTGTGACAGAAATAATAAAGATAAAAGTAAATAATTAAACAAAAGGACATCTAATGGACACAGTGGAAACAGATTTTTCCCTTTAACATGTTATCCCTCAGATTAAAAAAAAAATCCCCATATTTATGCATATATATCAGATTTTCTTCAAAAGGAAAACAAATCTATGGCCCTTTGTCCTGCTGCAAATAAATACATTTTTAAATTCTGAGCATAATGGACAGTCAAACAGTCAGCATTCAGACCCTGTTTTCTTTAATTTGATTTTGCTGCAGCTAAAGTCCTTTTACTTGCTTTCCTGTTCTGGTCCAAAGTCAGCTGTTTGCACATGGCACAGCACCTGCCCTTTTATGGTGTTTAGTGGGTGTGGTCACATGCTAATTAAACTATTGACCACACCTGTTCCATTTATTATCAAAGTGAGATTCATCACACCTGGGGTAGAACACGTTTGGACTTTAAGAGCGTTTGGTGCTTCCGGAGTTGGTTCCTCTTTTTCTCCAAATGAAAAAATTAGAGAAATTCAATGGAATGTTGCTGTGCCCATTGTTTTTGTCACACCAGTTCACATTTTTTGACCAATTTCTGTAAAAAAAATTAGGAAATTCACATGGGTTCGCTGTTTTTCTTGCCAGTGTATTTGTATAATATGAGTCTCTGAATTTTGGTAAAAAAATAACACTTTTCTACCAACAGGCTTAATCTTTTCCTTCCTGTTTGCTCTGCAGGTGCTTTTGCTGACACTTTTTCTGCTTGGCAGCTTGATGTAGCCGATCCAAACCTGCAAAGCATGCCTTACTATTCTTTCACATCTCTCCTCTGTTAATTACTGAAGATAAAGGTGTTTTTCTTAAATTAATAATAATAATTCATTCCTTTAGTGTGGATTCTTCAATCGCTCCAAGCAAGATGACAACGTACCTCGATACCATGCTGTGCGGATCAGGAAAGAGTCTCCAGAGGTTAATGCTGGGAAAGTCAAACTTGATGCTTTTGATAAAAAGCAGTGGATGACGACTTGGATCGACAATGAAAGTTACTCATGACTGACTTTTTCTCTTTTTACAGACGTGTTTAAACCCACTGTACTTTGTTTTTCATTCATTTGTTGAACACAACCCTCAATAATTCATGTCCTTGAACTTTGACACTGTATAAATAATGAAACATTTTTGTAAGTTTTGTAAATAGTGAAAAACTTTCGCACACACTGTATATTTATTTTTTTTTTATAAAGTCTTGCAGCCAAAGAATTTTTTAAAGTCTTAATTCTGCCCTGGAGCAGGAGCAGAGGAAGACAAAGTTTGCTGTTTTTATGGAGATGTGTGATGTTAAACCTTACATCATGTTAAAAACCTAAGCCTGAGCAGGAAAGGTACAATCAGCTCCAAATAATATGAATGTGTATGTGCACATTTTTACACTGTGGTTCATGTTCGCTATCTTTTAACGAAAAACATGTGCTTTGTCTTATGTGGAACGACTTTTAGGTACATCATCACGCCCTAGTAATAATGGATACACATTAAATACAACAAGTGGAGACCATTTTTGTTCTGTTCAGATCTCTAGAGCCTTTAGGGTAGCGTCCACTGTACTGTAGATCAGCACTGAAGTAAGGATCACTTTTGTTTTAGAGGAATCTAAAGGGAACAAAGTGAAAGTGAAAGTCAGAGTTGGTGCCTCTGCTGATGAATTGTGAAGTCGAATAAAAAAACTTTCCAACTGAGTGTGGCTGTTGTTTCATTACCATTAGCTTTGTCCTATGAAAAAATAAAGCCAGTATGATGCAGGTGCAACTTTATACGCTTATGCAGGAGTTTAACAGTATTTATGCAGGGCTCCTTTTAAGACTTTAGCCATTTTTCTATTTCATGTCCTCACACAAGAGTAGGTACAGCTTTTAGAGACCTTAAGCATTTCTGCAGGTTTCAACAAGTTTGAATGTAAAGGCACTGAATTTTTCTGATTCTGATGTAAATAGACAAATACTGTTTTCAATCCATGTAGATCAAATTTGTTCACACCCAAAGTTTAAGTGTTTTCTTGAACAAAAGTCAGGTAACAAAGAACTCCTGCAGTCTCTTAAAATATTAAAACGCTTTCATTGTATATTTAATATTTTTAATATATAAGGCCTTGTAATTTGGTTTCCCCGAGTACATGCCTCAAACCACACACTTTTTAGTCCAGGAAGTCCTCCTTTTCTGATATTTTTTCTATTAATAAACACAAAATTACATTTAATTTCCAAAATTGCAATTAAGGTTTTTACAGCATAAAACTATGTACTTTTAGACTTTTCAATGGTCCAGAGAAACTATAGATAGTGACTGGGTTTTAGCTACAACTGTGACTTATAGTGACAGTTTATTTTCTAACCCAATAAACACAGGTTTAATCAAAACATTTATTCTTTTTTTAATCATTGCATTCACACAGGAAAAGATTTCTATAGATATAAAAGCTGTTGCATTGAAAATATTATCTTTATGCAAACCAAATATGAAGAAATGGATTTGAATTATGGTGAAAGCATGTTAAGAGAGACTACTGAATGTGCATCCACAATATTTGGATTCGTAGTAGACATCCCTCATCACTACTGAAAACATTTACATATCAGTAAACACACAAGAGTATTTTCTTGCAGATCAGTCAAATGTCAAGCGAAAGGTTTTCTCCTGCTCCTTGCGTTGGTTGTCACATAGTTTGGACACCTCCTCCACTCTCCTCTGGAGAAGAACTGAATTCTGGTCAATCCACTGAAGTGAATCCATGTGTGCATTGAGGATTTTGCAAATCTGCTGAAGCTATGAGGAAAAACAGAAAAATTATTAGTTTAATTTTCAACAAAAACAAAAACAAAAAAAAGTATTTGTTAAAAATGCAGTCTCGTCTTACCGGGTCACTTGTATCTGCTGGGCCGCTGGATGTGTTCAGATGCTCAATGATCTCCTTCAGATCCTGCGACATCCTCTTCAGCTGCGCATCCACATTCTCTGCCAGCTTGTAGGTTCGTTCACGTTCCTCATCTGCATTCTGCATGTAGATGGTTCCGCTCTGCTCTTTCACAGATTCTTCAAGTGGGCACAGCAAGTCCTCAAGCTCCTTCTGTTGGGAGAGGATGAAGTCCAGCTCCTGGTTTAGCCGCCTTTGGTCCAACTTGACTTTTTCCATCTCCTTGTGCAGGGCTGTGATCTTCTCACCATTCTCCACCAGCAGGCGGTCCCAAGCATTGACCTGAGTGGCCTGCTGTAAGAAATGTCTCTCTTGGTCCTCAAGTTCAAGACTCCACTTATTTATGAGACCCTCTAGCTGAGCATAGGTCATTACAGGAGGGGCAGCAGCTGTAGTGATTGTGGTGGCAGTAGTTGTTGTTGTGGTGCTTGTGCCAGATGCAGGTTTGAGTCCTAGCGTAAAGCCTGTAGCTGTACCAGTTGTGGCAGCTGCAGTGGAGGCTGCAGGAGCAGCAGCAGCGGCGGCAGCAACAGCAGCGGCTGCAACAGCGGCAGCAGGGGTCGAGGTGGTCGTAGCTGCCCCCAGAGGTTTGAGCATGAAGGACAGACCTCCACCTGGTGCTGCAGAGGCTGGTGCTGCAGTGGTTGCAGCTGCGGTTGGAGCAACACCCAAAGCAAATCCGGTGGCTGTTGCAGTGGATGTGGCAGTAGATGCAGGTGCCGAAAAGAGTGTGGGGGCTGCAGGTGGGGCGGCCTGGGTCATAGCTGGAGGAGCTGGGGTGGATGAGGGTTTGATCCCCAAGGCAAATCCTCCTCCCTGGGTGGTTGCGGCTGCAGCAGTTGCAGTTGGTTGAGTGCCTAAGGTGAGGGTCGCAGGAGCACCAGTGCCAAATGAGAATCCTCCACCTGTGGCAGCTGTGGAGGCTGCAGCTGTGGTCACCTGCACCTTGGTACCTCCAAAGCTAAACCCTCCAAAATTTAGGCCACCCGATGCCGTGGTTGTTGCTGGTGCTGCAGCCACAGGTACGGGTGCAGGTGCAGGGGCAGCTGCTGCAGGCTGGGGCTGAGCTGGGGCTTGGGTGGGGGTCCCAAAGGTGAAGCCCCCTCCAGCAGGTGCGGCAGCGGTGGTCTGTGCGGATAATCCGCCTCCAAGAGTGAATCCTCCTGTCGCAGCCGGCGCTGCTGTGGAGCCTAATGTCAGCCCTGCTGCTGTGGTGGTCTGAGTGGAACCCAGACCAAATGAGGGGGCGGGGGTCCCAAATGAGAAGCCCCCCGCGGCTGCTGTGCTCTTTGCCGGTGTCCCAAAGCTGAAAGTGCCGGTGGGGTTGGTGCTGGCCTGGGTTGAAGTTCCGAAGGTGAAGCCTCCTCCAGCCGCTGCCGGTGTGGAGCTTGCCAGTCCAAAGCCCGCGGTAGGGGCTGCAGTCGTGGTCTTCTGCCCAAAGGTGAAGCCCCCAGAGGCTTGTCCAAAGTTAAAGCCGCTATTCATTTTCCCTCAAACGCGTCAAATCCACCTGAACGGAGCTCAGTTATCGCACAAAATGGTCACTTCCTCGGCCGGAGCTTTTGGCGGGTCACAAGAAAGAGCTGCTTTAACATAAGCCGCCGCGGAATTAAACACAAACTTTTCTAACATAAGCGATAATTATTTAATCATGGGTTTATTAACGTTACCTTCATCAAAACAGGGACCGAAAACTAACAACACATCCTTCATAAAAACGTGGCCCAGTCCCTCGACTCTTCGTCACACAGGCATTTCTGTGGTCAACTAAAGGAAGTGGCGACACAAACCGCCGTACTTTTTTAACCCCGCTTATTCGTTGAACACAAAACTCCCGCCTTTCTAGTAAAATTGACAGATATATCATCCACTAAACTTTCAGTATTGAACAATAACTAAATTTGATTGGCTAAACTTGCTGTCAGAGAGTGACACTTAAGGGAAAATAATGTCCGACAGCGTTGGGTTTCTGATAGCAAAATATTCTGTTTGACAATTACACATTAGCCATTAATATAATTATTCTGCGACACACTTTGTAAATTTTGAGGGTAAAATACTAAAGAATAAAACAAATTCGTCTAAAATTCGAACATAAAGTGCTGTCACTCTCCATTGAGAGAAGAAATAACAATTAAAAGTACGATTATCTTACTTTTCTTGCTCCTTTATTGTGTCCTAAAATAAATGCCATTAGTTCTAATGTGTATACATATATTAATTGTGTTCTTGTTTCATTTAGAAAGGTTTTTGTTTTATTTATTCCGTACATATACAAAGATTAAATGTACCGGGGGTCCCTCTCTTGTCATTGTTGTGACTCTCTGTATCAGCTAGCCGCTCACTGTCAACCGCTTCGTACCAATGTTGACACTTTTCCAAGGATTGAGCAATGAGCAGTTGAACTGAAGGACAAATAGTACATTTATTTATAGCATTTGCTATGGATGCATCAGTTTCACTAATCCTATTTATAGCAGGACCTTAATTTTATGACTGTCAACGCGGACACGTTAGAATTAGCAAACAAGCTAATGTCAACATAGATTAGCCATCTGAAGGGGTTCCACTGTGGCTGAAGTAGGTGCACATATGGTCAGACCTGATCATTAACATTATTATCTGTGACAAACGAAAGACGGCAAGTGAACCATCACAATGAGGATTTTAAGGTTTCTTAGGAGCAGCGTGTCCATAGGAAAGGACATTGACTATTACTCCAAATTCTCACCTTCTCCTCTTTCTATGAAGCAGTTTCTGGATTTTGGTAAGTGATCACACACACACACACACACACACACACACACACACACACACGTACACAACCATATGCTGTTGTTATTTGCACATGTCTATAATCATCAAGGCAAAAATCCTGCCCTGTCACATGTTACATATGTGTGAATTCTATGCAGTTCTCTTGTGAAAATATTAGAAGATGTGCAAACTAATGGGCTAAGGAGCCCCCTGCCAATTGACCACAGTAATCCAGCCTTAATTGGGTGATAAAATTATTACACTGTCAAATTACTGCTGTACATCATAAGATTTGTTAATCAAATACAATTAAAAGGTAAGTTAAGTCTGTTAATGATCCAACAAATAAGGAAGAACTCAACAGATTAAAGCACTTTTCCATATTTGCAAGTATGCAGTTGTGGCAAAAAAAAATTGTTTTGATTATTAATTTGTAATGTATTTTTGTGTTGTTTTCATTTTAAAATTCTGGTGCTAACTTTCCGGGCTTTACGTGGCCAGGCCCCTGGATACATTACTGCCCTGATCCAGCCCTACAGCTCTTCTCGTAGCCTGAGGTCTTCAGGGCAGCACCTGCAGATAGTTTTAGCACACGGGGTGAAAGGTCTTTTAAAGCTGTCTCATTGCGTCTTTGGAATGACCTGCCTCTATACTTACGGTCCATGGACTCTGTAGAGAGTTTTAAAAAACACCTCAAAACACTCCTGTTCAAGCAGGCTTTTTAATAATTTCCCAACTGACTCAGGGCTGCTACAAACTGATGTCACTTTATGTATTTATTGTATTTTAGCTGTATTTTAATTGTATTTTATTGTGTTTTAATGGTATTTTAATTGTATTTTTATTTGTACTGTTTATTTGCACTTAGCACTGTAAAGCACTTTGTGACTCTGTCTGTGAAAAGTGCTCTATAAATAAAATTTACTTAATGTTGGTAACAATGATCAGGAAGAGCTATGAAAGCTTTAGGAAAAATATCTGTTTTGGTATTTTTCTTACCATTTTTGAGGTCAGTTGTTGTGAAAATCTGGGTTTATACCAATATAGGTTTTTAAAATAACTTAGCTACAGGAAAGTGTTGACTCTGATGCTTATTGTTTGTTTGTTGCTGATGTCACTTATTCCAACTTTTGTGCCAGAAAATCAAACTAATATTATGTAAAAATAACTGTTTTAAAGTCTTTCAGACCTTTATCAGACAGGTTTATGAAACAACAATGAATACAACAAAATAGATAAAGATTGACTAATATTATAACTGAATGTCTGCATATTTTACAACTCATACTGATGTTTATTGAAAGTAAAAGTGCATCTTCAGTTCCTATACAACTCTCATGGCATGACATAAGTAACTGTAAATAAAAGCATCTCAGAATAGTGTTGTTGTTTTGTTCTGTGTCTTTACACCCTCCAGGCTCAGAGAATGCATGTGAGAAAACATCCTTCACCTTCCTCAGGCAGGAGTTACCCGTGAGGTTGGCAAACATCATGAAAGAAATCAATCTGTTGCCAGACAACCTGCTGCGAACTCCATCAGTGCGACTGGTCCAGAGCTGGTACGGAGGCTTCATTCAGCCTGTTTTCTCAGATTACTCTTCTCAGACTGTCTCTATAATAGTGATTGTTTTCTCATGCAGGTACATGCAAAGTCTTCAGGAGATTCTTGAGTTCAAAGATAAAAATGCAGATGATGAGAAAGTGACCTACGAGTGAGTAAATGTAAAAACAGTGTCGCTATGTTTCATGTGTTTCATTGCAACAGCTCCATTAAGGACGTGCCTTCATGTAGTTTTACAGATGCTGTAATAAAAATCCGAAATCGACACAATGATGTGATTCCCACCATGGCTCAGGGAGTCGTCGAGTACAAGGAGACATACGGCACAGACCCAGTCGTCAGCCAAAATGTTCAGTATTTTCTGGATCGTTTCTACATGAGCAGGATATCCATCAGAATGCTGCTGAACCAGCACAGTGAGTGGACACTCTTTAACCTGCAAAACATGCTTTTGGTGGTAATTCCCTGTAAAATTAATGATCGTTATGCAGAAGTAGATGGTGATATTATTTTTGTGTTTTGTTCTAGCTCTTCTCTTCGGTGGGAAGGTGAAGGTGAATCCAGCTCATCCCAAACAGATCGGCAGTATCGATCCACACTGTCGCGTTAGTGATGTCGTCAGAGGTGAGAATGTGTTTTTATTATTAATGCTGCTGTTGTATGAATAACTTTGAAGCTGTTTCTTGAAATAATCTCTCTTTCTTCTAGATGCCTATGAAAATGCAAGAAATCTTTGCGACCGGTATTACATGAACTCTCCTGAGCTGATACTGGAGGAATTCAATGGTAAATAGTTTGCATTAATCTGGAAAATATTCTTTTGTCTGTTTTTATCTTAGAAATTCTTTAATAACAGTCTAATAAGGATGAATTGTTTGGTGAAATTATCTCAGCAGTCAAAGAAAAGGAAAAACCTGTCACTGTGGTGTATGTTCCTTCACATTTGTACCACATGGTGTTTGAACTTTTCAAGGTGAGTTTTACTTATTGAACTTTTAATGTATTTAATGGCATTCATGAGTTTTACAGAATGTGTACAGCTATAGCATTTAACTCTAAGGGTTTTGGTATTTATAGAGTTTCTGCAGGTCCTTGAAAATCTAAAATCCAATAATCTGAATTTCAGATTTTGAAAAATGCATCAATAAATAAAATTTGTCAGTATGATGAACGATAAAAACACAAACAAGTGACTTAAAAGACTGTATTCAAAATTAAATAAACAGGGGTGCAATGCTTAGGTATTAAACAAATAATAAAAGTATAAAGTACTTAAAATGCTATTTATATGCAAATTCTTCCTATACTTTGTAGTGGCAGCAGAGGAGGCTGGAGGATGTTGTTGTTTATTTATTTTAACTTCTTGAGACCCAGCAATGTATTTTTAAATACATAATAAACAATGCTGTCCACTGCAAAGGAAATTTCCTAAAAAAAAAAAAAAAAAAGTATGTAAAAAAAATGTTGCTTTGTGCTGTTTCCAATTAGAACAATTATTTAATGTAAAAAAGCCAAAACTTTTATTTTCGTGCGTCACAGGAGGTTAAGATACTTGTGGCAGTGGAGATAAATGTGAATTTTTGTCCAAATATTAAGAATTGACTGGATTTAGTACTTGAAACCTGTTGAAATAATGAACTTATACCTTGTTCAAGAGGTCAAAGTTACAATGTTGCAGAAAAACATAAAACTACTGTAATAAAAAGTCCAAAGTCCTGTCCAACTGTGAAAGGACTCTTAAATAGGAATATTAAATTAAATCTGTCATGATCTAAAACAGTCTAAAATGTAACTTGCTGAAAGCTGCAGAAACTGTTTAAAGGCTGTAAAAGTAAAACTGCTGTGGTGTTTTTGCAGAACGCCATGCGAGCCACCATGGAGTTATATGGGGATGCCATGGAGTATCCTGCCATCCACGCACAGGTGGCTCTGGGAACTGAGGACCTGACCGTCAAAGTAAGTCTATGCTGACTGTTTTCATTCTACTGATAAACTTTATTTTATTTTTATTTATTTAACCTTTATTTAACCAGATAAAATCCCATTGAGATTGAGATCTCTTTTACCACGCCAAGAAGTCAAGCAGCACACATCATACCATGATGAAAAACAAGTTCAAAGATCAGTGAAAACAATAAGTTAAATACAAAATTTAAAAAAACAGACAATAATTTAGCAGTAACACAAAATAATAACAATTTGACAAAAAATTTTAAAGTGCAACGTAGTTTAGGTCACATCTGGTTGAAGTCAGCAAACAGTTTAAAAACACAGGCACTGTCCAAAGGATTCTTGCTGTTTAATCAGTGAAACAGTACATCCAGCTGGAAAAAGAAGCATTTCAACAGATTATGGACTGATAAAGCTCTTGCCATAATGAAAATGATAAACTTTATAATAAATAAAATTTAAAGGTGAACAAAAGGCTAAAAGAGATTACAAATTTAAACAGAACACTCCAAAATGTTGAAGACAATAAGTTAAACAAAAAAAGAATAAAATGTCACAATGTCCAACTATTTCATTGTTACTCTTTAACAACACTTTATGTCTGAAATGGAGTAGGAAGAAGCCGAGCTTACATTGTCCTACTCCAGTTTTACATGACTTGACTAATCAGCTGATGTATACAGTCCATACAAATATTCATTTGAAGGCAGATCCTGGGTGTGTGTCTGTTCTTAGAGTGTATTTTAACGTTTTTCCTCAGGTAAGTGATCGTGGTGGAGGTGTACCGCTGCGCAAGATTGACAGGCTGTTTACCTACACGTACTCGACAGCCCCCAGACCCAGCATCGACCGGTCCCACGCTGCTCCTCTGGTCAGTGGTCCTCAGTTATACATGTTTAGTGGCAGCTCATGTGATTTACTGTAGTTTCTTCTGTAATCATTTTTGCTCATATCTATAATGTTAAAATTGTGTTAATTGACAAATACGTTTTTGATTCAATCAGTATTATATGTAGAAGGATTAGGGCCACACTGATGAGTAAAAGAAATACGATGTTTTGAGAATAAAGTCATTGAAACCAAGTCACAATATCAAGTGACTAAAGTAATATTTTATTTTATTTTATTTTTTACATTTTTCAATAAAATTTTCACCTTAGTAACAAACAAACAAAGGAACATAGAACATGAAGTCAGAGACAGATCAGTAATTTCTCAGTTCATTATATGAAAAAAATTCCAGATGATGTGTTGCATAGGAAACAAAACAACAGAATAAAGAAAGAGAAGATTAAGTAAACCCTATTTCCTGTGAATAACAGTCTCACCTCCTTCAATATTTTCTCCTGGGTCTGTCTTTAGCTGGAATGTCTAAGTCAAATTTTTGTTAAAGGTTTATAAGTGATGATCCCTACAAAACAGTCCATGGCAGGAGGGGTTTCACGATATAATTTTTGAGAATAAATTAATCAAGAACTAAATTATCAGAGTAACTGCTAGTGTCTTCTTTCTCAAAATACTTAAAACACTTTTTTTTTTTTTTTTAATCTTCAGCATGTTCCTGATCTTTGTCTTTAACATTAAAATATCATGAGGGTTTGTTTTGAGGTTTACTTCTCTAACCACTGCTAACATTATTGTTATTGTTATAGTCATGGGTAAGGCTTCTGATTTTACATTTTCCAGAAAACAAATATTGACACACCCCACCAAGAGGGAAAGTCACAGAGGGTTATTGCTGATAAAGCTGTCTGTTCCCAGAATGCTTTGCCTCCTGAAGCCGCCTGTGTGTCGGGCCTTTGATGAACTTCCTGTAGATTTCTCCCACAGTGTCAAACCGAGTCTTTTTCATGATTTTCTCCAGGCTGTGGTTGTCCTTTTTCTGCCACACCTTGTTCTACAGTTGACTTTGCAGAAAGACGTGGCACTCGGCCAGGTTTGTCACTGATAGGAATTATATATATATATATGTAGAGAGAGAGAGACAAAGCTTTTCAAAGTACTGAAAAACACTTTATACAAGTTAAAAATCAATGGGATACTAATAAATAACAACAATAACACTACTACAAAACACACATGTACCACAGACTTAATCATATATATGGATCTAATCAAAGTTGTTCTGAAAAGGTGAGTTATGAGTTGGGAGGGGGGAGCTGCAACAGAGAAGACTCTGCCCCCAGAGTTCAGTACAGTTATGTCAGAAGAGTTTATTTTTAAAGCCCTAAATCAGCAAAAAAATGCACCGATATATCGACTTCCACTGATGGCAGGGGCAGATATTTAACTGTTGTGTTTTTACATAAATTTGTGCTCATTTAAATGTAATGTAAATGACTGAAAAACTTTCAAACAGACTCTCTATTTTTATTTTTTTTATAGTTTTATTTTTCAAGAAAGTTTTGTACAGAAAAAAAGAAATAAAACAACAAGAACATTTAAAGAGGGGTGTTCACAATCAAATAAATTACCATAACAATATACAGGGAAATACAGTTTCCTAAAGAAAATAGAATACAGACGCTCTATTTTTATACATATACAGAACAACTAATAAAAACAGACATAACTAGAAGCACTCGGAGAGCGCAGACCTCTGCCAAGGCTGATCAGTGGCCCCCCCCGTGGGCCCCCCCACGCCAAGGAGGTTATGTTTTTGCCAGGGTTTGTTTGTCTGTCTGTCTGTCTGTTTGTCTGTCCGTTAGTGTGCAACATAACTCAAAAAGTTATGGACAGATTTTGATGAAATTTTCTGGTCTGCGCCCCCCCGTGGGCCCCCCCACCCCCGATCACCACCAAAATTTAATCATTTCTTCCTTATCCCATTTCCAACAAACCCTGAAAATTTCATCCAAATCTGTCCATAACTTTTTGAGTTATGTTGCACACTAACGGACAGACAAACAGACAGACAGACAGACAAACAAACCCTGGCAAAAACATAACCTCCTTGGCGGAGGTAATAACCCTAGATGACATTAGCATTGGTCGAATTATTGCTTGAACTTTTTTTTGGCCAATTTTCTCAGTTTTATCTCCAGTAACAGATTCAGAACACATTATTGATCCTAATGAGAGAAACTAACATCCATTATGTTTTGTGTCATAAAACACAGAAACAGACTACAGTAAAGATAAAATGTCAAAGTAGATAAATAGGTTATCAGAATTACAGCAAACAGCTAAACTGATTAGATTTTTTTTTTCTTTTTACCATTTTTACCTTCTATGTTTAAGACGTTATGTAATTCTTACTTTGTGCCAGAAAAGTTGCTGTTTCTTTAGGTCAGGGGTGTCAAACATACGGCTCATGGACCAAAACCAGCTGCCAAAAGTTCCAATCACACGGGATGAATTTGCGAAGTGCAAAAAATTACACTGAAGATATTAAAAGTCACGGGTGTTCAACTGATTTTAGCTCCAAACTCCAATCTCCACAATTTTAACAATATTATGCCTGTTAATAAATGTTTGGGCATTTGTAGATCCACATTGATGTGTATGTCCTAATACACATGTATAGATGATAAGTTCAGGCACAATATTGTTAAAATTGCACTTGTTTTTCTTAAGAAATTTCAGGTTGCTCGGATTCTTCTTTTTTTTTGTAAAAGGATAGTTTGTAAATACAAATATTTTCAGAATTTAATTTTCCTTTTTTTTCGACCTTTTTTATTGGAATTAAGGTAAAAAAAAAAGAAAAAAAAAAAAAAAAGTGACAGTCATACAAGAAAAAAACAATGCGTTTGGATTTTCTACATAACATAAATAACAATACCCACCCCACCCCTCCCCCCACCCTACAAATTCTTGGGTAATAAAAAATAAAATGTTAGTTTTTTGATCTAAAACAAAGAAAAATGTAGAGTTGTCATTATTTGTAGGTTATTATGCTATTATTCTACTGGTGCGGCACACTTGTGATCATATTGGGCTGAAGGCTGAGTTCCACACCCCTGCTTTAGATGAAGTTTACATTTGGAATTTAGTTGCACCTGAAAAACTCCTCCTCTTCTTCTGTTCTGTGTGTGCAGGCTGGTTACGGGTATGGATTACCCATCTCTCGGCTGTACGCTCGGTACTTTCAGGGAGACCTGAAGCTGTATTCTCTGGAGGGTTATGGGACTGATGCTGTGATCTACATCCGGGTATTTGTTGTTGTTGTTTTTTTTTTTTATCTCATTAACAGCCTGTGTGTGTCAGGAACAGCTGTAGAATGTCCCTCCTGTTGACTTTGTTCTTGTTGTCTCGTAGGCGCTCTCCACAGAGTCCATCGAGCGTCTCCCTGTTTACAACAAGTCAGCGTGGAAACACTACAAGACCATGCACGAGGCCGACGACTGGTGCGTCCCGAGCAAAGAGCCCAAAGACATGACAACATTTCGGAGTTTCTAGGTCCAATCGGCTGCGATAGTGACGCAAGAGTGTAAGATTTATGGTGTTAGGTTGTAAATTAATAATGCGACAGGTGAGAGTGTGTGTGCAATGGTTATTAAGTAAGTAAGATTTGTACAGAGATGAAAAAAGACAGAACCTCCAGTATTAAATAAATAATGTCTCTATTTATCCTTAACGATTTTCACCACTAGTGGAAATAATCATAACTAACCAGGTCATTGTTTACTGCAAAGATGTACGAATGGGAGACAAATTAAAGGAAAACATCACTATAAAGAGCTTTGTTTGACAGATCTGTGAATTAAAACACCCTCGTGTTTGTCTAAAATCTCCCATAGATGTTCAGGCTGTTAAGATTGGGTGACTTAAGAACATGTCATTTGATTCTCCTCACTTCATTTCATCGTCGTCATCAGGTTTTCCTTTAATTTGTCACCCATCTATAGGTGTTTATGTACAGCCATAAAGCTTTACTGCACTTAAGCCTCATATATGGTCAACATTTCATCCATCACACGGCACCATCATTGCTGATCAGATAGAAAAGTAGAAATCAGATCAGTGGAGGAAACGTCAGATAATAACAAGTATAACTGGAATAAAAAGAATAACTAGAACAAAAAATAACTGGAACGATGTGTGAGGTGAACAAAGTTAAAGGGAAACATGTTTTTATGTATTTCAGTGACAAATAGACCTTTAAACTACAGTACCACTTTACTGTTTATAAAGGATTTATAAATAGCTTATTAATTAGGTTGTAATCACCCTTTAAGTCAGAGGTGTCAAACATATGGCCTGTGGGCCAAAGCCAGCCCATCTGAAGGGTCCAATATGGCCCATGGGATGAATGTGAGATGAATGTGTGAAAAGCAAAAATTACACCGACGATATAAACAGTCAAGGGTGTCAACGTCATTTTAGTCACATACAGAACAATATGATCTCAAATGGGTCAGACCAGTAAAATACCATGATAACCTTTAAATAATGACAACTCCAACATTTTCTATTTGTTTTAATGTAAAAAAGGTACAATTATGTGAAAATGTTTACCTTTACAAACTATCTTTTCACAAAAAAATGTAAATAACCTGAACAAATATGAACAAACTGAAATATCTTTAGAGAAGTCAATGGAATTTTAATAATATTCTGATGGGTACTAAATATATTGTGTATTTGTAGATCCACTGTGATCTGTAAGTTGTAATGCACAGGCGTAAATGAGAGGCTGAGGCATAACGTTCAAACATTTGAACAATTTTTCTTAAGATGTTTCAAGTAGTTCATGGTTGATAATGTCATACACATTTTTTTAAACAGATAGTTTTTAGATTAAAGTTGCAAACATTTTCACTGTAAAACACAGAAATATTTAGAATTCATATTTAGGGTATAGGTTATTATGTTATTGTTTTATTGGTCCGCTTGAGATCATATTGGGCTGTATGTGACCCCTCAGCTAAAGTGAGTTGGACACCCATCAATCAATTAATGACATTTTATTTATATAAAATCATATCATAACAAAAGTTATCTCATGAGACCTTACATGTAGAGTTGGTCCAAACCAGACTCTCAAGCCAATTTACAGAAACCCAACAGAATCCTCCAGGAGCAAACACCTGTGACTGGTGACAGTGGAAGGAAAAACGTCCTTTTAACAGGCAGATACCTCCAGCAGACTCTGACTCCTGGAGGATGGCCGTCTGCTTTGACCAGCTGGGGTTAAAGAGAGAGGGTAAAGAAAGAGAAAAAGAAAGAGAGACAGGGGGAGAGGGAGAGAAGGGGGGAAGTAGGGGGAGACACATGGATGCGATGGAAACCCCCTGCTATGAATTAATAATTAACAATAACAATAACACTTTTACAGTTTTCACACCCCGATTTGACAATATCAAGTTACCGCTGCAGTTTTTTATCACATCTAGGCAGTTGTGACTTTTTCATTTACTAACGAGTTACTAACATGTACAGCAGGCAAAATGGAGGTTTGTAGAACAGTGTCACATACAATATTGCCAAAGCCTTAGTGCATCCATCCATTTTCTGAACTGCTTAGTCTTCATGAGGATTTGTCAGAGTTTATCCTAGCTACTAAAAAGTGAAGGTGGGCTAAACCCTGGGTCTATAGACTTTTAATGCTGTGGCTCCTAAACTTCTTCAGCTCGAAAACCAAAAGATAACTGTTAAGTCTCCCCGGGACCTAAATGTGACCTTGTATTCATCTGGTTAGATGTTTGACATGTACACTGTTTCCGTTTGTTCTGTCTTTTAGGTCATTTTCATCTTGTTACATCTTCTACATCTACGTCTGTACATTCCTCATGGCTTTAGGTCAACATTTATTAAATACTTCCAGAGGACACGCCTCTTTTACCTTTATTATATAATGAATTCATATCGTGTTATTCTTATGTATTTTACGTGGTAGACAGTTTGGGGCACAATAAACAGAGACATATTTTGGATCGTGGTGTGAAGTTTGGGAAATGCAGCTTTAGTTTGTGTATCTGCTAATTTGTATGACATTTTGGTGAATTAGTCTTAAAGGAGTCATATTTCGCTAAACCCACTTTTATTAGTCTTTGGTACATTTATTTGTGTATTTACCCTAATAGTTAAAAAAGTTTGAATTTGAACCCTCCAGGTGCTGCAAAGTTATCTTTATATTCATTTTGGCAAAAATCAAGTGGATTTCTATAACTCGTTTTAATTCCTGCTTAATTTGTAACATCTATAACTAGTTACATCACGACATTTGCACATATAAAGTCAAGACTTCCGACGAATATTTCTCCGAGTGTGACATAATTGTCAGCAGCAGCAGTTGTAGTAAAAACTGAAAATATGTGCAAACTTCGAGCTGATAACCTAAAATGTTCAGTTGTTGGTTGAACAGGACAGAGCAGCACAGCCAACAACCTGGAGGGGGCGGGGCTTTCAAAGGGGCAGCGCTCAAAACGACCTTTCTGGTGTCATTACTCAGAAATAGTGTTGAAGATGGACCTGTGGGGTTGAATTAATGAAGAATTCAGACCCAAGCAGAGCATTTACAGTTTATGTAGACCACAGGGAAATGTTTTAAAATGCATAATTCCATTCCATTAAAAAAAAAAAAAAAAAAAAAAGCAAAATATCACTCCTTTAAGATATGCAGAGAATGGAAGAATCTTAGAAACTTATCAATAAAAGTCAGATGAAACTGACAGGTATAAATGGAAACAAGTCAGTATTTGGCAAAAAACAAGTCAAGTTGTCCCATATTAGCAAGTCTTAAAACAACCTAGTGTTTACAATCTAATTAATATCCTAGTTTTAAACCATTTATAAATCCTTTTGGAGGATAGTATTACTCTGAAGTGGTACTGTGGTTTTTCTCATTTGTGTTCTTGGTTTTCTTTTCTACATTGGCTTTGCTGCTTTTTTGTGCTGATGTAGATCTGTTACATATTGTCTGTAGTAGCTGAGTCAGAAAAAAATAGTCCAACATACCCATCCGCTGGTTTCTAATATCTGCTCTTACATCTTTAGTAAGCACGTAGGGCATTTATTTTTTTTTTTACAAAACATACAGTAGAATATATGAGTTTGTGTAAAAGGCTACTTTGCACTTTTTTGGGTATAACATGATGTAAAAGAAAATGAACTAAGTCAACTGCCATAAACACATCAACACCTTGGTCTGTGTTGTATCATAGGATCAAAATACAGGATTTGGTTAAATAAGCTATTGTAAGATACAGTATGTGTCATATTTTCTGTGGTGAAATTAAACAGGTACAGAGTGACTCATGTTTCATTTTAAATAAACATTTGAAACATTCGCTTTTATTTTTATTAAAAATCTCCATGGACTCATTAGATTTTTGGCTGTTTTTTGGCTTCTTTTCAACAGTACACTGACTAGTAAGCTAAATTCAGGAATATTTTGAGTACTTTAAGGATAACTTAACAATAGTGTGTTTCTACATTGAAGAGGTGGCATATTCTTTACTCAAGTGTACAGGGGTTGGACAAAATAATGGAAACACCTTAAAAATTCAACAAAATATAATTTAATATGGTGTAGGTCCGCCTTTTGCGGCAATTACAGCCTCAATTCTCCGAGGTATTGATTCATACAACTTGTGAATTGTTTCCAAAGGAATTTTAAGCCATTCTTCAGTTAGAATTCCCTCCAACTCTTTTAGAGACAATGGCGGTGGAAATCGACGTCTTACTTGAATCTCTAAAACTGACCATAAATGCTCAATAATGTTGAGGTCTGGGGACTGTGCCGGCCATACGAGATGCTCAACTTCATTAGAATGTTCCTCATGCTATTCTTTAACAATTCTAGCTGTATGGATTGGGGCATTATCATCTTGAGGTGAAGGTGTTTCCATTATTTTGTCCAACCCCTGTATGTACCCGAGTAAAAGTAGAAGTACTGATGCAGCTTCTTTTACTGCAGTACTGGCACTGAAATGTACTCATTCACTAGTACAAAATGGAAAAATTAGGTATTTGAAGGAATAAAACTCACATCAACAGACTGTAGACGATGAAACTATTCTTTTTTTAATTTTATTTGTTGTGCAAATGAACAAATGTCCCATTACTTTACACACAGGTGCATAAATCTAATCTATTTTGGAATAAGGCTGTAACATATGACAATGTTTTTAGAAGTGTAGCACTGGATGCATCCTGTAGAAATATATATTTTCCGTTTTTATGTAGTAACCATTGAATTTACTATGTGATTCTATGAACATATACATGGTCGGTGAATTAAATACTCACACAGAAATCCTAAAATGTAGAGAAACAGATTTGGATATTTACATAAATAGCGCTAGGACTTAAAAGGCTGAACAGGAATTGCCAGTTTTGAAGTAAATTCTACCTGAAAAAAAAAAAAAAAAAAAAAACCCACCCATCTATATTTTGGGTCTCATGTTCTGTGATGTTTTTATTCATGTAGGTATTCATAACTTGGACTTGCCAATAATGGTTGCAAATAAACAGAAAAATTCATATAAATACACAACATGAAACAGAAATTAGTTTATTGATGATGTACCAAGAAATGTTTCTTTTGATTCAGAAGACATGGAAAACATGAATCATATCGTTGCAGTCCATTTTGTCGTATTCTGTACAGCACACTGAGTTCAGAGGAATCATCTTTTGTTCAGCCTCACATTCATACACAAGACCGTGCTCCAACTCACACAAGTCCTTGTCTTGTGCACGCGTCGCCGTTGAATGGAACCGTGGCGATGGCGTGGACACACGGAACATCACGGTACCATTTCAGCGAAACGCAGCCAGAGTCAGACACAGAAGCAGCATTCACTTTGTCCCTACTTGATTTGTTGCTCTTCATTCAGTAAATATAACGGCCCTGCTATTCTACTTAGTAGAAAAATGTTTGATAGTAGAAAACAAACAATGGCATTTAAGTAAAAAAGTAATGCAGTTATAGGCACATGTATAAAACTTACTTATACACTTAAAACCTTGTCACCCATTGAAGCTTAAAAGACAAATATAGTGCTTTTATCTGAACTGTACAATAAAGACTTGTACAAGGAAACACGCGAGTTATACTGGCAAAAATATCAAATGTTAAAGGCAGAATATATTTGACTTCCATAATTAAGTGTGTGCATGATCTGCAACAACTACATTATATCTGAAAACAGACTTTTACAATTATAGCTTGTAGCTTTATAGTGGTTTAAAAAAAAAAAAAAAAGGAGAATGAAAGCTGGAACGACTTTTTTATCACAAATTCAGCTTTCGTGTTTTTGACATTCTAGACCCATTAAAAATGTTGCAGTTACAGTTTGTTAAAATATTGAAGAGAAAATGGAAATGAAAAAAGAGGTGGAAACAAACAGGAAGCTCTGAAGTCATGTTCCGTGGATGTGAACATTAACACTGTGTAAACAGCATGGCACCGGCTGTGACAAAAACAGTTGCTGTGTGTTTTTCTTGGTTGTAAAATTCGTGACCGACATGAGCTGTGAAGGCAGAGTCGTGACCTCAGCACACAGAGTCGGTGCTGACTGGCAGCCTCCCACTGCGCCGAACCTCTTTCTCCCTTTTCTCCCGCTGTTTTTCCAGCTTCTCCTGGGCTTTACGCATGTCCTTCAGCTTCTTCTTGATCGTTGACCGGTCGCTCTGACTTGACACACCCAGAGCCTGAAAACAAGTGCACAGATGGAGGGTTTAGAACTTCATTTCTATGGTTAATACGAAAGGTTACAAGCTATATTTGGCTGAGGAAAACTATCTTAAAGCCTATTCACACAGGACTAGTGGAGCCCAGGTAATATATGATAACAGAGTAAATATTCTACAACAAATGAACACAGCAGTTCTGTGATGACATTAGTCCTGTGTGAATCAACATCTGTGAGACACTGGAGACAGTGCTGGTGAGGACAAATGAAGGTGTTTTTGGTGTAAATTCAGTGGCCTTATGTCACAATATAGCATGGACATTCACCAATAGACCACACTTAAAGCCATCAAGAAGAGTGACACCAAAAGATGATGAGATGGATGACATGCAAGTATCTGTCAGCAGTTAACTGTACTTATCAAACACTAATGGAACACATGAAAACACAGATGTAGGGGGTTAATTTCCAAAACACTGGATGCCCTTAGGTCAGTCAGTCACAATAGGGGAAAGAAAATTTCCCCATGATAAAAACTGCTTTGGTTCCACCAGATGCATTCAACATTTACTTAACATTATGGTCCAATAATTGTGCAACAGTAATTATGTTTACATGCAAAACATTCAGATTTTTGCCCTTATTTGCAAATATTCCTACTAAGCTGTTTACATGGCTAATGAAAATGAATATCCCAGCATTTTTTCCATCCAACAGCACTGTTCAGCACTGTTTGTCGAATTGCTTAAAGCGTGTGACTCAGCAGATCAAACTGCTGTTACAGAGCCTTATGAATCAGGTCTGAAGTGGTTTAAGAATTATCAATCTGGAAGAACTCTAGATAATTAAACTTGTGCCTCACATCATCTTTTTTCCTTATTCAGACAACACAGGTAACTTTAAAGGTTAGTTGTATGTGTTGTCCAAAGTATAGTTATGTTTTATTTAGGAATTTGATCATTTGAGTGAGTTTAATTCATAGTTATTTTGCCAACAGGTTAGTCTAACCATGAAGTGAACAGACAGTATTAAGTCTCAGCAGCAGGTTGACAAATATTAAACAGATCTGCATCGGAAATGTGGACATAGAAAACATGAAACTGGACAAAATGGTTTCTTTATGTATACGTAACATTTAAAAATTTTAATGTAAGACAGAAATGCTGCAGATCTGTGAAACTCCTGTTTGGCAGTGGGACAGATTTAGTCTGGTCACAGGGGGGCGTCCAAGACAAAGCCAACGCCTCCCTACAGTCCTCCAGTTCCAACTGCATCTTAGTACATATATAAGGAGCTGATAGTTCACCTTTAACTTGTCACTGTCTAAGTACAGGAGCTGCTGGCCGTCCACCCCCTTGGCTGTGAACTCTGGTGTGTACTGGTCCATGTTCAGGCCCATCAGCCAGTGACAGACCTGCTGATTGGTCCATTCAGACACAGGTCTGTTCTGCCACTGATACTCTTTTCCTGTGGCGACGGGTTCATCATCCAAGGTCTAAAGAGGACACAGATAATACAGGAATTACTGTTTGTAGTGTGGCAAAATTATTCAAAAATGCACTGATGTGACCCAGGTCTACTTTATGTGAGGGGTTCTGAAAGTCCAGTGGATTCCAGGTTTTTTCATGCACAGAAAGAATCCAGTTATTAATAGGGCTGGATTTGACAAATTCTCTGTTCCAAATCTGTCTTCATTTAAGACCTGATATCAAGAACTTTGAACTCTATTCTTAACGTAAGGATAAATATTGAATAAAATTACCCATGTTACAGTGTTTTTTGTACAATTTCATATCTAACATAAATTGCTATAAACTGCAAATGCAGTATCTGTAACTGAATATTACTGAATTGAATGAGCAACAAGAAAAAAATTGGGACCTTGAGAATCAGTCGATACCCAGCCCTAGTTCAAAAGAGCCTTAATATATAGAAGATGTCTGCTAACAGTGTGCATCAGCCATTTGTTTTGGAAGTCGGTCAAGTGATGCTAAAACCACTAGTTAAGAGAATGACATCATGTTTTCCACCTTTTTAGCAAAGATAGCTGCCATATCTGAGAACAGCAACCTATATGTGGTGTACAAACTCCTCATACTAGCACTGAGAAATCAAGCGTGCAAGTACAGCAAAATAATAACATTCTCAAATGCAGGACTATGTGCATTTCAGTTTATTTTAAACACTATAAAATCTGAAAAAAACAAAAACAAAACAAAAAAAAAACAGATGCTGAGTAGGCACTGAGCAGGCAACAGAGCAGACAAAATTGTTCTGTGGTCTGCCAAAGCTTGTAAAGAACATGAAGGTCTAGTTGATGGTTTTAACAGAGGCAAAAGTACAAACTGTTAACATCACAGCTGACTGAGGAAAAGCTGAGCCACAAGACTTGTTTCAATACAAAACAAAACAGCTTTAACACACACATGCAGTTCTCTTCTATGCCCCTTTCATTGATGATATAATCAGTGCTATGAAGGGGGGGAGGCTCACAGAGCATGCTTAAGAATGTCCCCTTTCAGCTGCATCAAGGCGTCCCACACTGCTTTTGTGATGGCGCAACAAGGAGAGCACTCACCTCACTGGAAGAGAAGATTAAAGTGTGTGAGCGCCCAGACAGACTGGGTTCAGCGACTAACCCAGAGATGTCTGAACTGGGGCTGGCAGGGTTAGAATCATCTATGACTGAAAAACTCTGGAACAAGTGGAAACAAGGAACGCATTTACTAAAGTCAAACATCACCAAACAACAGTTCTTCACTAGGAGAGGCAGATAAATGCAACACAACAGCGCTGTCTATCAGCGTGTCTAAATTATGACAATTAGTCTTTAAAGCTGTGATCACACTGGTGACAACCCAAGTCTATGATCTCCAGCACAACAGAGTCATGAAAATCTCAACATGCAAGAAGCAGCGATGAGATAAGTACCTACTGTGTGAATTTCATTGTGTTGTTAATATTTGCAATAATTAAAGTGACACCCATCCACCACCCAAACGACATCAACAACCTCTACACTACAGCCACTAACACTACTACTACTACTACTACTACTACTGAAAGAACACAAACAGTTCAGGTATGGGGTGATGTCCTCAAATTAGTCAATTAGACACTATTAAATAATCATGTGTTAAAGTTAAATAAGCATATGCATGTAGTAGGGGTCAACTGATTATTGAATCATATATATGGCATTTTTAGGATGATTGGTATCTTTGTTTAACATGTGCTACATCGGCTCTGATCCTGATCTGATCAGATTTGATCTGATCTGATTTCATGTCCACCCTCACAGAGTTTACAGCTATCCCACTGTGACACTGAAGTGACTGAGGGCTCAATCAAGGACATTTTGAGACCTTTACGGCTATTTTCTGTACGTCAGCACAATTCAGTGTGTTAGGACAATAAACTCAGTTAACAGGGGACGCCCTGAAGCATTGAAAAAGATAAACAGGGGAGGTGCTGGGATACTGAAAGAAACACCATTAAAACAGGGGTTTAAGATGATTCATAGAAGTGCATTAACATCAGAGGAATGAAAAGATCAGATCAAGTAATTTATCAACTGTTTGTTCATTTTTATTTTATGATCCTGTTTTTATGTAAATTCATAAATTGATTTGTCCTTATTTTATAACTAAGAAGGCCTAACTAAGAAACCTAACAACAATATCATATCTCTGTATCTAAAAAATGAATAATTACCATTTTTAATGTTACAGTACTTTTGAGCTGCAGCCTGTGTCATTTGAACTTGAAATGATCATTCTATTATTAGGGAAGTGTACAAGCGGGATGCTGCAACAGTGATGGTTTGCAAAATAGTGTGGAGGGTGAATTTGCTTTGGTGGCACATTTGTGACTGTAGTGTTAAAAGACAAAAAGATGCATGTCTTTGTCTAAACTTGCCATTTTCAGTGTGTAGGTGCAGTTTGGACATTGCTGTTGCTGTCTGAAAGCAGTAATATGCAGATGACATGATGATGCTGACTGAAATAATCACCAACTGACAGGATTATTTCATCAGTGCATCATGTGAACCAGACTAAACATGATGAGGAAAAAATCTGCCAATTCATGCCAATGTCATATATTATGTTGTGCATTTCAGCAATTATCTAATTGTTGATTTGATCATCTTAAACTTAAAGAAGGTCTGTATTAGCTGTATTCTAAATTTTGATTTAATTTCTACTGCAGTTGTATATCCATCCCAAATATCTTTTTTCCGGCCTCTACTACTTCTCGGTTGTGGTATCAGTTGACCCCTAACATGCAGTGACGTTTCAATTAAAGCAGTTTCTTGTTTTAGAGGCAGGTTATACTTGCAGTAATGTAAATACAGTCCAAATCAGTAAACTGTTGCAACAGCTACTGTATTTACAACTTGAAGACTAATTCATTCATCTGATTTGTAGCATAATTAAGTTACACTATCAAACAGCCTGGACAATACAAGCTAGTTATAACAACCAACTATTGAACAAACATAATCAAAAGTTAATATAGCTGTTGCAGCAGAACTAATTTTGGCTTGATTAATTGAATGTGGATAATTACACATTATTAGTTCCCTATAACACAACCACATACCCACTACAAAACACAATTAATGATTCAGTGGGTGCATTTGAGGTGAGAAATTACACGTCTACAGTTGTTAGTAAAGCTTCACTGTGTCATCTAACATTGGCAGTAAAACAAAAGCATGTATACTGTACCAAATCTAATGAGCGACTGAATAAAGACGACCAGGAGAGATTTGTCTGTTTAAAGGAAAAATGATTCAGTGAAATATGTCTTCCAGTGGCAAAGCACTGATAAAAATCCCTACACAGCAACAGAACCATTTTCTTAGTAATCACATCTCTTTGGCTCAGCCTGGGTCTTGAATTCATTAGACTGTATCGTGGGAACACAAGCCTCAACCACAGCCTGTATGTGACAGCTAACCGGGCGTTTCACTGCATGCGTTTGATGTGTCACTATTTGCAAACTCATTGAAAAGCCACCAAATCTTTTCCCGCCTGCTGCCCCTGATGGCTAACATATGGATCCAGTTACTGTGGCCTTTGTATAGTGTCTTATTTGCAGAATTGGCCAATGACGGCACATGTCTGAAAACAGGAAACAGCCTCCCATTAAGTGTCTACTAGTTTTACCCTTTCAACAAGACTAAAATATATTGCCGTGACAGAAGAGAAACACAAACAGTGACAGAGGAATCAAACTTGTAACCTTGCATCCATCTAATTTATGTAAATAACTACAGCTGGACACAAGCATCATCTATAACCATTTTCTATTTTCAGAGACATTTGGTACAAGTTACATACCTTATTTTTGCGGTCCTGGCTTTGCTCGCTGCTGGTCTCCGTTGCAGCATAAGGCAGGCTGCTGCTTGAAGATGAGGGCTCCCTGTCTCTGTCCCGGTCTTTGTCTCCAAACCAAGAGAAGGGCATACAGGTAGGGATGGACGTCATTGATTCGGCAGGAGACAGGTTTCCTCCAGATTCCTCCAGTAGTTCCGCTGACCCCCTTGGAAAAGGAGAAAACAGGGTTAAAACAGAGGAAATTCTGTGTAAGACAAAGATAGTCAGTGAACACCATCTGTGTAACAGCTTTCAGATACAGCTGGTATGAGAGCACAAAGTATAGTAACATGACAACCAATAATTATTTTTACCTGCTGTCCAAAGACGCTCTCATTGCCTCCTTATCATGTTTCTTCCCTTTTCCTCCCGACTTCCGAAGGCCACTGTATTGATCATTGGTAACAGTGTGATTAGTGAAACAGTGCTGCGAAATAAGTAAATTAACAAATACTGTTTATAACTGTGGAGACTCACCCAAAGTCAGGAAACCGTCTTTTGGGTTTTCCTGCTGATAATGGCTCATTTAATTCCTCTGGAACCAAAGAACATTGATCAGGCTCACAAAATAATGTAAGACAATACAGTGATACAGGGAATCTGACCCAAAGTTCACATCACAATCTTATTAATTTTGTTTGTCTTTTGTACTATATTTATACATGCACATTTTTTTTGCACTTTATTCTGTTGCTGCTTTGACCAGTGAATTTCCCCATTGTAGGGTCAACAAAGTCTAACCTAATCTAATGAGCCACAATTTGATCATTGTGACAGCCTAATTTATGAATGTATTGGGTAATGAAGAGTTAAGAGAGAGCTCCAACTGGTAGGGAATAACTCAATAAAAAAAAAAAACATAATGGAAATTGCGAACCTATGTGCACTTTTAATATTCTGATACTTAATCAGCCATTTCTTTTCGATCTTCTCAATACTTGACACAAAAGAGTGGGATGTGAGGATAGGAAAATATTTGTGGCTTGGCATATCATATTGCAGATCTACATTCCACCAAACCCTGTTATTTATCTCTTTAATCAGTACCTTGCCTGGCAAACAAAATAATCATGTCAGTCTCCTCTCCTGTGTTTGCTACCTCCATGCTTGGTTACTTCTCAAATGCCTCAATAAGAAACAACTGGTTTTATAAGAAAGTATTCATCCTGCAAATTGTAGTATTATTATTATTAAATGCTCTTTAAAGTTATCAAGTAAAATATGGAAACATAAATGTAGACATCGATTAAGTGGTTCATGATACATCATCAGATCGCCCACCCCTACATGCAACCGTCACATGTAGATTTGAATACCTTTAGGCTCTTTGGTCTTGCCTTTGGACTCCCTCTTCTTGGCGTTGCGCATGAATCCAGATGGAGACTGTGGTGATAAGGGGTCTTTTAGTGGGGACAAAGAGGGACTTCCACTGCTTTCAATGCTGTCTCCCTGTGATGGCGACAAGGACGGGCTGCTGGAGAGCTCTGCCTTACTACGGGACACATCTCTACTCTGCCCCGCATCATCTCTCTGTTCATTTCCAGTTGAGCAGATGGGCACGGGCAGGGACAGGCTCTCCTGGATGGACCTCCTTCTCCTCGGAATTTCTGGCTCCTCCTGTTCCTCCTCCTCCTCCTCTTCAGTTTCCTGTAGGCACGATGCTAATTATTTACTTGTCAAATACAAACAGGAGCAGATAAGATGAAAACATCCACTCTACATAGGTCTGATAAGCCATGTCATGTACACACTGTAAATAACAGGCCTGGGATACTTGTATATAATTTAGTGTCCTTGCTCTTAACTCTCTATATTATTAATACATTATTGCTTTCATGTACAAGTCTGTTGCTAATCATGTTTAGACATTTTAAAATGTTTTTATAGATAAGGGGGCAGAAGGAGGTAACCAGCATTGCCAACACTAATACGCATTCTAGTGTCTATGGCAAATATTATAGTCTGGTAAAACAAATCAAGTACTGTACTAATCTCTGCACACATGTATTGTGTCTTGGTTAGTTCTATTGAAGTTTTAGCCCAATACTTTTCCCTTGTACTTTTTTCTATGTCTGGTTTGCAATTGCACAATTATCCTATGTATCTATTCTTCTCTCCTTCTCATTCTATCTTTTCTATCTAATTCTTGCTCTAGGAAAGTTAGTGTATTTTTAGAATGTAAGCCCCATTTTATGTATTTGGCTGAAGCCGTTCAATCTGAGCCGACTTTCCTATATCTGTCATGTTTAACGGTTTTCTTCCAGTATATTATGAATTATGACTTTGTAATCTAAGTGATGTTTCTCATGTTAGCTGTTTGTCCAGGACAACGGATGGAAATTAGCTTCTCTGCTAAATCTGGTGCATGCATCTTGTTCTTTGTAACTAATGCTGATACACACTGTCCTGTAACTAACTAAATAAATAAAAATACAAATGAGCCACAAACAGTGGAAGTAAATTGTTAGAAAAATAGATGATATTCACTGTGACTGATGAGTTTGCTTCGAGCACACTCACTTCCAAAGATAGACCTGCTTATCTTACCACTCTACAGCTTTAGATGAGACACAGGTTGTTTTTGCTTAACAGTGTTAAAATCAGACAGACCTTTGATAGTGATCATGTCTTGATGGGCTTCATGTTGCACTTTATTTCTAACTTCAAGAGGTGGACAGTGTGGTTTGGATCAACATAATGTAATGTGTCTGACCTGAGAGTGACTTAAGGCCACTGTGAGGCTCTCCTTCAGTTTGTTCCGTGATGGAGGCTGGCGTTTTGCCTTCTGAGCCAGCACGCCTTTTGCTCTGTGTGCACTGGTGTCCAAGCGCTCAGTCTCAGGCACCACCTCATTCCAGTCTTGTTCTACAGAAAAGCATACAACAGAATACTCAACACAAGTCTAAAGATACTGCATCTTTGTTTTAATCATTTACCAGGGTTTATGAGGTGTGCTTATAAATGTTTTATAGATCACACACTCAAGCTATGACGTGTGTCCTTCCGTATGAAATTGTATTTAACACTGACAACCCTTTGTACCTTGCAGTGAGTCAACAGACTGTGTATTAGAGATGACTGGGTCTTGGCTGCCTTGTCCCTCCTCTGCTGCTGAGTACTGAGCAGTCTCCAAACTTGAGGCCCCTCTAGACTCCAGGACCGCTATCTGTGAACAAAACAATAGCTTTCATGTTCACTTCAGTTCTTCTAGTGAGTCTACATGAATAAGCATTTATTAAAGCTGAGGTTTGTCTTACTCTGTTCTGCAAACTCTCCAGCTGCTCCTTGTACCACTTGTCTTTTTCTTCTAAACTCTTTTTCAGGTCCTCTTCTCTCTTTACAAAGTCTATTTCTCTGCAGAGCAACCAAGGAAATGTGCTCTCCCATTAGTCCTAATAAACAACTTGTAAATGCATTTTATATTATGTTACAACCACTTCACCCCCTACATGGACTGTTATGATGAGAAAAAGTAAAATCATATCTTGCTCCTCAAACTATACAACTTGTGCTGATATTAGTTAGTGTAGGAGGGCAGAGTGTTCGTGGAATAAATATATGCAACTCTTTCATTTTCTTTTTTTTAACATTCTCCACAGTCTTTCTACATACCTAAAATGTTTAAAATGCAACAAACACAACATGAAAACATCCTGTTACTGAATGTTCAATAGTTTTACACTTACGCATGACTATATATCAATATATTTATCAAGATGTGCTGTTCAGTTTCTGCACGAAAGCATTTTGGTCAACATTGTTTTTAGCTGCTTTTTTTTTTTTTTTTTTTAAATACAATTACTTGACTAAACCACTGAATCTTGCAAAATGTATCATTCCATCAATGAATGCCAACTTCAGGTCACCCATGCCAACATTTAAAATACTGTTGTGTAACTCAGGACAAACTCACTTCTGCTGGTAGTCCTTCAGTAATTTCTTGGCCTTGTTGTACTTCTTGTCCAGAGTCTCATACTGGGCCTGAGTGTCAGCTAACTGTTCGTTAACATTCTTGCACAGAGCCTGAGCTTCAAGCCAGTAACTCTCCAACTTCAGGATCTTGTCGTTGCTATCCTCTAACTTTTGCTCCAGTGCAGTTTCTCTGGCCTCAAATAATGACTTGTCCTCTTCAGATGCCCTTAGCTGTAATGAGATGATGACAGGTTTACTGTACTAACACCATTTATGTGCTGGTTAGTTTACTCATATTTTAGGACTTAAAAAAGGCAGCGTGATAAAAAACAACTAAACCATCACTCCTTTTTCAACATACCTTTTCCTTAAGCTGATTTATTTCAGCTGCTGCAATGCTATGTTTGAGCTGCAGCTGTGGGGAGAGGAAAGAAAATAACATTAGAAAACCTTTAACAGAAGAATAAAAATTCCGATTTAAATTTGTAACTCATGTACAAGTGTTGTGTGATACCTCTTTGAACTTGAAGGCCATCTGAGAGCTGTCCATGTTGGTTGGCAGAAACAAGGCCTCTGAATCAGGCAGCTCAAACACCTCTACGTTCCGCCCTGGAGAGAAATTGGAGCCTAGAATCCTCTCATCCATGGAATCCTCTTCATAACGCTCCTCCTGAAATATGACACATAATGGTATCACATATTGCATACACCAACACACCCTACATGCCCAAGAATATGCTCAGCATGTGTCAACAACACTCCTAGTGGCAGAATTCGCCGTTATCTGCATCAATGAATCAAAGCCAAACACTGGTGGAGTGGCCCAAAGCATTGAAGTTTGGATACTAATATCAGTAGGAAATCAGCAGCATTTTAGAAAGAAACATGAGCAGTAATCTCAGTAACTTTGCACAGACACTCAAATTTTGCAAATACACAGTCACTAGCGAATTTCTCAAATTTCTGTTGTGTATGTTTCTGTTACAGTAAATGCCCCATAACATGTTTCCATACTCAAATTTCCAGCCCTCACAGTAGATTTTTCAGCCAATATTTGACTTTCGAGTACAAACGCTTAATGTTTAGTAAGTAAATAAACAGTTTTAAATCCTAAAAACTGATGAGAACAGTTTGCTACACTTAGAGCACATGTTTTTATGCTGCCAAATAATTATACAATGTTTGTAGCTTGGCTGCCTGCTACAAGAAAAAAAGACTGCTTATATGATTTATTAATTAAAAAAAAAAAAAAACAGAATTGAGGCAATAGTCTGGAAGCACACATGATTTTCCACTCTTTTCTTTTTTCCATGCTTATGCAAACCTGGAAATGACAAAATCAAACTCCATACTTTTCCATACTGCGTGGGTCATACATTCATTTCTCCACCATAACCACTGGCCTGTGGCTGGGCGCTCTTCAGAAAACAAACATTTCACAACTTAGGCAGCTGAATGAACACCTTACAACACAGCAGAGTGGTGACGCATGACTTACTCACAGACAGCTGATTACTGTGCTTCCTGGTTTAGCAAAGAAGGATTGGACTGGGTGCAGCAGAGGGAATAAGATGGAGTAGTAGGTACAATTTCAGAAACTTCCTGACATGCTGACTCACCTCCTCTGTAGAGTGCTCGTACAGGTCGTCCAGGTGCTGCTGTTGCTGCTGCTGCTGGTGGTTTTTCTCCTGCTCGAGGGTCTCGCTGATGAGGCGTGCTACCTCGCTCTGTGTCCCTGGCTTCTCTCGACCAATTAGAAACCTGTTTGTGGAGAGTTTGTTAGTGTCCCACATATCATGGAAATTTTATTTGTTCTCTTGAAACACCACACTGCAGTATCTGTCCTCTAGCTCACATGCAAGAGGGAAATGCAAATTTTGGGATTTGACAGTTTAGGCCTTACCCAGTCATGTAGGTATTTCATTTGCCTGTGATAAATAACATGTTCTACAATACTTTGAGTCTGAAGCCAAAAAACTAACCCTGTGATCTCTGAACTTTCAGGAAACATGCTTATTTCTTATATCATTTTGAGATACCAGACTTTTCACTACCAACTTCTTCTGAGAGAGACTTAAGAGAACACCAAAGTCCTAGCATCGATTAAGTACAATTCTCAAAGGAACTATGGGCAAAAGTCTTTACTTCAGTGAGGAGGTGTGGCTGACCCCTTTGGTAATTATGAGACATACTTTTAAAAGATATGAATGGCTGATATATATATATATATATATATATATATATATATATAAACTAAGAAGGAAGTGATAATGATCAGAGGATGGACAGGCTTAATGATAGTTTAGTCTTTATTAAGACATGTCACAGCTGTGAAGTTGAATATTCATCACCACAGAAAGAGAAATGCAGAGGACTACTTAACTTATCCCCACACATTCTAATTGCTAGCTTTTCATTAACTGCACTTTAATTCAGAATTTGGAAAATGTCTTCTACCTCTGTCTTCCTCTGCTTGAGAAACTCAAGCTTCTTCAAAGGTTTCCTCTCTAAAGTTTCTCACCTTAAAAGCTTTGTGAATAACCAGAATATAGTCTCAACTTCAGCGGGAAATTTTTATTAACTATGAGGATTTTCTTAGATTTCATCAGTAGGAACAACTCTTTGTACTACTGAGCTTTATGAGTACAGTCCCAACCTCTGATGAATAAATTGTCTGAGCTCACCTCACAGTGCCTTTGGTGTTCTTCAGGACTGTAGCAGCAAATAGTTGGGTGACTCCCACCAGACTGATTCCATCCACCTCCACAATCTGATCATTTACCTGTATACTACAAAGACAGAAAATGGAGATGTTTCAAAAGCATTCCACTTAAGACTTACAAGCTGTACTTATGACAAAAAATTATAGTAACTGGCAATAAAAACAAACTAGAATTCCATGGGAAACACAAGTAGCAGGATTAGTTTTTAGCTTCCTCTTGAGGTTAAAAATAAATGTGGCTGTTTTTTTCTTGTGCATTGCTGGGCTCTCGGGAATGAGGAATTCCTAGAGGGTGACACTAAAAACCTATGTTGTGTAGTGTACAGTGACTGCACGACATGTTTCCTGTTGTATATGCAAACATTTTAAGCTGTGTCTTTTGTGAAGACAGTGGGTGCGTTTGTGGCATGTCAGCACAGTAACTCACCGTCCATCTTTCTCAGCTGCTCCTTGCTCTGTTATGGTTTTCACAAAGATGCCAAGTTTCTCTAGACCCTGATCAGCTCCGACTCCCATTCCTATGATACTGATACCGAGGCCATTGTCTCCTGGATGTGAAGAAATTAGTGAAACTTTGAAAGATGGAGTAAAAGTATCATGGCACAAGTGTGTTTTCCCCCTTACTAAATCTTCCCTCTCTCATTTCCCTTTATCCTACCTTTTTCTATCTCAACAGGAAACACATCCATCTTCTCTACTCTCTTCTCCAGCTCATACTCGGCAGATGCAGCGACTGGATCCACATCATCATTGCGTCGATCATATTCCTCATTGGAGAAGGTGCTGAAAACCTGTGAAGGTTCAAATACTGAATGAGTAAACTGAAAATACACCATAAGTGTGCTTACCAAGAAGTTAAGTTCTGACAGATTTATGTTAAAAAGCTACTTAATGTTACAATCCTTTGGATCAATTGAGATGAGATTCAGACAAATAATTTCTTTATTCACCAAATAGTGACTGATAAATTATCGGACAATTCTGACTAATAATACTTTTTTTATTACCACTCATTACTGAAACATGAGCATGCATGACAAATGCATCCAAAGGAATGCTTAAAAGTCAAAGAAAAAAACTATTTTATCAATGTGCATCATTTATATTCATACTCTGCATCTCAACATTTCCAATCTCAGATAAAGCTCTGAATGCTTGGGTCATGCATTCACCAGATGTCCAATGATTTAGTATCAGCTAACAGTCAGTAACCTACACGCTGCTCATATCAACTCATTTTGCCATCAAAATGAACAGTGTTACTGTGCATCATAAATCTTCTTCATTTTGTTTGGACCTACTTCTAAACTTCAAAACAGTGACAATGTCCCTAAAGCAGAAGATCCACTCTAGAGGACTAGCATCAGAGTTTTATGAAGCTGTGAACTTTGCAGGCAGGCCTCACAAAGCACTGGGTGAGTCCCAGAGGCTGATTTCTGGTTAGAATTATAAAGCACACACACAGACATTATATGGCAGGGTATGAGCAATGCTGAAAGTAGGGCACAGCTGGGGAGAGCTAAGCTGTGAGTGAATATAGCAAAGATCAATGGTTGGAGGCGACAAGTGTTGTCATCAACAGAGTAAAAGTAAGAGCAATACTAAGGAAAATAACAACCTTATCTTAAAACCTTGGGTCAACAACCATTACCCAGTTCTGCAACACCAGCTTTGTATGTAAATATTAAAAATAACACTGAGCTGTTTACCTAATACCAAAATTATCAGGCAGAATGGTCTACATAATCCACTCTGTAAAACACTCACAAAAACAAGATAAAGTGAGCACAATATTCTGCATAAAATAGATTGGAGAGGGCCATCTGTTGTGACTCAGTGATTACAATGTAGTAACAGTGTGCCTGTTATTCTGTGTGTTACAAGATTAGCAGCAACACAGTTCTGCACTGAATTTTGTTTGGGACCAAGGTCTAGTAACATGTTTATGAAGAATCCGACAGACTCCTTTAGATTTTCAAGTGCACTCATCTAGAGGAAGTTACATTAAAC
Organism: Sphaeramia orbicularis; assembly: GCF_902148855.1. Lineage (NCBI taxonomy): Eukaryota > Metazoa > Chordata > Actinopteri > Kurtiformes > Apogonidae > Sphaeramia > Sphaeramia orbicularis. The sequence goes on from NC_043977.1 coordinate 22,833,480, forward strand.
AAACAGGCAATCTGATGTTTTTTTATTGTGGAAAAATCCTTGCAAGACTCCACTGGGAGCTTAATCTTATCTCCTGATTATGGAGATGAGCCCAGGATGGGTCTGTAACACAGCCCCCTGGTTGGTCATTGTTAGGCTTAATCTGGGTGGAGTCCTTAAATTGGGGTTATCAAACACTGTAGAGCAGGTGATCACTCAGCAAATAACAAAAAGGGAGCAAGGCTATAGGATTAGCCTTTGATAGAGAGATTATTCACAACAACTGATGTATGATGTAATCAAGTAAATATTTCCACTCTGGGCAACAGAGTCTGAGGTCTAGATCCTGCAACGTGTTACGACTTGAGGAATCAGCCGCAACCAATCTCCTTTCCCCTTGTCTTTCGGTTTCCTCACTGTGTAGCATTTGGACACAGCCCAACACGGTGCAGATAGTAAGCTTCCAGAATAAGCTCTGTGTTCTGCATGGGAGTCTGTTCAATTTGTCAAAATGAAATAGTACCACAGTTTCTCCGAGACATTTATGCTACCAGATTCTTATTATGTTATCTCGGTTCAGAACATTCATGTACTACTTCAGTGCACTCACAGATACCCCTCCCAAATGAAAGAAGATTAGACAGTGGCAGATTATGCACACCACTGCAGCTCTGTGGTGAAGGCAGGAATGCTTTTCATGGGGCCTCAACCCACCATCAGCCCAAGAGAGTTCCCCTCCTTCTGAATCCACCTTCTTGGACCATATTGTCACAGGCCTGTCAAACTACACACTGTGTTATCCCTTTACTATACCAAAGTGTGCTATCTAAAAACTATAAATATATAAACCCTTTTTATATCCAATAGGCTCCTCAAGACATAGCTGCCCTAATTGCATCTTAAAACTAATATTCCCTTTCTTTGAAAAAACAAGCCTCTATGAAACGAAATGGTAAAGCTTATTAACTAATTTAGACAGTTAAAAATGGATGCACAAAACTAGAGCAGACAGAAATTTCATTAAGGCAGAAAAATGCTTTTTAGTTGTGACTTTGGAGACTTTAGTAATTAAGGCTTGAAAATGTAGGCTAATAGAAAAAAGGGAACACCAGTGCATCCTGTGTCCCAGCAAAGGCTGAGCAGCAGCATTAGTTCACTCGGCATTTCCCCCTTTACCTCCCCCTCTACTCCCATGTCTGACTTCCCTGTTGCCATGGACTCGCAGGCCTTTTTCAAACAATGTTCTGTTCTTTACTGAAACCTAATCACTCAACCACTGTCTTCTTCACAAGAAAGACAGAAATCAATCTCTTTACTAGCCCCATGCTCACAAAAATACCCCTTACACAGTGCACAGTGTTATCACTGTCTCCAGTTATCAGACCAAACACTCATTTTCCATTTACTGCTCACCACATGCCCAGCTGACCACCGGATAAAACCGTAACACACAGCTGTTGATCGGGTAGGACTCCAACAAGTAGGTAATGGGCAAAAGAGGAATGGTATGACATTCAAAGTTATTTAATACATTCTTTCAACACCACATGTCCCTTGAGGTCTGTCTAGAGAGATTTGTTTAACACATTAACTGCTGAAAACTTGTTAAATGACTGAATTATGTAATACTAAATTGTATGTTGTGGCTAAATTATGATAGTAACGCAAAGTGCTAACCTGCAGAAAAAGGCAGGGGGGGATTACCCACCAGTTGCAAACTGGGATGAATAAAGACAGAGCATCCACTTCTCTGTTTTAAGGGTTCAGTGTGTGGCATTTGGTGGTGAAACTACAGACTGGAACACACAAAACCCCCACAATTTTACCAACAGTTGCTGCAAATGAGGCTCTCATCACAGCTTTTTATAACAGGGATATTAGAAATAAACACTGAATTATAAGATAATGAAAACAATTTTCATGTCATTATACACAAGTAACATAATTAATGAATATTATGTTCCATTTCTACAATTAGCCCCCAAAACCTTACATATTGAACCTTTAATGACAAGCATCTTGAGCATTTCAGCGTAGAAAATACTACATATTGAACCTTAATTTCATATACTTGCTGATTTTTTTAATCACTCATAATTTCAGAGAAACTCACCAAATAAAGTATGAACATATTTATTACTGTTCTTAACAGACTTGCTGCTATTACTGTAGTGACAGTGTATGTAGTGTGGGTCACTAGACTGTTGGGCGATTTCCATATTTCCATTTCCTCTAGCCCTGAACACTATGTGTGGGCCTTTCACCTCTACATAGTACAGCTGGAGTGGTCTGTCCTGTCCTCTTAGCATGTGCTCACATGCACAGATGTACCACATGCTACCCACACCCACACTGAAAACCCTCTCCATCTTTCCCTCATTCCCCTCCCCACAATAGAATACCAATGTGGGAAATGAGTCAGCAGCTGTGAGGAAAGCAAACCAGAGAAATCTCTTTCCAGTGCAAAATGAGGGCTGACCACTGGATTGGGGGAGCCTGTAATGTAAGCAGCCCGACAAAAAGACAACAAATCAAAACATGCTGTGAGGGCAAGCTAGGGCTGGGGTGGCAGCCAGGCACATATCATACAATCATTAAGAAGGAAGATATGGGGCCCAGTTCTCAGATCCTGTGTAATCACAGGAGTAAAGACTGCAAAATCTTGTCTTGTACTAACTGTGTGCCTTTTGAAGTTGACTATTCTACACTACAAATGCAACAGCATATATTATTTTTCCTGCCTTAAGCCAATGTGTGTAAAACTATGAACTCCAGCAGGAAGAGGTGGAGTACAACCGCAGCAAGCTGCCATAATGGAATCATATTTCCAAAGGAGAGCAAACATAAACAGGTTGAACAGGTTTGTTTATAAATGGCCCACAAAAGCTACTTTTGTCCTGAAAGGGCTGTTGAAACCTTTTTACATACACAATCACTGTTAACTTTCAGTGAAAATACACAGCACTTACTAATGTGTTTGCCTGTAATGGCATAATGAGCCATTTAAGGCAGTCACAATCAGCACAAGACTCGTGCCATGCCAAGTTGTTTAATGAATGGCATTGAGCTGACTGCATTAGTATTCATCCCTGTCTTTTAGAATAACCACCCACTAGCCCAGGTGTCTGGAGTGAACCCAGATCCTAAGGTCTCTCTGCTGGTTGGATGAGGGTGGAGTCATGTCAGACACATTCCTCTGGCCAGCAGAAGAACCTATTGCAGATAGGAAATGGAAAGCATAACACCATGGGATGGATTGGCAGCAAAAACTGTAGAAAACTGTGTTTTTACTTTTAACTGATCATATGAAATACAGAGGACAGGATTCTGCCCTGTTCAGAACATACTCAGCATATGTACTACACTCTTATCTCAATCCACATGAATGTCTGCAAACAGTGCTCTACCTGAAGCAGGTGAAGAGTTTACAGAAAAAGCAGCACTACAGTTATATGGAAGGCCAGACTGACAAAAGGAGGTATATGCTTGAACAATGACCAGTATGGACAGTGTAATCTTCTACAGTGCAAACAAAAGGGAAAAAAGAAGTCTTTCAGTCATAATAAACTCTTCAATCCGTCACCACACCCTGTGTGTTCCAGGACAGACAATGTGTTGACCAAGAACTGCTGGTGGTACTTCCTGTGAATTGTGCATGTCTCCGTTTGTCTGCTATGGTTAACTGGCTCATAACTTCTAATTATCCTCATGTGAAATGTTTCAGAAAAATGCCCTGAAATCCTCTCTGGATACCCCACATAACTGCTTTGGAATTGACTGTGCAGTCTTTGTCCCCACGCAGATAAGACACCTGCAGAGAGAGTGTTAATCATCCAGTAGCTCTAAGCTTGTTGCCATACCACAGTCAGAGGCTGAAAAAAATTCATAGATGAAGCAAAAATGAAAACTGATTAGTAAAAGCAATCTGGACCTGAAACTTGTCTTCAAATGAGGACTGGCCTGAACACACAGACACCAGTTTTATTTGCTGTTAAAAAAGGAGGAACATCCTGACCAAAAAACAGATATAATTTTAAGTAATGGTGCAATATGATTACTGCTCATACAGCCAGAGGGTACAGCAGTTATATACTGACACAGCAGCAATGGGAAATGCAGCATTTCAGCGCCCTACTAAACTGTGAGTCTGCATTAATGTACAATATATGCAGAAGAAACCCTTTTAAAAACAGCACACACCTCAAGTATGAAGTAACTGCAGCTTTGATTTTAAACCTACTATGCAGTGACAGTTTTTATGTATTTCTATCACGATCCAACAACATGTCAGACTCTCACTTTTAGGATTTATCACATCACTCTGCACAGATCATTCAGGGCTTTTCCTCTGGATCACTGACTTTTCTTTCTCTTTACAAAGAGGACCTTTCTTCCACACAGGACACATTATCAAGATGACTCGGGTTACGCAGAGACCTAATCCTGTTGTGAAGTAGAAGCACAAATCACTTCTTTTCTCCTGTTTAGCTACAGCTTCTGCTCTAACTGGCAGATTGTGGAGAATGATGGAGTGCCAGCAGGAGACCTCTCTCAATCAGGTCACAGGTACAAATGATCACTACTGTCCATGCAAACCATCTAACACAGTGTACGGTCTGAATGAGTGCATGTCACCGTTTTGCTGAATCTGTCTGTGTTCTTTCTAGTCTGTCAGCTGCATGTAATCGTTTATGAAAAGAGAATGAAAAGTACATCAGTGACACATGCTCACCTTACTTTGCACCATTTTCATGTGAACCATTAAAGGTGCTCTCACAACCAATTGGGCATGGTACCATGGATGGAAACAATAAGTCTTCCAATACCAGCACTGTTCACATGCTTACTGATATTTCCATGTTTTCTGAATAGTGCTTCCTTTTAGTCCATATAATTAACTAAGGCTAGGGGCGATATGACAGTGTTCATGGTGCAACAGCAAAAACGTGCCAAGTGGCAGAAATTTGCCAATACTGTTTCCACTGCAAGAGCTATACCTTAGTGTCTCAGTTACATATTCAGGGTAGGCTGGGTATGTTGGGGAAAAAAAAAAAAAAAAAAATCAAGGATGGATTCTGTCATGATCTCACCAATTCAGCTGCCTCACAAAATGTGATTTGTGCGGCAAAGAAAGCAAGAACATTCCCACATGACTTGAGCAATTGCTGGAAACGTCAAGTTTGTTTTTCTTGTGATAAAAGTCAAAATTAATTAGTGCTTGTAATTTTTATATGCACTGAATGACTGACTTTGCCTTAAAACATTTAACACTTGAATTGTTCTCATTTGGAACCTTTAAGCTTCCATTTTGAAATGTTAGTTTTTGATGTTTTAAGTGTTTTGTTTTTGCATGCAGTTTTTGATAGACTTCTAGCATCTAGCATTGTTTTTGCATGCAGTTTTTGATAGACTTCTAGCATGACCCCCCCCCCCCCCCCCCCCCCAATATACATTAATTTCTGTATCATGATACATATACCACTACAGTAATACAAAATTGCGTATAACATGATAACATTTTGGCTGTTTCATCCACCCCTAGAATTAAGTATTATTAAAATCAACAGCCTTGGGTCTGCAAATTCTCTTCTGTTTGAAGTCTTATGATGACGATGTGAACTACAACAGAGAGGAAAAACAGTCTAACTTATTGTTGTGATGTCAAAAGCTATGTTTATCTCTGTCATAGCCTCACTTAGGGTGGAGGAGAGACACTGTTGTTTGTGTCCAGTCCAGGTCAGCTTCTGGTCCCCTCTCCCAGGACCCCCTGCCATGATGACTGGGATGGGGAGGGGGATACACCCTGAGATAACAGCACATTTTAAAGGCTGGATAAACACTGAGCTATTCCGACTGTGTGGAATGCACTGGAATGATTTGTTTTACTCAATTCTTGTAAAATACTGATTAGATATAGTGGTAGTGAATATCTGTGATGGGAGATACAAGGTCTACATCCTCCACACCCTAATATACTCATGGGTAATGTTTTTAACTTGAAGAGTTGCAGTAGTCCAAACAGATAATCAGCTGGAATATCATGTTAGAAAATGGGAGTTGGAGCAAAGCTAAAATGGTTGGATGATATTGCTAAAAATGTAATCTTTATTTTCATCATTTTGATACATTTTTCAGTCTATGTTAAGTCAAACTTAAGACTAAATGTTTTCCAAGTTAATACAGGCTTTTGATACTTCAACTCATTTACAAGGTACAACAGGTTTGTTGTACTACTTTTAGTACAATTTCTATAAACTTTATACAGGATGGTAACCTGTTCCACATATCAGACCTTGCCAAACCCAACCATTTCCATATCACTGAGGTGACGTGACTACCTGTACTGTTTTGTTTTCTTTAGCAGCTAAAGCTGCCATTACTCAAGCTTGCTGTTTAACAGCAAAGCTCACTCCTGCAGGCGACTCTCAAAGACTAAGAGCCTACATCATGGTCATAACTACAGAGAAAGGCTGGTGTAGGAGTAATAATCTAATACATTTAGGCATGTTTCACATTAAAAACTCAAATTTATCGAGTTAATCTAATATTGTGCCCAGACCTCATAGCAAGCATTTATAAAAACATATTACTCAAAAACTGGACAACTTTTGTAATAGCTTTCTTAGCTATCAAGTTTTACAAAGCCTTAATAAAGTTTAGAGAGCTATGAGAGCTTAACTGCATTAGGGAATTGTAACACAAAAAATAATATCAGTGCAATCTATTGGAAATTAAAATCGGGAATTCCCCAGCAGTAATAAGATAACTGAGCCATGGTCTGTAAAATACATGATGAGTGAATAACAATATCCCACATTCCTCCTCAAATATCCACTTTAGTCAGAAGTAAAAAGTCCCTTATGAGAGCAACACATGAATCACAAACAGACTGGAGTTACTCTATAGGAGTTAAAATATTCACTGACTCAGAGACGGCCCTGATTTCTTACTGTACCATCTCGCATGTCTCTATCTCAGTGCTGCACTTGTTCAGCTGTGGCCCTGCTCTCACAAGCTCTTATGCAATGTCAACAATATTTCCAAAAATACCACAAACAACATTGTGCCCCAAACTCCTTCTCTTTCGTCTCACCTCTTGCTGGGTTATTGTACTGTGAGACTAAGATGTCAAACTCTGAGCTTCACTGAGCACTAAGATTAGACAAAATACAGGTTTGATGGTCTGAAGTGTGGTGAAGTGTTTTGATGAGACGGTGAAGAGGCTGTGACATCAACATGTCTTGTAAAGGCATTCATTCTCAGTCTGCTCTAATCTGTTACATGACTGCAGGGAAACACCTAGGTCTGCTGAATCAGTGGGACAGTGGTTTATAATGAATGTGCTGTGCATTAGGTTTTAGATAAGCAGCAATTATTCTGATGTAAACAACACAGAATACATACCAGTATAGGGTCAGTAGAGAACTGTATTTTCCTCTTTTGGGGAGGCTCCTCCTCATCTGACAAACCAGGGGCCTCATAACAGTCATCATACTCCCTATACATTTGATCCTCCTCCTCATCTTCATCTTCTTCATCCTCCTCTTCCCTGAGGACCTGGTCTACATCCCTGTCATCCACAAATGCTGCGTTCTCTATTCCATATATGACTGGAGAGGCTCTATCCAGGATGCTCTGGTCTACCTGCTCCTCCAGCTCACTCTCTTCCTCTGCCACCTCATCATCTTCCTCTTGATTTTCTACATCATCTTGCTGACTTTCTTCCTTTAGTCCAAGTTGCTCACTGCCCTCTGAGACTCTACGTGTCTCTGCTACACTTTGCTTCTCTTTTGTGACATCTCTTGCTATGATATGATGGGCAGGGTTACAGTTCTGCTTTTCAGGTGAAAAGGTTCTTTTCAAGTCTGTTGAGCTTTGCACCTTCTGCTCTTCGAAAACATTATCTCTAACATCCCCGTCTTCATTCTCATCACTCTCTGACGACTCATTCTGAACTACAACTAGTTCTGCTCGCACCATTCCCACCCCCCTGGAATCCAATGATGAGGTCTGGCCGGGGGACTTATCCCTGATGGGACTTTGCACCACATTGTCACTACTCTTGGCTTTTTCAGAGTATCTGGCCCTGTTGGTGCTCTGAATTCCCCCAGCTAATGGTTGAGGCTGCTGCACGTCCCTTGGGGGAGGACTATGTGGCTTGCCATCATCCCCACCCACAGATGTCCTACCAAAGCCATCACCAGATGATGAGGAACGCTTGTAGCCACCGCTTATTGGAGTCATTTGTTCTGGTAAGAGGGGTTTGTGAGTGGCTTCGCCCGGTGGAGAAACTGATTTGTAAGCTGCATTAGTGGATGGAAATGTTGATTTGAGTGCAACACTTGAGACTGATGCTGTATGATTTGCGTTTTTGCTAGTGGCATATGTTACAGGTGTAGAATTAGTGGCTTCTTTAACAGGGGGAATCGGTTTATGTAAGCTGTCCCTTGTTGGGGAGGTAGGCAGTAAAGTTTCAGTGGTACTGTATTTAGCAGATATCACTCCCCCTTTGGCAACAGCTGTGCTGTTGTCTTCTGAGTCATTCTCTGCCATATAATTTTCCAACCTCTTGGAGATAGGTCCTGCATTCAGTGACACCCTGGACACATGCCTTTTGTCACTGTCAGCATTCTCATCTTGCCAACATTTGGCTGTTGGTGTAGCAGTTTGCTCTGGTTTTGTGGTTGTCTCAAATGATCCTGACACTCTCCTTGTGCTCTTCCCTTCATCAGACGCACTACCAAGAGACAAACGACTCACTACTCTGTTTGGTGACGGCTTCTCAATTGCAGGCTGCTCTTTGATGCCCCTTTCAAAGAGTTTTCTGGTCACAGAGAACTTCTCTGCCAAAGCCACTTTATCTATCTCAACATCTTCCCCCTTGGGTGTTTTATCTAAATTAAGTGATTCTGGGCTTGTAGGACTGTTGAAGTTCATTCTGTGTGTGTTGACTGGAAATTGTGGCTTTGGTGGGGAAACTTCCGTCTTCAAAGTCACTTTTGCATCCTGGGTCTCCTGTTGCTGACCATCCATTTGCAGGAATATGTTCTTTATCTTGTTCACCCGAGTCCCAAATGGCCTACCCCTCGAGTCCTCCCGGGTGTCACTGGAGCCATTTGCATATGATTTGCTGGCGCCCTCAGATTTCGGACCATCAAAGGAACATTTAATGGCGTGGAAGTCCGACTTATATGCGTTTCTATGAGGGGACGCGCTCCTCAGGGTCCTCTCGCTCCCTTTACTCTCCGTTTTGATCATTTTCGCCTGGTTTTTGACTTCAGCCCTGGTTAAAAAAGCCGGTTACGGAAAGGTTGCTGGTTGTCTGTTGTTGAACTTTATCCCCTGTACTTTACGCAAACGGTGCCATGGGTCCGGCGGAGCTTCTTTGGAGCAATTCAGCTAAACAAACACAGTGAAGTCATCTGAAGAAAGGAAAACCGGGACAATGCATTAATACACAGACCATTACTCCACTATCCAGGACTGTTCTCACTTCATTCACGGGTAAATTTATTTTTGAACACACGAAATAAAACATGAAAAGTAGTTAAAAGTACAAGTTAGAAGTTGAGAGCTAGCTAAAGGTTAAGCGTTAGTAATACAGTTGTGCTGCTGCTAGCGTCCGAAAACTGTAAACTAAGCTAATAATTCAACTAGTTATAAACTTTGCCGGTTCCAGTTTGTTAGAAACACTTTAATCGACATAAACCAGCAAACTAAGTTACAGTCACGCCACCCAGCTGTCGGTTTTACCTAACTAAGGCTACCGTTGGTGTTTGAGCCTGAACACTTCATTGTGGCAGTTTGACTCCGAGCCGCTGCAAATGTGAACACTCGTCCCGGACAACACCTCCAAGGTACAACTACAACTTTGTACAGCTCTCACCTCGTAGCTGCTCCATCGTGTTAGGCACCGTCGAAAGATCGCCTAAAACATCCCGGTTGTGTGGTATCAAAGTTGTCCCTTCTTCTTGCCCACCGCCATCATTCCCCGCTCCACCGTTTTCCTGCCTCCTCCTCGCACTTCCAGACCTGTCGCGGGTCGAGCGCGTTCACGAGACTGTCTGTGCGGCGCGCCGCGAGCAAAGAGAACAGAGGGAATCAGGAGCGCGCACACATTCCAGGACTGAACCCCCCTCTTCCTCCTCCTCCTCCTCCTCTGTCTCTGTACTGCAGGCGTGGAGACACGAGGAGTTGTAGGGGAACGGCGTGGGAAAGAGCTTTGCCATATATCACAGCTCACCTAGACCTCCCCACTGGCAGAAGTCCACCTTTCACTACAAAAACAATTCACTGGACCTGTACACTGATCAGGTTTGCAACCAAGGCTTTGCAGGATTCCTATAAACTCTCCGATGGCTTCAGTGAGTGATTGTTAGAATATCTTCGCATTAAAATACCTTACTGAAACAACATTTTTTTTCTAATGATGTAATTCTGCTGTGTGAGGCATGGGAACTACTTTTGGCCAAGACTGACTGGATTACCAACTGAGCAGCTGGAAACAACCCCAGACTCCTATAGCCTACCCCTACGAACCCCAAAGCCCCAGGTTTAGTGGTGAAGGAGGTGCTCAAGTCATTTACTTGAGTTATAATGCAGTGAAAAATACTCTGACAAGTAAAATCTGTTCTCAAAAAGCCAACAGAAGTGCCTGAAGTATAAGGGGGAGAGAAGTGATGGTGATTCTAGGGGCCCATGACTGACAGGGGCCCTACAAAATAGAACATTAGTAGAATAGAACATTATTACTTTCTTTTTTTTTTTTCTAAGGAAAATCATCCTATCATTATAAAAGAATGTTCACTTCCCAAATGCAAATAAACATATAAAAGTAAAACTAGATTTTATTTGTATTTGTTTATCAATATAAAAAAAATGTCTAACACTATCATTAAAAAATAGCAAATGTAAAATCATCAATCTTGCACAAAATCATGAAATCTTTTGTAAACAGTACATTGATCCATGCCTGCATAGTGTTGTATTTGTAGGGTTTGCATGGTAAGGTCAAAAGGGGTACTTTTTTCACAGGGCCCCAAATCCAATGCAGCAACTCTGCCTCCATGAACCCCAAAGTCCCAGGTTAACTCTGTGCAGTAGTGGAGGAAGTCCACAGATCATTTACTTGAGTAATACTGCAGCGAAAAATACTCTGTGACAAGTAAAAGTGTTCTCAAAAAGCCTAAAGAAGTACCAGCATCAAAAGTACTAAAATATGCTCATCCACATAGAATATTTGAATGCATTCTAGAATGAATTCTAGATTGTATTTTAGAATATGTTCAGTTTTAGAATATTGGATTCAATTCTTGAATATATTCTAGATTCCATTCCAGTATATTCAATTCTATATAGTTTTGTGTAATCAAGGGCCTTCTATAATGAAAGACATTATTATGAAAGACATTTTTAGACCAGTTACAGTATTTCCAGTAATATGAAATGATAAAAATTGAATTGATAGCTCATTGTTTATGTCATTTTTTTTTTTTTTTGCTTAAGTGGTAAAAGCCATTGTTGCACTAGTTTTCCTTGTGTTATTCAGCAAGTTAAAAAGTATGGCATGAAATTAACCACTAGAGCAGCTCCTTATATTACAGCTTTATAGTGCTATAGTGATATTGTTGCACACAGTGGTATACACTTACATACACAGCTACGTTACATAGATGCATACATGACAGTATGCACTGTAAAAGTAGGCTACCTGTTTCATTCACAAAAAAGAGGCTGTATTTTCATTTTAGCTTGAACACAATGATACAGAATGAGAGTGTCATCAGATTTCCTCTGTGGCTTGGAACCTACATTGCAAAAATATCATCCAATCAAACTGACCTAGAGAACAAAAGGCAACCCATGTAGGAAGAAAATGGATAGCAACAAAATACTTAATGAATTTGCATTTCTTTCAAAGCAAGTGTGAACACATGCAAAGAAAACTTCATAAAAAAGTAACTGAATTCACTACATGTCTCAAATACAGTTTTATTGTTTATGTTGCATTTGAGGCAGTCATACAATACATTACATAAGAATTATGTAACAACATGCAAATTAACAGTAATTATTGATAGTAAATGAAGCAGACTGCAGCATATAAGCAGATGGTGATCTATTTAGCAAACATTTGTTGTGAGCATGACCATTTTTAAGGTGCCCGAAGCATAATCCCATCTACATTTTTAATTGTGCAAAACATAAAATATTGAACCCTTTTCTACACTGCAGAGCATTTGTTCTTGAATTTTTGACTCTCCAAAACCACATTATTAAAACATATCACCGCATACTGGGCTTCTTAACCCTGCACATCACATTTGTAAATTATAATGTTTTAAAACACCCAGACAACTCTGGAAAAGGTCCAATCCTCAGGCATTTCCTTTTGGAGTTATCTGCCCTCACATTCCATGTCAGACATTATCTGATGTGTGGGGTTTTATAATGTCTTCATTTACATCAACATGCTTCATGTGAATGTCTTGTTTGTTATTGCGCATCATGTTCTATAATACTCTGGTTTAAGTAGTTTTATGTAAATGTATTGATATTTGACTGTTAAAGGGATGGAATGTGAGTTTTTAGACTGGGGGGGGAATTAAAGTGGTGTCTATTACTGAGCACACAGTTGTAAACATCGTTTCCTTTGGCTTTTTCAATAGGATTCACATCTACTTAAACTGCTTCAAAAGTTTTTATTTAATAAGAAAAGGCAAAGTTGACCCTAACAGTGTTTCACTGTTCATAAGAGATGTATTTAGCAGTAGAAATGTTTCCTAATTATTCATCTGCATCTAAAAGGAAGCATGCATACATCAGGGTTGCATGTGTTTACCACTTCAAGCTTGCAGAATCATCTCCTAGCAACTGTGTGTGTCTGAAAAACCATATATACACAGTCAGTGGGCTTTCTCCCAGGGGTAACATGGCACGCCGCAGTGAAGCCAATCGTCCCTATAGCAACCCCTCAAACAACATCGAATGAAAAAGACGAAGCAAATGGAAACGAGGGCAGGTGAAGATATCTGGACAGAGCTGCCAGTGGAACCTTTGAGAAAATGTCTGAAACTTAATCCAGACAGGGACAAAGTACAAACTGTATTCACACCTGGCAGGTTTTCTTTGCGGAAAAGTCTGTAAAGTTACTGTAACTGCTGTTGACTACTGTACCTGTAAGTTATAATGGTGAGGCTTAAGTATATAAAGGTTAGTAAAAATATTTAACCCTTAAAGACCTAAAGAGCCTCCAGTGACAAAAGTGCCTGCTGATTTAAATGTTAAATAACTTTTGAATCATTAATCCTATCAATACATGTAAATAATTCCAGGAAAATGGATATTCTCAGCTTTTCATCATCATCATCACATATGAGCCATTTGGATGTTCAGAGACTCCGTAGTGAACATAGAAACATCATCTTCAGCAACACTGATTCACCAAAAAAAACCATGTAATTTGACAAATGACAATAGTTGTAGATGCTTGTTTTCATGTTCAGTTAATGATTTATTTTGACAGAAAAAGTGACTTTTACTTCAGTTTTCTCTGTGTTGATATAATAACCTTTGAACTTTTATGAACATCTACATGATCCATGAATTAAAGTATGAAAATACCTGATTTTTTTTACTGAAAAGTCCTTAACAAACACTACATTACAGTGTTTGAACAAACAAACAAAGCTGATTCTACTGGTCATCTCATGTTTAGATGATTTAATTACATTTCTTTTCTTATTTCTCTTTTTATGTTTCTGTCTATAATGGTTGGACTATTGGTTGTCATTTATTTTTTCATGTTAAGAAAATGATTTATGCCATAAACTGGTAAACTAATATAGTTACTCTCAATATTGCCTCTCATTTGAAAGTTTTAAATTCTGTTTTTCTTGAGAAAAGCATGATAAAAATCACCTTCTCACTCATGTTATTGTCTAAATTGTCAATACAATTCAGATCCATGTAATGTAATAGTTTCTCTGAGCTGCAGTGATTTGTATGAACTTCCATTAACAGAGGTGAAGGGCCTGTAGTTGACATTATAACCTCACATATTGTTTTGTGTTGGTCTGTTGCTGTGAATCGGTGGTATGTATGCAGCATTACAGGAATTTGTGTTTTTGTGTTGTACATGCCTCAGCCTGAGCTTAACCATGCACCCCACTTTTCATCCTGACAAGAGAGGGAGATATACTGTGATGGAAAATGTAAATTCTACTGAAGATAAAGGATAATTGGTTGGGAAGGAAAACAAAGGTTTTTACAAAAATGGGCCTTGACCTTCAGGAGGAGAACTCAAAAATGAGAAAAAATGTCTGCAGCCCTTAGTATTCCAAAGTGGGTTTTTTATGCCTGTATTTCAGAGAAACTGTGCAGTGTTGTGGGTGTAATGATTGTTCTAAAAAAAAAAAAAAAAAAAAAAAGAAACATTTTCAGAGAGACCTTGGTAAAAGTTTCAAACAGTCTTGTTTTTCAGGACAAGTCAGTCAGAATATTCTGCTTTTTACACTTCTAAATAGATAGTGAATCACACATAGGGCTGATTTATGGCTAATAGAAACTGTTAACAGAGAATGAGCTGCCATCTTGTGGTGAGAGGATAAAACAACAGGATTTAAAAAAAACTTGATTTGATAAACTTTGATCAGCATCAAAATCATATGTTAAAAAACAAATAAAAATAATTATGCATGAATGTGGCTTGACTTACTATGTATATTTCTAACTCTATCATTTTTTACTACACATACATGATGTACTTTTGATTTAATGTTTTTATGTTAATTTAATCCCATTCCAAATCAGAAACTGCACTTAAATTTTGCCAATTGAAAGCCTGAAACATGGATTTGTTGGATGCAGTTCCTGTGGCTTAAAAACATCTTGCTTCATGAAATAAAAATTAAAATGACTTCCATATTTTTCTCATGTGACTTGATGACATTTGTTTTGGATAATTATGCCCATTGTGGACAATGACACAAAAAAACTGTGATAGAAAAAAAGTGATAAAAAAAAAAGTGATAGAAAAACAAATGTTGTCAGACAAAGTGCGGCAGCAGGCGGACTGAGCAGCCTTCTTCATTACATCAGCAGTGCAGAAGGCATTGTGCAGCTGCACCACCAGACCCGATACTTCTGTCTCGCTCTCAGTTTGTTGCCAAGGTAACGGTAAGAAACCAATGACCCATTGTGAGACCATTTTCTGATGGCCGTGATAGAAATGATACCACAGTACAAAGTGCTGCAGGACAGAGGGGCAATCAGTTATACAAGCAGGTGTTAATGGATCGACGCTGGTACTGAAGATCATCCTATTCGGTGGAATCATGTACATTCTAGATGAGTGGCCATGGAGTTTCATGATGTGGAACTTATGATGAAGACATATCTGTCTAACTGTAGTGCTTGTTTTCAAGTACTGTACTTCATCACAGGTTTGAAGTACTTGGAATATTTCCATACTTGGGAATAAATTTAATTTTTAGTCAAAGTTGCATTTGTCTGACAGCTGTAGTTACTCTACTTTTAAGATGCAGATTATGTATAATGTGTATACTATTACAAGCTTTTCCAATACAACACATTTTTCAAGATTAATCCAGCTTTTTTGCTTCATCAGATGTTGACTTTTCTCTATAAACTTCTCCTTATTTTATATCAATAAATGCTCAAAACATCCAACATCTCACCAAAATTAAAGACTAGACAGAAAGTTAAAAACCTACATATAAATTTGAATATCAGCACTTACTTTTTTCTTATATTCTGTCCCAAATATCATGTGATGAGCCCTCAGATATATCCTGTGACAATGGAGCAGTTCCACATCAGTAACAGTAGCATTTTACCACTACACTGGTATTAATAGTCTAACATCAGCACAATCAAAACTCACATACTTTTACTTCATTACTTGCCTTTCTCCTAATACTTTTTTTCTCAAGTGGTGTTGGATTGCAGGATTTACTCTGGTATTTTATATTCATGTAGATCACAGGTGTCAAACATGCAGCCCGGGGGCCAAATCCGGCCCGCCAAAGGGTCCAATCTGGCCCGTAGGATGGATTTCTGAAATGCAAAAATTACACTCAAGATATCAATCAATAGTATAAAAATAATTTTATTTCAGGTTCCATACACACACATATAAACCAATTAGATCTCAATTGGGTCATAATAACCTATAAATAATGACAACTGCAGATTTTATCTTAGTTTTACAGTAAAAAAAAAAAAAAGCAAAATTACATGAAAATGTTTACATTAAGAAACTATCCTTTTACAAAAAATGTGAATAACCTGAAGAAATATGAATAATGTGAAATGTCTTGACAAAAGTAAATGCAATATTATCAATATTATACCTGTTACTAAATGTTTTGTGCATTTGTAATTGTAATCTAAGTTGTAATGCACATGAGTAAATGATAAACTGAGGCAGAATATTGTTAAAACTGCACTTGTTTTTTTGAAGACATTTCAAGTTGTTCACGTTATTCAGATTTTTAAGGAAACGATGTAGATATAAACATTATCATAATATAACTACTTTTTTCACTGGTATTATTTTACTGGTCTGGCCCACTGGAGATCATATTGTGGTGAAAGTGGCCCCCGGACTAAAATGAGTTTGACACCCCTGATGTAGATGATCTGAATACTTCTTCTACAACTAATATCCTGTTGGTCCCACCCTGCTGTCAAGTGAATATCCACCACCCATCAGTCTCAACATCGATGAGTTGCCTTTGAAAACCTTTCTCATCGGTCTTATTTAGCTTCTAAGTGATAAGCCATTTCTTACTTGATAAATAGCCTAATTATAGACCGGTTAGTTCAGCATATACAGGGTGGGGAAGCAAAATTTACAATATTTTGAGGCAGGGATTGAAAGACAGTGTATGACCAATTAGTTTATTGAAAGTCATGACAATTTATTTGCCCCAAGAGAATGTACATAATAGAAAATGTTTTTATTCTATGTGTCCTCCTTCTTTCTCAATAACTGCCTTCACACGCTTCTTGAAACTTACGCAAGTGTTCCTCAAATATTCGGGTGACAACTTCTCCCATTCTTCTTTAATAGTATCTTCCAGACTTTCTCGTAACAGTTTTGCTCATAGTCATTCTCTTCTTTACATTATAAACAGTCTTTATGGACACTCCAACTATTTTTGAAATCTCCTTTGGTGTGACGAGTGCATTCAGCAAATCACACACTCTTTGACGTTTGCTTTCCTGATTACTCATATGGGCAAAAGTTTCTGAAAAGGTATGGATAATAGTGTTAGGTATGATTATGACATCAATATATGTTTGGTTTCAAAACAATTGACGTAGTGCCTGCTGAGAAAAAACAACTAAATGTTCATTGTAAATTTTGCTTCCCCACCCTGTAGAAGTAATTTAGATTGCATAGCTTGCTTAGATTGTTATTCTCTCTGCACTTTCTGCTGCATTAAACATTTGATTATTTCCAAATTGTAGGATTTAACATTAATTATGCAGGTCCAGTAGTTAAAGTGTTTAAGTTGGGGTGATGTTTTTCAGCATTTTTTACTTATGCATTGTTGTAAATCAACAGTAGACCCATATAAAAACTTGCCTATCGGGAACCACCTCAGCCCAAATGAGATACAACATGATTATGGCTGAGTATGTTAAAGTGTGTTAATGAGTATGATAATGAGTATGTTAAAAATGTTGAAACCCATTTACACTGTGTTGCAGAAAAAAACTCCAGACTCACAAACAACAACATAGTGAATGATCTGTTTAATGGTGCTGGACATGTGCAGTCTCTTACACTGGCACATATTTCATTTCATGTATACCTCTATTTATTATTTATTCAGAGTGTGTTTACAGATTTTTATTGTCTATTTTTTTTTTTTCAAAATCATTTATAGTTTCTTATTCTCACATTTCCTTTTTACTGGGATGTGAGTAACTCATTTTATTCCTCTTATATACTATGTGTTTGTTTGGAATGACATTTAAATCTCATAGAATCCTTGAATTATAGTTTTTACTCAATGTTTCCAAAATGATGACAAAACAATTATAGTATGTTTTTCTAAACTTTATTTTTAAAGTGTCACACCATGATGTAACTCGAAGAAAAAAAAAAAAGAAAAAAAGGACATACACAATGACAATTCCAATACACAATGATAACAATAAAAAAACAGATATAATTAAAATAGATGAAAAGAAAAAAAGGGGGAAAACAGGAAGAAAAGAAGATGAAAGACAGAAAAAGAAAGGAGACCAAATTCAATAAAAAATTATTATGACATTGTGCACATTCCCACACAGAGATATACACACACACACACACACACACGGGGTATATACACATGCATATCATAAATGCCTTCTTACTTGTAAATCTATTCCCACATACTCACGATTATGGACAGTTCATCAAACATCAACAATGTATATTTATCAGTATCTACAAACCATTTCACAATCTGAATTAAACTTCTGAATTAAACAGAACGCCAGCCAATGAGAGCGCAGCGTTACAGAACGCCAGCCAATGAGAGTGGAGTGTCACAGAACGCCAGCCAATGAGAGTGGAGCGTCACAGAACGTCAGTCAATGAGAGCGCAGCATCACAGAACACCAGCCAATAAGAGCGCAGCACCACAGAATGTCAGCCAATGAGAGTGCACCGTCACGGAATGCCAGCCAATGAGAGTGCAGCACCACAGAACGTCAGCCAATGAGAGCGCAGCATCACAGAACGCCAGCCAATGAGACTGGAGCATCACAGAACATCAACCAATCAGAGCGCAGCGTCACATAACATCAGCCAGTGAGAGCGCAATGTCGCAGAGTGCCAGCCAATAAGAGCGGAGCGTTACAGAATACCAGCCAATGAGAGTGTAGCGTCACAGAATGCCAGCCAATCAGAGTGGAGCATCACAGAATGTCAGCTAATGAGAGCGCAGCGTCACAGAACGCCAGCCAATCAGAGCGCAGCATCACAGAACATCAACCAATCAGAGTGCAGCATTACAGAACGTCAGCCAATGAGAGCGCAGCGTCACAGAACGCCAGCCAATGAGAGTAGAGCATCACAGAACGTCAGCCAATGAGAGCGCAGCGTCACAGAACGCCAGCCAATGAGACTGGAGCATCACAGAACATCAGCCAATGAGAGCGTAGCGTTACAGAACGCCAGCCAGTGAGAGTGGAGCGTCACAGAACATCAGCCAATGAGAGCGCAGCGTCACAGAACGCCAGCCAATAAGAGTGCAGCACCACAGAATGTCAGCCAATGAGAGCGCACCGTCACGGAACGCCAGCCAATGAGAGTGCAGCATCACAGAACATCAACCAATCAGAGCGCAGCGTCACAGACCATGAGGCAGTGAGAGCGCAATGTCACAGAACGCCAGTCAATAAGAGTGCAGCGTCACAGAATGTCAGCCAATGACAGCGCACCGTCACGGAATGCCAGCCAATGAGAGCACAGCGTCACAGAACATCAACCAATCAGAGCGCAGCGTCACAGAACGTCAGCCAATGAGAGGACACAAACGAGCCACAAGTTAGTGGGGAAAAAAAAATACAGGTGAAAAAAAATACTAGGAAAAAAATACTAGGAAAAAAACAATACCGGGAAAAAAAATACCTGGCAAAAAAATACCAGGAAATAAAAATACCTGGGGAAAAAAATACCTGGGAAAAAAAATACCAGGAAAAAAAATACCGGGAAAAAAAATACCTGGGAAAAAAATACCAGGAAAAAATAATACCTGGGAAAAAAAAATACCAGGAAAAAAAATACCAGGAAAAAAAAAATACTGGGAAAAAAAATACCTGGGAAAAAACAAATACCTGGGAAAAAACAAATACCAGGGAAAAAAAATCCCGGGAAAAAAAATACCTTGGAAAAACGATACCAGGATAAAATAATACCCAGGAAAAAATACCTGGGAAAAAAAATACCAGGAAAAAAAATAAAATACCGGGTAAAAAAAATTCCAGGAAAAAAATTTAGTGGGGAAAAAAATAATACCAAGGGGAAAAAAAAACCAGGAAAGAAAAATACTAGGAAAAAACAATTTAATGAGGAAAAAAAAATACCAGGAAATAAAAAAATTAGTGGGGAAAAAATTCCAAGGAAAAATGTAGATGGGGAAAAATACCAGGAAATACCAGTTCCTCCATCTGCCTACCAGAATCTTCTCTAAGCTCCCCTCTAGTTTTCAGGGGCCTCATGTATAAAGCGTGCATATGCACAAAACCTGGCATACGCCCTTTTCCACGCTCACGTTCAGATGTATAAAGAGTGAAATGACCGTGGAAATGTGCCGTCCGCCACGCCAAGTCCATAGCTGGCGTACGCACGTTTCTAGTGCTTTGGAACCATTGGCGACACTTAGAGGTGATACTGGGAAACTGTTAATAATGTGAAAAAGGTCATTCCTCTGATTGATGGGCGCATCAGAGACACACACATGAACAAGAAAAGCACTCGGAGAGCGCAGACCTCCGCCAAGACAGATCTGCCCCCTCCCCGATCACCACCAACATGTAATCATTTCTTCCTTGTACCAGTATCAACATTTACTGAAAATTTCATGAAAATCCGTCCTTAACTTTTTGAGTTATCTTGTTAACAAACACGCAAACAAACAAACACGCATGCACACAAAGTAAAGCGATCACAATACCTCCTGGCGGAGGTAACAATGAACGCACCGGTATGTCATCCTACTGCCACAACAGCACATCCACCACCAGAACCAGAACCAACCAGACCAACCCTGGACCCATCAATGCCAATCCAGCCCGGGAGGACATTAAGTAACAACCATAGAAAGAGACAAGGACCCACAAGTCACTGGTTGATAAATGCATTTTATGTAGTCTTCATGTCTGTGAGAACATTTATTAGTCGGTCCAGTCGCTCATTGACTCCGATTGTCCTCATGATGTCCTCTTGTGACCTGGGTCAGCACGGACCCACGCTGGTCGGACGGGCATCAGCAGCTGGCTGTTGGACCGGAGGACCGGAGGACCGGCTAAGGCTGGGGAGGCAACAGAAGCCACTGTGACAGGAGGAGGATCCTGCGACTCACCGTCTTCTGCCTCATTGTTGGAAAATAATAATTTGAGTGATTAAACATGAGTCAAAGTCATTAGGCCCTTTCCCGCCAAAAGACCCAGGAACTTTATTACCAGGAACTTATTTACCAAGAACTTTTTGGGGCAAAAGAGTTCCTGGTAACTGCGTTTCCACCGCACCCGAAAGTTCAGGGTAATTTATTCAAATCAGGTTGATGATGTATGAGGGAGCAGCAACAGAAACTGTAGTCCTGTTCATGTCCATTCACAAACTAACCTCTAGTTCAATAAAATGACACTACTTTAAGGGGACGGGTTGGGTTTAACATTGTACTGGTTGTTGAATCGCTTAATCCATCTGGAATACATTTTAAATGAAGTTAACCATCATTACATATCCTTAATTTGTATTTAAAAATGGTAGAACATGTATTTTCAACTTCTCATTCCTTAAACTAAATCACATCTAACTTTCAGTGTGATGGATGGTTCTGTTTCATTTCTATTGTTTTACAGATATAGTCCAGGTTCAACCCTAAAATCAGAGAGATTTACTCAAATGCCTGCATTTAATTCAACTGCATATTACTGATAAAAGTACTTATACTCATATTTTGATGCCTTGTAAATGAACAGACAGTATTAGGTTAGATATTTTTTTTATTATTAAAAATTGAAACAAAACAAAACGTGCAAAAAACAACAACAACAACAACAACAACAAAAAAATCAAGGTGCCTTGAGATTAAAAGGTAAATAAACACGTGTGAAAGGTTCAGGCTTTTGGACCAGGGTCTGGTCCAGCTGGTCCAGGACAGCTGGTCTGGAACTCCATGGTCCCGGTCTCTTTTTCGCTTTCCTACAGGAAAAGTAATAAAAATGCTAAAATGAATAACAGAACACATGATGACAGATTCCTACCAGTGTGATGTGACCTGTCTGACCTGGGCTGTTGTAAACACCAGTAGATGTTGGACCAGGACACAAACGAGCCACAGGTTCAGAAAAAAGAGGCGAGTCCATCCGGTCCATTTCAGGTGGAAATCACAAAACATACAGAATAAATCACTGTTCAGCAAACAGCGACAACACAAATACATCCAGTTCTCAGATTTAGGTTTAGTGCCAGACTGTTGACCAGTTAGTATTAGGTTAACTGGACTTCACTTTGGACTAAACAGCTGATGCCTCTGACTACTGTTACAGCATGAACCAACTAAACAGGGAATATTTGTGTCATATTCAGACCATTGGTTTGTTCGACAGTCGGATCCACTGCGACCGTTGTGGTCCTTCAGTTTGTTTTAATCCCGCATACATTTCTTTGGCTTTTCTCTTATTTCTTTAGGCTTGTGTCTTATATTTGGCTCCAACAGCTTTTACTCGAACTTCACTCGTTTCGTGTCGGCGATTCAAAGTCCGTCTGAACTTCCTCGTCGTCCGTCCACTTGTCGTAGCTTCTCTTTTGGTCCATTTTCCGAATTATCAAAAAACAAAGCTTGTGGAAATTAAATGAGTTAAATATTGGCGGTGAACAGAATGCGGAAATGCTGTCAGTCTAGTCCACCACTCAGCCTTCTGCAGCACACAGCTCCGCCCCTTAAAGTTCCTGGTAATCTGAAAAGTACTACCTCTGTATCAGGAACTTCTTCGGGGTAAATTCGGGGCCGGGGGAGGGTCAGTTACCAGGGTAATTTTCGGTGGAAATGCACCAGGAACTTTAAAAGTTCAGGGTAATACAGAAAGTTCCTGCAAAATTTCCTGCGGTGGGAAAGGGCCGCATGTCAGCCAATGAGAGCTCAGCGTCCCATAACGACAGCCAATGGGAGCGCAGCGTCACAGAACGCCAGCCAATGAGAGCGCAGCGTCACAGAACACCAGCTAATGGGAGCGCAGCGTCACAGAACGCCAGCCAATGAGAGCGCAGCGTCACAGAACATCGACCAATCAGAGTGCAGCGTCACAGAACGTCAGCCAATGAGACTGCAGTGTCACAGAACGCCAGCCAATGAGAGCGAAGTGGTGCAGAACGTCAACCAATCAGAGCAGAGCGTCACAGAACGTCAGCCAATGAGAGCACAGCGTCACAGAACGTCAGCCAATGAGAGCGCAACGTCACAGAACATCAGCCAATGAGAGCGAAGCGTCACAGAACGTCAAACAATCAGAGCATAGGGTCACCAACCTGAGAGCCTGATCCTTAGTTTTTCTCTTTCCTGTTGTGCTGTTACACAGTTATAGCAAACATTTTTTGCAATAAATAACTTATATATACAAATGCAATGCAGAACAACATCACTTTCGTCCAAATACATGCAGTATGATAACCTTAAACAGGAGAGCAGCGGTGTGCCAGGTTGTAGCACTTGTGCAAATTTCCACCTGTACTTCCTTGGCAGGCTGATGTTATCCTTAAAAAAAGCAGACATTAATAAACATAATGTGCTCACACTTTAAAACCCTCGGCCTGACTTATGAAAATCTTTAAAATATTGACTGTCACTGATATGTTGATTTGCAATATGTAAAATAACTGAGACTGTGAATTAATACTGGAATTGGTTTGTACAATAGATGTATAAAGGAATCCAAGATTTATCTAAAACATCCCTCTTTTTTTAAACCATGTTGTGCAGTGTCTTGTCCGATTTGGGTCCGCATTGAGTCCGGTCCGAGTACGTGAGTGTGCCCAGATATCGGCGGAGTGCGTACGGTGGACTCCTGCCAATTGTGTGGGGGTGTGCCCCTAGTGGCCTGATTTATTAATGCATGGCAAAGTTTTTGGACAGACAGACAGACGGACGACCAGCTGATGACAACAGCCTGCGGCCAGTGTGGCTGAAGGTAAAAACCAAAACATACAAAGAGCATGGTCACATGGTCACTTGTACTTTTGACTTACATTTTCTTTGTCAGTAACACATATTCGGTTAAGTTTAACCCTTTCATGCTTAGTGGTCCCTACAGTAGACAGTTCTTCTACAGCTGTTCTCTTGTATATTCATGGGATTTGTTGTTTTAGTTCCATGTCAGGCAACACAGTGGACACTTATGCACCATCCCGTACACTCCAATTCACATCATTACAGTAACTTTGCTGTTCTTGATAAACCTGATCTGCAGTAACATGCTTGAGTATAAATCAATTGCTTGTCATTATTATTCAACAGTTTTGGGGTTTTTTACATAAAGGTTTTTTTGTTTGTTTGTTTTTGCATATTATCTCCATGAGGTGAGTAATGACCAGTATTAGAGTACGTTAAAATGTGAGAAGACATCAGATTAGCTGCATTAAAAGTGTTGTTATTTCATAGTTTTCACATGATCTATCAGTAAATACAGGTTTCTTTTCTTCAAAAACTAAATGCATGGTGTCAAGATGAGTGGATATTTTTGGAACTCCATGAAAAATAGATTCATAAGAAAAGTTTCAATCGAATTTTTTATTTTTTATTTTTTATTTTTTGTTTTTATTTTTATTTTTATTTTTATTTTTATTTATTTATTTATTTATTTATTCATTTATTCATTCATTTATTTTTAATTTTTTAATGCCTAAAGAGAGATAAAAACACTCGGGAAAATGAATCTTGATTAAGGTTCTCACAATTCACACATGAAAGGGTTAATTTATGTTTTTCCTGAAGCATTTTGTTGGTAAACTGTTATTTTAACGGACAGACTTATATATATATATATATATATATATATATATATATATATATATATATATATATATATATATATATATATTAGATAAATCATAAATTAGATAAATCATAGTATAATCAATATTTGGGCATGATTTCTCATCATTTCGACATTCAAAGTCATTATGCTGAGACAGACCTCATTATTTTGATTTGCAGGGTCTTTTTTCATGACTGAGGCAGAGATTTACTTCCACTCCAGGACTTAACTGTTGCTTCTTTTGCACACTGAGGTGTTTTTTCTTTCCTCTGCTGAAACTGGCTTCATATTGATAATAGATCCATCAGTGTGGGTGAAGCCTGTGGTGTGTGCGGTTGTTCCTGGGCAGGTGACATTCAGCTCAGCGGTGACAGACTGAGGGTTGATGGTCCCCCCTCCTCTCTCCTCCTCCTCTCTCCTCCTCCTCCTCCCTCCTCTGTGTTATCCTCTTCTCTTCTCTCTCCGCCGCAGCATCAGCAGCACGATCGCAAGATGGTAGCAGCGCACACTTCTTCTCATTCGTCGGAATCCGCCGAGTGGATTGTATGTCTAGATAAAAGGTAATCTTTTTATACAACCTATTCAAATCAAAGCTCCAACTCATTTTGTATGAACGAAGAGAACATGGGGTTAACACCGTTTGGATCAGAAGTAGCTGGGGCGTTGTTTCCATATGTGCATAAACAATAATATGGACATAGTTTTAATTTCCCAGCGGATCCTGACTTCTTTTACCAGAGCTTTAATGGGGTCACGATCACAGACTATTGACAGCTGTTAATATAACGGCGTCACCTTATAGGAGAACTATAGTCTAATGTACAACTGCAGTGACTCCAGTGTCACAGCAGGTGAAATAATGGAGTAAAGATCTGGAAATAATGACTGACCCTTAATTTGCTGCAATTTTTCTTTTCTTCTTTCCACATGATATAGACTGCATCAATCAGAGTGGGTTCATCACTTTCTTATTATCATTGATAATGTTAATGCAATTAACACTCTGAAGGACCATAGTCTTTGCTTAGTCTTTATTGCCATAATCAATAGGCAAATGTTTCTGAAAGCTGGAGAACACTTATGCATTTTTATGTCCTAAATCAGTGGTTCCTAACCTTTTTTTTTTTTTTTTTTTTTTTTAGCTCGTGACCCCATTTTAACATCACACATTTCTGGCGACCCCAGACATTCAAAACGGAGACTTTCTTTGTTGCTAAAACTGATCATGTTATAGTTTGCTATACTATGTTGCAAATAAAGGTTAATTTTAGATGACATTTAGGTTATATAATGTATATTATTATGGACGGAAGCAGAAAAGCCAGGTGTAGATTACTGCACAAAGTGAGACTTTTATTTTCCTTGGTCAGGATATGTACAGTCAGACCAGCTTGTATTTACAAGGCTGACAATTACTACTAAAAAACAATAACTCAAACTATGAATTATGAAAGAGCTGCAGCATCTGAAACCGACCACAGTGAACATTTGAAAGATAAACAGTACCACAGTGCTTCAGTTTCAGCTTCAGAGTTTGTCATGTCTTCTATGTAATGTGATTGTCTCTCTCAACTCATACATTTTTTTATCAGTAAGTTTTTATTTTTATGTTTATCAATTACTAGAAATTTCAGGTGACCCCATTTGAATTCCAGGCGATCCCACGTGGGGTCCCGACCCCAAGGTTGAAAAACACTGTCCTAAATTCATTCAATCTATAAATCTTATACAACTGGCTCTTGTTTAATGTTGTTAAAAATGTTCTGTGTCTGTAGCAACTGGATTATGAGAAGCATACTTTCAGTGGTTTGTCTAATATTTTGTCCTACTTTTAAAAATAGTAGATTTTTTTTTTTTTTTTACTGAAAATAGCTTGTTTTTTTCCCCAAGCCCAAATTAGATTTCTGGTCAAGATCTGTAGTACGTGTTCAGTACAAACAGTACAAAATAGTGGGACCCATCAAAAAAGAAGGATCACAAATCACAATGCATGTTTTACAGGTGATAGTTCTTGCAGATAAGAGACAAAGTTTATATTTCTAAACATTATGAATTATGCTGTTATAGACACTTGTCCAAGTCAGACTAAAGTTACATCCAGATTAAAAAAAAAAAAAAAAAAGCTGCAACCTCTTGCATTTTTACATAATAAACTGAGGAAATTAAAGAGGTTGTCAGTCATCATCATTTGTTGCTGCCACTGAAGCTAAAATGCACATTCATTTCTGTCATTTTGTGTTATTGTGCTCTTGACATGGCTGATAACTGATACACTCCAGAATTATTGAAGGCGGTGTCAGGTGTATAAGTGATGGTTGTTAAAACTCCATGGCTCTTACAGATAAAATGGTGCAGAGTGTGACCGTAGAGCCGTCGGTGTCAAACATGGAGGGACGTTGGATGCAGCTCAGGTGTAAATGGGCCACTTAGACACACAGTATGACGAAGGAGAAAAGGTGCACGTCACAAAGGCAGGTCCAAAGTACATCAGCTATAAACAGCCAAGTGACGCAGTATGCCAGATGTGTTTACACAGTAATATCCTCTGGTTAGATGTTCAAGCCACCTGTGCCACTCAAATCAGATGTGTGTGTGTGTGTGTGTTTTTCTTTTTTTTTTTTTGTATGACTCACTTTTTCCAAAATAGCCCTGATCTTGTTATTCTGATAGCAACTTTACACTTATAAAATATAAGTTTTAGATATAGTGCACTGTAGTCATATGAGGATTGTGCCATTTTGTAGTTTCAACACTGCAACAATCTGTTTTGTGATGAAAACACATTTGCTGGCTTAGTAGTTTCTAAAATAGTCCCTGGCTTCAAAACTTGTTCACATTATCTCTCCTTCTCTGATGTCCTCATGGTTTCATGTGTACATTTTTGAATTAATGGAAGGAAGCCGTATTGTTGTTCATCCAAAAATGTTATCGAAATAGAGCTTTGGCTTTCACACCTCAGATGTGACTGTGGGTGTGATTATAAAGTCCAGTCGGGAAGGGCATAGTATATATAATGTGACTAATGGGATTTGAAAGGTTGCCAAGGAGCACATGATGAAAAGTCATTTGGTTGCAAGCTGTTGCTCAGTGAACCGATTCTATTGTATGACTGCAGAGCTGATAATTGTATAAAATATGATAAATAGTTTTCAGACTTACAGGAAAACTGTATGTTGCAGTGGGCAAGCTGAATCATTGATACTACTGAGTTTAACTTTTTAGAAAGGATGGATGTGGATTCAAAGGTGATGTAAGCTACAGTACATCCACCCACAACTTACATCAGAGGACCTGGACTGAGCTGGGTTTTGCAATATGGGTGAAAAGCAAAGACTTTTATATGAATATCTGTCAAAAGTAAACAGAACACTGGTGTGAGACAGCCTCATGAGATTAGGGTTTTTTTTATCGTAAAAGAAAATTATAAAAGGAATTTTCTTATCATTTCACATACTTGGCAGCCCATGCGTATGTCTTTCTATGAGATATATTAAAAAATGCAGCAGTATAGAAGACTACTTTCCAGGGCTTCATAATATATTGGTTCAACATCATCATTGTGTGCACAGTATTCACACTACAACTCTTTTATTGTCAAAAAGATAAGCTCCTGCCATCATGTGATAATGGATTTTTAAAGGCTGCTATAATAATGATATTACTGAAAAAGATAATAGTTGGTGATTCAGCTGGTGTACCATGAACCTTAATCATTTAAAATGTGGGTGGAAGTAATTTTTATTTTTAACCCCCCCACCCCCCAAAAGGGGAAGTAAGGGGGGTATTGTTTTTGGTTCGGTTTGTTTGTTTGTTTATTTGTTTGTTTGTTTGTTTGTTAACACTTTAGCAGCAAAACTATTGGTTGAATTCATAGCACATTGGGTTTTATAGATTGCCAGTGACCCAGAATAGATCTGATTACATTTTGGGAAAAGTAGGTCAAAGTTAAAAATTTTTTTATGAATTTTTAAAATCTTTTTTCCCCCATTTACGTATAATGGGCAAAATTTCAAATGTCTGTATCAGCAAAACTATTGGTTGAATTCATACCAAATTGGATTTATATAGTTTGTTTCAATTTACTTCAAACTTGGCACAGATACGCCTGACATCAGCAGAGGCATAGACATGGTGACATCAGCTGGATCAATGCCAAAATAAACAAAAATATGTGCGAGGGGCATAGTTTGTTGAGCCTGGCACCACTTGTTTTTATTATCATCCCTCAAAGTTAGAAATTACAGTTGAGAATTTTGTTTTTATATATTAGTCAGTATTATTCAGACAAACCCAATAACTGACCAAAACAATCAACTCATACCCTTCTTATTTTCCATGAGTAATCTACAATAGAAGTCTGTTATATAATTTACTCTGAAAACCATCAGTCACTTTCATTCTTGATTTGTTTATTCACTACAACCTGGAAATGAACAAGTAACAGGACAAAAATGCAGAAAAGGTGGATTATACTGCAAAAAGTAAATAATAATTACCAAAACAAATTTGTCATCAGTGCTTTGCATTACCAAAACACGAGGCAATATGACTCGTTTGTTTTATTATTTTAATTGATACTAAAAACCTCTGCTACCATCTGTCAAGGATAGATATCTTCTGCAAGTGTAACTATTTTCATGGACATCATTGCTCAGGGACTAAATGGTGTCACATCTGTCACGCAGAGGTTTTCAGAATCTAGGCCAAGTTGAATATTTGCTGCTTTGGCTGCTGCAGCCTACTTCCACGCCTTGTACAGTATATGCTTATCTTAGCAGCTACCTGAACAATGTTCTCTGCTTTTCTCACTTTCAGACCAGCCGAACGCTCCGGGGAAGATGTTGACATAATCCTGGCACGTCTTAAAAATGTGAAGGCCTTTGAGAGATTCCACCCCGGATTGCTGCAGCAGATATGCCTGTGGGGGTTTTATGAATGCTTGGAGAAAGGCATCACCTGTAGGTCAAAACACTTCTCTGAAAGTCTCATTTCAATGAAGACAAAAAATAATGATAATCAGTAAAGATTAACATTTTAATTATTCTCTCATTTCTTAAAACGTGTTGTTTTTTTGGGAAATCTGTGCAGTGTATCGTCAAGGAGACATTGGCACCAGTTGGTACGCTGTCCTCTCTGGATCACTGGATGTCAGAGTTTCAGAGACATCAAATTATCAGGTAAGATCACAGTTTAAAAAACAAATGGAGCTGATATTAGAACAGAATAGAATAGAATAGAATAGAATAGAATAGAATAGAATAGAATAGAATAGAATAGAATAGAATAGAATGCCCTTAACTGTCATTATTCAGAATGTACAACGAGGTTGGAGGTTGGTGTCTATATATAAAATATAAGGTACAATAATATGTACAAGATAAAGTCCTACAAGACAGTGCAGTTGGCTTTATATACAATCTGAAGATAAAAGGATAGAATTGAGAATATAAAAAAATGTAAGAATGAATTGTACAGGATAATTGGATATATACAGAATAATTATAGTGCACATGGTGATTAATATCTACAGATGGTTATCTATTTAACATGTGATATTTATATTACATGTGGGAATGATTATATTGCACGAGATGAATGAATGTCTGTGCTCTCAACTCTTTTTATGCTGTTGACCATAAAGTTGGAATAATTTTTGTTTGCAGACACATTCCTCTTTTTATTCCTAGTTATACACATCAGTAATTACTTTTAATCAAGTGTAGTGATTACATAGTGAGTCCCAGTTACACTTTATCAATCATGTATAAATCACAATGTCACAATCATTTCATGAAAAGAAGCAAAAATGTTTCATTACAATTTATGACTTATACAGATCGTACTTTTCTGTAACTGCATTGTCTCATATATTATCATTATTACTTTCACTGACCTTTATTTAACCAACAAGCCCCATTGAGATTAGAAATCTCTTTTCAAGGAGTCCTGTCCAAGGTAGCAGCTATACAAAGTCATAGCTATATAACACACATACATGATACACAATGACCAATAAAGCAAATGTCAAAGTCTTTCATGGAAGATATGAAGAATTTGCACTGAAATAAATAACACATATTAAAGAATGCACATTCAGCCACTCTCTTGTTGAGAGTGTGGGCTGAAAAGAACATTTCTTAAATGTCACTGAGGCCTGCTGAATGACTAGTTCTGTATCTACTGAAGTGTTTCTGATCCTGTTTTTCAGTAGAATAAGGAGATAACATTAGTCATACACCACTTCCCTCTCCTTCACTGCTTATAATAATAATAATAATAATAATAATAATAATAATAATAATAATAATTGTAATAATGATGGATTAGATTTCTGTAGTGCTTTTCAAGGGACCCAAAGCGCTTTTCATTATTGATCCATTATTCATTCACTCTCATATAACACCATCCACGTATTTCCGCTGTTGCATATATCTCATGTAGGATGCTGTTACTATATGCACACTGGGGACGGGGACTGCGTTTGGAGAGTCCATCCTGGATAACACCCCCCGACATGCCACCATTGTTACGAGGGAATTCAGCGAGCTCCTACGCATCGAACAGAGGGAGTTCAGGTCTCTGTGGGAGGTGAGTACCTCCGTCTGCTCAGCGTGTGCTTTTATCAGCCTACAGAATTCCTCTGGTAACTTTTATTTTTATGACACATCTGAGAGATTAACTCCATTTAAATGTTAACAGCAGAAGATGTGAAAAGGCTGCGTGCCTAACACAACTTTTTTTTAGGCTTGTTTTGTTTCACTATTGTCTGAAGGTTAAGATTTTAGAGAAATTAATGTTATTTAATCTGTCTGGAAGAGAAACATCTTTCAAACATCATTACAATTTTAGATTTCCAGTGATTGGAATGATATAAAAAAGAAAAATAAAATGACAATTTATTCTAATTACAAAGAAGGAGGGAAAGGCGTAATCACAACAATGGATAAACAGTGATTGTTGATTTCACTGATTATAGATCCAACAGCCATGGCAACTGTCTTTAAAAATATCCTCAGATGTTTTAACCGACAGGGGGCTGCTTAACACCATGGAACATCCATCTTTTCTAGACTGTTCTTAAAGGACACAGATTCTTTTATTTGTGTCGTACACAAAGTCGCCCACCCTTAATGGTTTACAGGACACAAAGCCAAGCTCCAGCGGTCAAAATATTTCACTACATTTCATTATAAAATCACAGGTTCTGTTACAGCTCAATCTCAGTATAACACTCTGCTTTCACCCAGAGGCTTGGCAAATAAAACCTGCTGCAAAAACGGTGCCCTTTAGGAGGCGTAGCTAATTTTTCATAAGCATCCAGTCGAAATAAAACCACATAATGAGAGGATATTTTATTAAAAAGTAAATCTCATATATCCTTGTAGACAAGTTGGTAAAACAAAAATATTTTCAATAAAGAACGTCTGCTCTGGACTGGCATTAAACCTGCTGTTCTCTTCACTTAATATACAGGGTATACAGCTCCCCTTCTGCTCTCTCCCCATACACACATATACTACAGTAGTTATTACCTCCACCAAGGAGGCTATATTTTCATCAGGGTTTGTCTGTCTGTTTGTTTGTTTGTTTGTTTGTTTGTTTGTTTGTCTGTTAGCAGGATAACTCAAAAAGTTATGGAGAGATTTTGATGAAATTTTCAGGAAATGTTGATACTGGTTCAAGGAACAAATGATTATATTTTGGTGGTGATGTGGGGGGGGGGGGGGGGGGGGGGGGGGCAACAATGACGACACTGATCAGCCTTGGCAGAGGTCTGCGCTCTCCAAGTGCTTTTCTAGTTTATGTTGTTTTTAACTTAAAATCCATGATCTTGTAAAATATTATACAGCAATAACCTTATTTAAAGCGTTCAATAAATTACTACCAAGTAATATACAAAAAACTTCACAATTCAGGAGAGTACTCATAATTTGAGAGGCTTTGGAGATTTCACATTACCCAAATTTCGAACCACTCGTAAACGCTTTTGTGTGTCTGTATGTGGAGTGCAACTTTGGAACAGTCTGGACATCCAACACAAGCAATACCAAAATATCCACCGATTTAAACTGTTATACAAAAATATGGTCTGGTCCCAGTATAAAGATGGAGGGTCATAATACTGATGTTACATCAATATTCTGTCTTATGTGTTAATGTGTGCTTGTTGTTCCTCATCTAGTTGGTATGTGTTGTCCATTACCATCTGATATTGTTCTTAAGTAAAGTAAAGTAAAGTAAATTTTATTTATAGAGCACTTTTCACAGACAGAGTCACAAAGTGCTTTATCAATTCAAATCAGAATCAAATTAAGTTTACAGAGACCCAACAGAATCCTTCAGGGGCAAACACTTGTGATTGGTGACAGTGGCGAGGAAAAACTTCCCTTTAACGGGCAGAAACCTCGAGCAGACCCAGACTCCTGAAGGATGGCTGTCTGCCTTGACCAGTTGGGGTTAAAGAGAGAGAGAGAGAGTAAAGGAGGAGAAAAGAGAGAGCGATAGAGATATAGAGAGACTGGGGGGGGGGGATGACACATGGAGTACGTTATGATGAATACATAGAGTGTAATCAGTCTGTGGTGGTCCTGGGTCAGGTGGGAGACTAAAAAGCCTTTTTGAACAGGAGGGTTTTGAGGTGTTTCTTAAAGCTCTCTACAGAGTCCATGGACCGTAGGTGTAGAGGCAGGTCATTCCATAGACGTGGTGCCACAGCTTTAAAAGACCTGTCACCGCGTGTGCTAAAACAGGTCCGTGGAACCATCAGCAGGTGCTGTCCTGAAGACCTCAAGTTCTTATGTATGTATGTGCTGCCCTTTACCATTAGTGCTATTGTAGTTTTTTTTTTTTTTTTTTTTTTTTTACCATTGTTGGTATGTAATTATTGCTGTTCTTTACCACTTGTAGTACTGCAGTTTTTTTTGTTTTTACCATTGTTGGTATGTAATTATTATCATGTAAGTTGACGGTTAACTGTTACCTGTGGTAACACCACCAGGAATGTACTTTGTTTCTATTTTTTTTTTTTTACACACATTTGGTTATGCAATGTAAATACTGTCAAATGAGTTTATTCTAATTTGGTATAGGCCTATTTTGTTCTATTTTGTCCATGGTTCTGGCTTGAAATTGAAGGACAGGAGTGAGTATTTAAAATGTTATGTTCAGTTATTTGATGATGAGAATGGGGGTGGGATTAAATAAGTTTTCCTTCTTCCCACTCCTTTTCGAGTATAAATGAATGATTTTTTTTTTTTTGGAATTGTGAATTTGTTTGTATTCTATAAATGCTTGAAATAAACAAACAAACAAATGAATGAATGAACTTCATAGTCTCTTCACCATTGGTTGTGAGTCTTGGATTCATCTGCACTGTTTCTTTATATCTGTTTTTCTTTTGTTTTCTTTTGTCTTTGTTTTTGTCTGTTGGGGCCTCTTGCCAGGTCATCATAGTAAATGAGAGGCTGTTCTCAATTGACTTTACCTGGTAAAATAAAGTACTGAATGCTAATTTGAAATATGCAAAATAGAAGTCTTTTGCGCATGGAAGTGTAAGGGTTAATATGAGATCTGTCACCATCGATGACAAGTTCCACTGCTCTTTTGCTTGCATACATGAAACAGGAAAAAATAATCACATGTTAACCCCCTACCATCCATACAAACATTTCAGACATCGGTGAGAAACTGAAAATTAATAGCAAGATTTTCTCAGTGAGTCAACATTTGGGTTTTTCACTTCAGGATTTTAGTTGAAGGTACACACTTGTGTTAGTCGAAGGATTCCAGCTCATTTAATCTTCCACATGGGCCCCGTTCCTTAACAAAGCAAATTTGTGCCCTCCTTAACATATCTGCGTGGTTACTGGTCTGTTTCTAACAAATGAAATTACCAAGAGGGAACACCCAGATGACGCAATGAATTACATATGCTGACTGAAATATTTCAAATTTCAAATAGTCAGCTCAAAACAAGCTTCAAGAATCCTCACTAACAGCATTAACCCCTTGCATTTGGCATGATAGACTCAAAACTGTTGTTAAAGTGAAATATTTGTATGGATGGTCGGGGGTTAACATGTAATTATTTTTTTTCCTGTTTTATGCATGCAAGTAAAAGACCGTTGGAACTTGTCATCCATGGTGACAGATCTCATATTAACCCTTACACTTCCATATGCAAAAGACTTATATTTTGAATAATTCAAATTAGTGTTGTTCACTGAAGCATGAAAACTGCAGGACACTGGTGTCAATCAAAAGAGAATTACATGGTCAATAAACACATATGACCTGATTTTTAAAATGTCTTCTCATTTTGGTTTTATGTTGTTTTTTCTAAGAGTCTACTTCTTTTCATTTCATTTCATTTATTTTATTCACATATCTATTAAAAGATCCAAGTGTAAAAACATTACATTTTACATTTACATTATATGAAATGAGACACCCTGGGAAGCTGAAGAGCTTTTTGAGGGGGGCCCAGGCACAAATAATAAAAAACACATGTAACAATAATGCAACACATTTTACAGTAAGACAAACCCCAAAATACCCCCCTTTTCAAGCACCCACACTCTCATACAGAACAGGTTAACATGATTTTTTCTGATAAACCCTGTAGTACTGAATGCTACTTTAAGTAGAATTTTACAAGTCAAACTCACAATTTATTGTCAAGATGGTAAAGTAACATGTAGTTTAGTGTGAAACAGCTGAGTGGACTGGATCCCTTGTTTCATGTAGCACTACCTTGGCATATTTCACCTCGATCTTTGAGAATGAGGTGCAAAAGTACTAAAAAAACTGAAAATCAGCACAAATCGGGTTGTATCAAAACTGCAGAGAGATTTGCAGTGACTCTGAGCAGGTCATGGAGAGACATGGTAGCAGTAATGAAGTGTAGCCTTATACTGATACTTCAGCAGATTTACAGCAAAGTACCTTTATTTGCAAAATGATCTTTGGTATTCAAAATTCAAGATTAAATACTCAAGATTTTACTGTCATATGCACAGGAAAAAATATAGCAGTCATACCATACAGTGAAATTCTTGTCTGCTATCCCTCTTTCCACAGTAGAATTAAATACTTACCCATAAAGACCCAGTGCTACTTTTACGTCACTTCCCAAATGACTTTCTTCTCTGTATTCAACCTATCTTAAGTGATTTATCCCCAGTTATTATAATATTATCCTCTGTATTTTGCATTTTATTAGTGGTTCAGAAGTGACTAAACATTTTACATCAGTAGATGGTTTTGGTTGCCAATGGCTGTTTGGGTCTTTATGGGTTAAAAAAGAAATAGAATACAATTAAGTATATTTACAGTTAAACAGATTAAGTGTATTTAGTGTGACAAACATAACTCAAGTCAAATGAGATAAAAAAACAAAACAAAACAAAAACAAGCAAAAACAAATCATTAATCTCAAGCCACTGACAGTACAGTAATACAGTTATTTCTCAAATCAGGTCCCACCGTCAGGCACCGTCAGAAGGGGCTGTA
Source organism: Sphaeramia orbicularis (assembly GCF_902148855.1). NCBI lineage: Eukaryota > Metazoa > Chordata > Actinopteri > Kurtiformes > Apogonidae > Sphaeramia > Sphaeramia orbicularis. Next base: position 22,869,753 of record NC_043977.1, read on the forward strand.
TTACAGTGCTACAGTTTACAATATTTATAAGTTAATTAGACAACACATGTTTTGTACATACAGTCATTGAAAAAATTATTAGACCACCCCTTGTTTTCTTCCATTTCTTGTTCATTTTAATGCCTGGTACAACTAAAGGTACATTTGTTTGGACAAATATAATAATAACAACAAAAATAGCTCATAAGAGTTTAATTTAAGAGCTTATATCTAGCCATTTTCCATGGTTTTCTTGATAATAACCAAAATCACTTAAGTTCTTACATCAATAGCTATGGCGTTGTACTGGCAAAAACAGTGCTTTTAGGCATTTCATGTTTTTTTTTTTTCTGTCTGTTTTAGCCACATGATACACACAGGAGTTAGTACTTGATTGCATAACTATTGTTTTTGAAGACTTTTGATGGTCTAATAATTTTGTATATTATATAATAACAGAATATTTTGTATTGGAATTGGAATTTTGGATGCAAAAACTTATAATTGAACTAAGTGCAAGTCAGATTATATGTGATGTTTAGTTCTTTTGTTTTGATGTTTGTTGCAGGTTGGATTATGATCACATTCATTGCCTGCAGAAAATCATGCACAAGTCATTGTAATCTAATACCAGGTTTATTGGGACACTTGAGGTCTGCTCATTGTGGCCACTAGATGGAGGTGCAGCTCTGTAGACTCTTCTATTTCTGTGTTGTTGCTGTTGCATGCATTGATTCACTCATCCCAACACAACTTTGAGACAGACTCGCTGTTCAGATGCAGTACTATCGCATGCCGTATAGCTTGCTGTGTCAACACAAACATGGGACAGAATGTAAAAAACTGTAGCAAATAGCTCTGAAGAAAAAATGCATGTCACAAGATACTGAAGAGAAACAGCATTGTTTACGGACAAACAAGACTCGTCTGGTGTTTTGCTCGGTCTCAATGCATCCCTCATCTCCACTTCCACAGCTCCATGCTGTTTGGAAGGTGTCGTGCTGTTTGTGGCCCCTCTCATCCTAAACCCCCTCTGCTCTGGGCTGGTTTCCTGAGTAAGACAGCCCATTTCCTCTGGGACCGAAGGGCACATGGGCTGTTAAATTATGGGTCTGTGTCAGTGCACTGGTCAGCAGTGGGACTGAATACTTACCCTGGTGTGAATGTGTGTTGAGGATGATGTGGCAGCACATCTAAGCTACATTTTTATCTCTTCCTTGGGGTGACCTTTTCAGCAAGGTTTGTTTCACACAAGATTTTACAGCTTCTGATTGTGATGTTTTGTTGTTTTTTTGTGATACAATAACAGAATGTTTATCATAGGGCTGCTGAGTTCTGCAAATACCTGACATGGTTGCAAATTTCACAGTTTTTGCAAAAATATTCTTGTATATTTTATCATTCATCCTGTCTTTTTGTGCATACTGCTAATGTGTTTTCATCATTTATACTGTGGAGGTTGTTGCAGGCTCTAGAAAATTACATTTATTTACCTTCAGTAGAGTTGTACACTGTTTCCAGATGTACTTCAGCCAGTAGCCATAACAGTTACAGCATTAGCGTCGATGCATTGATCTGAAGTTGTTAAGAGTGCTGAGTTGGCTTTGTCTCACAACTTACTGAAGCTGTGAGCAAAAAGCTGTGGAGTCTGACTTAACGTAATCAACCTGTTGACAGATAATCATTATGCTAGCTCCCAATACAAGTTGTTCTTTGGTTATTTCACATTGTTCAACCTGTCAGTGATGCTCACTTTTTTCTCACAGTGATGCTGCAGAGCTGAGAGACTGTTTAAGAAGTGTCCTATTACTGGTGGCGTCAAATGTGACTCCAGTTCTGTCTTCAACTCCTCTGGGGTTGGTTTCCCTGCTGTTTTGACTGATCATTTGAGCTGCTTTATATTTGTTTTATTTAAATTTAACCTATAAAGACCCAAACATCCATCACTGACCAAAAGCATCTACAGATCTAAACTGTTTAATAGCATTTCATCCACTAATCCAATCAATACATGGAAATAATTGGTGTAAAATACAGATTGTCGTCTTTTCATGGTCATCAGATATGACCCATTTGGACATTCAGAGGCTCCATAGTGAACATGGAAACACCGTCATTTTCTACAGCATTGGTTCACCAGTAAAACCCATGGAGTTGGATCAATGATAGTGAATGGAAATGCTTGATTTATGTTCAGTTAATGATAGATTTTACTGGGGGAAAAAAAGTCCCTTTTCCTGCCGTTTTCTCTGTTTGTTTTTTTGTTGTTTTCTTTAAAACTCTTTTTATTGAAATTAGAATAATGACAACATAAAAAAGTCATATATAGTATCCAATATATGTGATGTCAGAACAAGAACACTACACCTGCACTCACTCACATATACACACACACACACACACACACACAAAGGGCAGGGGGGTCTGCCTACTTACTTCATATTAAAGTAATCTACAAAGGTTTGCCAAATTGAATAAAATAACTTTACATTATCTTTTAGTGGAAACTTGATTTTCTCCAAATGTAAGTGTTGCATAATATCTTTTAACAGAGCCTGATGAGTAGGAGGATTTTTTCTCTTCCAGTTTAACAGAATAAGGCGTCTGTCCAGTAGTGTCACAAACTTCAAAACAACACTCTGTTTAGTTTGTCTCTGTTTTTGATATAATAACCTTCAACTTTAATCTGAGCTTTTATGAACATTTTCATGGTCAGTAAACAAAATACCTGATTTATACTGATAAAATGCAAAATACAGAAGATAATATTAGAACAAATGGTGATAAATCACTTAAGAAAGGTTAGATATAGAGAACATTTCATTTGGGAACTGACACAAAAGTAGCGCTGGGTCTTTATGGGTTAATCACAGTTTGTTATGCATGAAAAACTTTTAGCTGAACGAGGTTGGTAAATATAAAGACAAACAGTAGATCCTTGCAGTGATTAATGCTTGTAAGGGACTACAGCAAAAGAGAAAAATTTAGCCAACAGTCTCACCTCAAAGTCTAAAACACACTGAAACACCTCCTCATTTTCCTCCCACTTAGATCTGGCCTCCTGCAAGGCGCCTGTGGCCAAGTACACTTAGGAAAATATGCTACAGTTAAAACAGTGTCGTCCTAATGAACCACTGGATAGCATATCCACGCTACTGTGGCTGTCTGTGGCAAGTAAGGATTATATCTTTGTCCTGTTTTTGGTTCTTTCCCTTACACATTTATCAGAATCATCTTATTCCCTAAGTATGTGAAGACAAAAAAAGTTATTATTTACTGGTAGTTGTTGTTTCTCTAGTAAATTAGAAATACAAGATATAATGAAAATTGTACTTATTTACAGTTATAGTGCAATTTTTGTGCAACTGTGGATAATAAGGGAGAGTGTTAACTGTTCATTGAAGTGACTGCTGTGGAGAAGAAGCTACTCCAGTGCCCTATGGTCTTGGTCTAAGGATCTAACTGTTTGATACTTCTGATTTATATTTGATTGTTTTAATTCATATAAAACATGCTATACAGTGTACAGAGCTGATATTGAGCATATAAGGTATTTACTTCTTTCCACTCCTTTTAAATAACACTAAAATTGTTTAAAGTATTTCTTTTGTATAATAGGATAAATTTACAGTTTTTTTTTTTTTTTACTGCTTGTTCTCTGTTGATAATTTGCTTTGGGTATTTACTTGGTAGGTGGTTGTATTGAGATTTTTATGTCAGGAAAAAAAAAATCATTCATTCATTCATTCATTGATGCATGTTTTAAAAAACAGACTTCTACCATTTGGTTTCAATACATTATAAGTAACTATGACAAACTGCATTATTGATGGTAGATGGATGCATTGAGTTTTAATATTTATTCTCCACTGCTACATCCACTATGGTGATGGCTTTCATGTATCCCGGTGGTCGACAGAAGCTGGATTCTGTAACTGAGAATGAGCAGCCGTGTTCTTGTTTGTTTAACAGAGCAGACATGAGCCGAGCTCAGCACACCCAAAGCCTGGATGGCCTGATCATCAATTTGCTCTACACTTTGTGTCCTGCTTCCGATAGGCACTGAAGCTGAAACAACAACATTGCGATTTGTGTTTTTAGGGACGTAAGGCATTTCTTTCACTGTCCTTTCAGCCTACACGTGACAAGAAGCTTTGATGTTTTAGGTTAAATTTCACAGAACAGACAACCTGTGAGTGTAGTTTTATACTGTACATGTTGTCAGTAACATATTTCTAATGCTTAAATGCTGCCTGAAGTGTGTCTGTCGGTTGCTGGGCTGAGACAGTGGGTGGTGGGTTCGTGTGTCACTATCGTCAGTCCATAAAAGAAGCCTGGTGGGCAGCCAGTGGAGAAGGCTGATGAACAGGAAGTGGCAGGGACGCAGCGTGGCCTCTGGTGTCTGAGAATTGGGTGCATGGGGGGGTTGGAAAAACAAGGCCACATGGATGCTCTCGGGGTTCAGCGTCTGAGTAACACGCTACATCTGAGACCACAGCTCCTTTAGAATGTGTACCCGAACAGCAGGAAGATTGCATGAAACACACTGTTTATTTCGTTATTTCCGCTCAGAATTGTTGCATCATTGCCTTTCTTTAAACGTCTCCACCCTGAGATTGCAGATGATCTACCTTGTTTACACACCCACTAACCAACGGATTTTTGTTTTTTCTCTTTCAATTTTCCAATCAACAGGGTCATGAGGAGGTTAGATTAGTGAGCTTTAAGATCTGAAATAGAATGTATTAACTAACTATGTATTTTCAACATTGCATCTACCATTATTATGTTGCTTAGCTTATTTGGTAGAGAGAGAGAGAGAGAGCTTTAAATATATTTATATATTTTTCTTTTTCGGTTGTATTGGATCATTTGTTCCTGCTACTTTATATTATACTTGAATGGAGCGACTGTAACACCCAATAATTTCCCCCTGGGATTAATAAAGTATTCTTTCTGATTCTGATTCTGATTATGTCATTAAAGTAGTTGTATGTAGTACTGATATTCCAAACTCAACAGCAGGGCAAAGTTGCATACCAGAACATATTCAGGACTACCAAAACCACCAACATTATGTATCCACAGACTCTGTCACTAACTGAATAAAGTACAAAGCTCATTGTTTACACACATCTGTATTATGGAGTCGTCAAGTTTTCATCTTCAAATCCAAAGTCAGAGCCAGTTGTTCTGACAGCATTTTGTCTTATAATCTTCATGTACTGCATCAGCTGATAGTTTACATTATAGTTCTGCCACAGTAAAAAAAAAAAACAACAACAACTAATCACTTCGTCTTCAGTATAGTTTGTGTTGTCAGTAGCTGCACTAAAAGTCTGTTTGGAATCATCTAAAACAAGGCCAGAACTTTCACAGCTAAATCTGAACATGGATCAACAAATGGCTAACTTAGCAAAGATAATAACATCACATGATAAATTTATACCTTCTTTAGCCTCATAATCAAACTCACCTATGTAGAAGAAACTTTGTGATTTCAGCATCAAACTCCATTCTTCTTATTTGGGGCTGCGTCCAGTGATGACAACAACAAAAGTGCTTCTAGATTTATCACTTTCTTTGAGTCCAAAAGTTGTTTTCAGTGGCTCTCATCTGGTCACTTTTTGATGCTTTGGTCAAAGGGCCCGTGGCATTAGTTTTCTCTCTCCATGGGAGATCAGCAGAGTGACTCACTACTCCCTCTAGTGGTCACCTAAATCCCCCAGATTATTAGTGTAAATTAATTCAGTGTATATGTCTACAGTCTATACATTGGTATCTTTGGCAGAAGTTTGGAGCTCTTCATTCTAAACACTCTAAAAATAATTTCAGGTCATTTTTTAATATTTGAAAGTGGGAATACAACACATAGCCCCTTTACTACAGATTCAAATCACCAAAACTTTCCATTTTCAGAGAGTGGTTGCTAGCTCAGAGGTTGTTGTTTTGCATACTGAGGGGGTCATTTAAAGTGGTAACACGCAGACAGAGGAAGGAGAGGAGACTGAAATCTGTGAGTCAGACTAGTTTGCATCCAAATCCAGATTTACAAGATAAGGATATATGTGTTTGTCACATGCGCGTGTGTGATGTATTTGTATCAATAGCTTCTGTCTAAACAACCCCTCACTAATATGCTTAGTTTCTTAGTTGAAAATGCAGCTGTCTTGTGGTTTTGATAAGTAACAAGGTCAGAGATAAGGCACCATCTGGTCTCTGTCCTTGAAAGGAAGGAGCTCAGTCAGTGACAGGATACTGGATGATGAATTTAGCATTGTACAAAGAATAAAAGCTGAAAAAGTTACAAGTTTAACTAAATTCTGTATGGGTGGTCCTCAGAGGGAAATATGTCATAGAGGAGTTTAAAGTTAATAGAGGCAGAAGGGATGTTATCGCAATTTATTTTGATATGTCCGCTTGTTTATCATCAGTGTTCATGCTGGGATGAAAATGAGCAACTGTTTTATGTGGTCATATTAGAGAGAGAGAGAGAGAGAGAGAGAGGTAGACAGACAGACAGATGTATAGAGTGTGAGAGAGAGAGAGAGAGAGAGAGTTGGTGGGAGTGAGAGAAAAGAGAGAGAGTGAGAAAAGAAGAGAGTGAGAGAGAGAGATAAGAGAGTGAGTAAGAGAGAAGTAGTGAGAGGGAAAGGGAGAGAGAAAATGAAAGAGTGAGAGAAGAAGAAAAAGAGAGGGAAAGATTCAGTGAGAGGGCATGAGAGAGAAAGAGCAAGAGAGTGAGTGAGTGAGAGAGAGAGAGAGAGAAAGAGAGAGAGAGAGTGAGTGTGTTACTCCCGTGTGCTCAGACAGTGGAGTTGAGTAATCACCTAGCAACTGCTGCTGTAAAGCAGTCAGCAGCTGACTGGCACTGGGCTGTGTTCACAGGCTGACACAGTCTGCTCACTCTACTCTCAGACTGGGATCAAAGCTGCTGGATCTTGTAGGACTGTGCTCGATATGACCCACGACTAGAGTGTCACTCACTGGACCTACATGCTCACAGTCTGGATTAAGAGGCTGCAGAGGATCTTTCACTCAATAACAGCTATAGGCTAAGCACATACATGGGACGCTGGTAGCATCTTTAGGTAATGTTTGCTAAACTTTTTAAGCAATGCACTGCCTTTGTTTAATAGGACTATATTATCAGTTGATTGAATTTTTTGCAGAATTGCATTTGCTAATGTTTTAACACTATCTCTATCTCCAGAATTTGTGCTTTAAGTGTCATAAAGTGAACATATTTGATTCAAAAAGGATGATTCAAAGTGGGGAAATGTAGTTTTTAGTTCTCTAGCTGTTTCTGTTTGGAGAGAAATGTAACAGCGCTGAAGTGAAGTGAACCTCATGGGAGGGTCTTCCCCCAATTGTTCCCCAGAGTAGCCTGAAGTGTGTCTGCCCGGAAAGAGTTCAGAATAATCAGAGAATGCTTTGAGGACATCTTGCACTTTGTAGGTTATGTAATCTGGGGGGTGAATTATTCAAAATTCAAGAGTGCATTCATGCACAGTGATGCTCACAATGCAATAATCTGCTCAAGCATGAAAGACTGAGGAGTTGGAACTGAGATATGTATCTAATATTATGGCACAGATGAACTCATCAGCTGACTCTTTAAGTGCATCCATTCACACTGAATACATGAGATGCATGCTGTATATTCAACCCAGTAATCATTTTACACCACCATATTTCACACAAATAATTCTCTCAGTGTAGTAGCTCAGAGTTTAAGATGTTTTTGAGGTCTCCTGCTGCTGTGAACACTGAAGTCAGTGTATCAGAGCAGATGAGCACAACAGTTGACCGAGCTTCACTGGAGGAATACAGAACATCTGTTATTGCAGACATAAACTCCCCATTTATACAGAGATAAAAGCTGTTCAATGATGAATGCAGAATCATACCTTAGTGCACTCAGATCTAACTGTGCACTCTGATTATTATTCAGTTTGACCTTTCATTCATTGTGCTTTGAATCAGGATCTGATGTTTATCATTGTAATATTAATGTGTAGTTAGTTTAGTTAATTGACTGTTTTACTTACTGGAGGAAAATTAGACGTCATAACAGTCCAAAACAAATACATAACACAAAAGTACAAAGTAGCAACAAATATGTTAATGTTGCATAAGGGTATGATAACACTGCCTGGTTTAACAATTTAGAATTTTGTTAAGAATGCCATTAGTTAAGAAAATATAAGACTCTTGAAGACAAACCCAGTAACAGTGATGGAAATGAAATTAGCAGGTTCACTTCAGAGTTTCTGCTGCCTGGAAATGACAGATTTTCTGTCAGAGTTAATTGTGTTGAAGTGACCCTTTTAGCCACCCTCGGGGTCAAAGTCTGTCTGAAAAATCTAAATCTATAGAGTTAACTTTCATTTAAAGCGTCTGGATGTGATTGGATTAGACTTTTACTCTTTTACTTGCGTGATCACATCCCTTCAAACATCACGAGTCCTATTCTGGTCATTTCTAAAACACATTTCAGCCAATTAAAACAGTTACTGCAGCAAAGTCTAATCCATTTTTGCGATTGCATTAGTTTATTTACATAACAAACTGTAAACTGCTTATCAAACCTCTGTGTGTATGTGTTTCTGAGTCACAGTTTCATGACCTTGTCCAATAAGGTTTAGATCATATGGATTTACAGTTGTTATCCACATGTAACAAGATGATACACTGAAGTAGATCTGTAGAAATAACTCATTCTATAAAGCATATGCTGGTACATTGTCCTTTAACAAATGGAGATAAAAATGATAAGAACATAGAGCCTCTTACAGTATTATTGTCATATATAGTGACAGAATACATGACGTAACTGCACAAATCTGAACCACTCACTGTTGTATTAGGGCATGAAACACTGATGTAAATATTGGAGTTTGTGTATCAACAAAAGACAATTTTGGATTTAAAAAAAAAAAAAAAATGTTCCCACTGTATTTACAATTTTAATTTTATCGTCGACACTAACTAGTAAACTTTCTTACTTATGTTTAATTTAATGGTTATTAATTTAATGTTATGGATGAATAAGGTTGGGTATCATTCAGACCTGTTTGATGTTGATTCTAAATGATAACAAATACAAAACTACACAGCCCTCCATTGGATAATTATCGCAGTGATTAATATGTTTTAGGTGTAAACGATTTAACGGATGCAGTGAGTAGCTTCTCATTTCTTAAACAACTATCAGTTTGTAGAGAACATAAAAAATGGGCTGTGTTTCAGTGTTAAAAGGTCATGTGGTCTGATGAGTTCAGATCAACCCTGTTCCAGAGTGATGGATGGAGTGATTACCCATCATGCCTAGGGCCTTACAGTACAAGCCAGTGGGGGGAGTGTTGTGATCTGGGGTTGCCTCAGTTGGTCTGGTCTACTGTAGGTTCAGCAACATTATGTGACCAAAAACTAATGGAAGTAAATATTGTAAGAATACACAGGCTTATCAAAATGAATCCATAATGAAAGAAAAGCTAAAAGTTGTCCAGAGAAATAGTAGTGTGGCACTTTTTTTTTTCTTGCGCTATGTATATTACACATTATGTTACAAATATTAATCATCATCTGCATTTTTACACATTCAAAGCAGTATTTTAACATAAAAATATGAACCTATTTTCTTCAGTGCTCTGTACGTTTTTGTTCTACGTTTTAGCACCCTATCCTAACCATGACTCCAAGTTACTTGTAAACATAACATCATTAACAAAGATTTTACTAATCTGTGCATGTGTGCTGTGTACTTCTTTTTTTTTTTTTTTTTTTTTACTCATTATTTGTTGTAAACCCCCCCCCCCCCCCCAAAAAAAAAAAAAAAAAAGGGGAGGCAAGGGGTATTGTTTTTGGTTTGGTTTGTTTGTTAACATTCTAGCAGGAAAAAAACATTGGTTGAATTCATATCAAATTGGGTTAATAGATTGCCAGTGACCCAGAATAGATCTAATTACATTTTGGGAAAAGTAGGTCAAAGTTCAAATTTTTTATGAATTTTTAAAATCTTTTTTTCCCCCATTTACTTATAATGAGTGCAATTTCACATGTCTGTAGCAGCACAACTCTTGGTTGAATTAATAGCCTACCAAATTGGGTTTACAGATTTCCAGTGACCCAGAATAGATGTGGTTACATTTTGGGAGAGGTAGGTCAAAGTTAAAATTTTGTGTGAATTAAAAAAAAAAGAATCTTCCATTTACTGATAATGGGCAAAATTTCAAATGTCTATAAAAACAGCAATTTTGTTTCAATTTACTTCAAACTTGGCACATATGTAGAGGGAATTGATATGATGACATCACCACATACATAGACATACATCAGCTGGATTGATGCCAAAATAAGCTACAATTTATGCAGGGGGTGGGGTTTGTTGTGTCTGGCACCACTTGTTACCTCCGCCAAGGAGGTTATGTTTTTGCCAGGGTTTGTTTGTTTGTCTGTCCGTTAGTGTGCAACATAACTCAAAAAGTTATGGACAGATTTTGATGAAATTTTCAGTGTTTGTTGGAAATGGGATAAGGAAGAAATGATTAACTTTTGGGGATGATCTGGAAGAAATCCTGGATTCTGGATCACTTTGAAATTTTCGTTAACATTGTGGTAAATGGGGCCAAAATTTTCATTTCCCAATATCTCGCTTAATTATTGACCAAAACTCATGAAATTTAACTCAGGAATTGACAATGGGGTCCTCTATCACATTTCAAAGGCTGATCCAGATCTGATCCAGAAGGCGGATTTTATTTTAAAAAATAAATGTAGGATTTGTATCACCGATTATGTGGGGAATTTTTGCGCTTGGCGGAGGTCTGCGCTCTCCGAGTGCTTTTCTAGTTTAGACTTAATTTGCCATTAAGATATTGAAGATTGGTACTGACACAAGAGTCCTAAATGTTTTACGTCTTTTAGTAACCTGACATTAACTCTTATCTGCCAGTTGCTTACCATCCATGTTGTTGTTTTGTTTCATGAGTAATCTCTGAACTTGCACAATGACAGGAACCATGTCACAACCCATAAACAAAGACAACATGGAAAAACATTAGACAATAAAAAATAAGATGTTTCCATTAAAAGACAAATTGGTTTACACTTTCTAAAAACAGCAGCTAAACCCCAGACTGTTGTAAATGTGGTATATTTTGAGTCACAGGAGTCATTACTCACAAAATAGAAACTGAGTACCTTTTACCCACCTGACAGCAGTTCTAATCTTCCTCTTAAACAACACTCCCACCCCCCCCCACCCCTCCGCCCCTCAGGGATGCTGACTAACCGGCTCAGAGGAGCTCAGTTCATTTGTTCATGTGCTGCTCACTTTAAGTGCTCTTCCCTAATCCGTTAATTGTCAGCAAAGACAGATAAGTGACTTGTTTTGCTGTGTGTCCTTGTATTGATTAACTCTGAATAATTTAATCTGCGCATATAATCTGCTGTTTCAAGGCTCAGATTACAGAAACCACAGTTTTTTACAGCGTGGTGTTGATGTTAATCGCTATCATTCATGAAAGCAGCAAATCAAACCCTCATTTTTGCTTCAGAAGACTGAGGTCACCGAGACATAAATGACTTCTTAATAGTGGAAAAAAAGCTGTACGCCCCTAAAGGGTTGGTAAAGTGATTATCTGGCTTCAGAGGGTTGAATTGGATTTAAAACATGACCTCTGAGAGAACATTAGATCCTGGAACAAATGGCTCTAGAGTCATGGCTTTCATTTGGTCTCCACTGACTAGAAGATAGGAAGGTAAAGAGAATCGGAGTCACTAAGTGGTCCTCAATCAGCTTTTTATTGACCTAAAACTGCTGGGGAACATAATTAGGTTTTTACTCATCTCTTACCACAAATGAATCCCGAACCCTCTACTGGATAAATAGTTAAACCACTCACTTTATCTCCTTTCTCGTGATGTTTTTCTTCAGCATGTTGGAGCCTACTTACTTTCGCATTATGTTCTAGTTCTACTCTGTATGTTGTCACGCAGTGTGTAGGCAACATTTCTTCATGGCTCATTGGCTCTGGTTGGATTGACCTCTTTGTGCTGCGGTGTCATGAAAATATACGTGACATTTATAGTGCATGTGTGCAGTATGTTGACCATTACATAACATCTATGATGCTGCAGGGCACGGTGATTGTAGCTGTGCTCTACTTCCTCCGTGACTTCATCTTATACCACATTAAGAAGAACATGCCTTCTGACAAATAAACCTAATGTAAAACAGGGTTGGACAATATGAACGGAAATGTAAACACAATAAAAATGTTTGCATCAGTCAATATTGATGAGTAAATGAAGGTTGATTTGTGCTTTTGAAGGAAAGAGGAAGAAATCATAGAAAAACATGACAAACAGTATAAACTACAAATCTGAGGTAGAATAAGCTGATCAGTTGCTAAGCCTGTAAACAATACATGCTAACCTTTTTCTATTTTTTCATCTTTGCGAGCAAAGCAGATTAAATGTTACACTGTCCTATTTCTGGCTTCTACTTACTATGGATTTGTACATGCACGTTGCAATTATTGGAAAGGGAATTAAAATTATGTAGCACATTATGTCAAAAATGTGCCATGTTATGTGTTATTCCCAGCCCTTACCTAACATAAAAAAATAGAATAGTAATCCGGTTTTAGTTTAAAATTCTAGGCAATTATTTTTTCGAGTAACAAATATTTAGCAAATATGTATGTGAGTTGTTATTATACTGGGAAAGTTTGACTGAGATAAAAAAAACAAAAAATGTTGATATAAGAACATCCTGAGCAAGACAAGTTGCAGAAAAATTAACAAGGTTTAGACACAGTTGCAGCAATAATGTATGTATTACATACACTGTTCAGTTAATAAAAAAAGGTCACACACATTATTTTGTTGGACAGCCAGGCATTGTTTATGTTATGCAATGGTAATGCGCTTATGCAATGTCACAATGAATGCTAGAACATTTATTTCCATCCATTGTTGCATTAATTTTTGATGTTTTATTGATAAAGGAAGAGTCAAACCACTATGTGAAGTCTCCACATCCCAAAGATCACCAATATCCCATGCTCCCTGAACATCTCTTTCACAATCTGATCCTTTTGAATCATGGGATTGCCATCTTGGAATATACCCATACCATCAGAGACTTAAAAAAAACAAACAAATTTAAAAAAAAAAACAAAAAAACAGTTCAAATCTTGCTTTCCAGTATATTCAGGTATTCATTACGTTGTTGAACTCAGACCTGACCGACTGAATTAACCCCAGATCATAACACTGCCCCACAGGCTTGTACTGTAGGCACTAGGCATGATGGGTAATCACTACATCTGCCTCTCTTCACTGTCACTGTAGAGCACAGTCAGTCTTTATGTTCTCTAACAAACAGATGGTTGTTTAAGAAATAAGATGCCACTCACTGCATCAGTTAGAATCAAAGAACTTGTAGCTGAAACATATTAATTACTGTAGTTATTATCAAATGGAAGTATCTTTACTTATTTGTAGTGCTGTCAAACGATTACAATTATCAATCAGAGTAATCACAGGGTTGCTGTGGATTAATTTCAATAAATCATGATTAAATATCATTCATTTTTGACCCATAAAGACCCAGTGTAACTTTTGTGTCAGTTCCCAAATCAATTTTTCTCTCTATTTAACCTTTCCTAAATGATTTATCACCATTTTATTATAATATTATCCTCTGCATTTTGCATTTTTTCAGTGAAAATAATCTATTTTCTTATTTTTAATTCACTGATCATGTAGATGTTCATCAAATCTCCGATTAAAGTTGAGGGTTGTTATATAAAAAACAGAAAAAACTGACTTTTTTAGTAAAATATATCATTAACTGAACATAAACCAACCATCTACTGTCATTGAACCAACTCCATGGGTTTTACTGGTGAATCAGTGTTGCAGAAGATGATGGTGTTTCCATGGTAACTACGGAGCCTCTGAAGGTCCAAATGGGTCATATCTGATGACCATGAAAAGATGGAAAAACTGTATTTTACACCAATTATTTACATGGATTGAAAGGATTAATGGATGAACAGTTATTAAACAGTTTAGATCAGTAGATAATTTGATCTCTGGTGGATGTTTGGGTCTTTATGGGTTAATCTATATTAATCACATATTATTTTTGAGAAGGCCAGCGTGCTGTTTAGTGTCTTCTATCTTTATGGGTTGGTTCTGCTGCCTGTCACTACCCGATCAACTGCCCATTTGCGCATGCGTGACGCTAGCTTTACTTGGACAAACTACCCAAAATGTGTTAGCAGAGATGTTCAGAGTCATTCTGTGCTGCAGATGGGTCAATTGCATTAAAGTTTTTAATCAGATTAATCATGATGATGGATTAATCCATGTTAACCCATTAATTTTGACAGCCCTACTTATTTGCAAAGTTTTTTAAAAATGTCTGTACAGTGTATATACAAGCATACATGCGAATATCATATTAGCAAGACAATACGTCAGTATAATCAACAAATGTTCATCAAAAGTCAAGTGAATCTAGCAAAACATCTACAGTATAGTACAGTTTCTGTCTACAAGTGAGTTAAAATGATACTGACTGCATTTAATGAGGCCATTTTGTAACTTGTTATAAGCAGTGAAAGCAGCATAATTAAATGCTTTTTCCCCCAGTTCAGTAATGACCTTAGGTACTGAGAGTAAAAATAAATCTTAGGACTTTAGACTGTAACTACCCATACATTTTTAACAGATGCTGACCAGATGAAAGCAGAGTCTTGTGTAGGTCTTTCTCAGAATTATAGTCTTTAAAATTGAACACTTAAATACTTACATAATTCATGATAGACGGTGTCCTGTTTTGATGTGTGTATGTAAATCACATTGCCAAAAAGTTGTTACAAGTCTCCTTTTTGAGCTTCAAAGGAAAAACTAAAGGAGAATTTTAAAAGAAGAACCCAGTTTCCCCTGTTGATGTATATGAAGCACAAGGAAGAAAGAGTCATCTAGTAGAATACCAAGATATCTGCACTGGTTCTTGAAAGTGGATGAGAAGGTTCATCATCTAGGGTTTTACATTAGAAAACAGTGTAACTTAAAATGAAGCATTTGAATAATTTTATTCTTAACAGTTAAAGACAGAACTATTTTTGTGGTGATTTCCAAGTAAAATTTTGTCAGTGTTTAATCTTAATGCTTAGTCAGAATTTAGTCTGTTATCTGTCGGATTTTTGAGTTACTCATGGGATCTGACATGGGAATTTAGGGTAGGTAGGAGGATTGGGTAAGGGGGTGGGAGACTATAAATTGAACTTTATCCCCCTCTTTTTTGAATGTTTTCCTTTCTTTTTATGTAAATGTTTTTGTTGTTTGGTTTTAATGTTGTAGAAAATGCACAATGTAGACTCTACATTGTGCATTTTCTAGTATAAATCAGGTGTTTTCCTTCATGGAATTTGCTGATCATGTAGATATTCATAAAAGCCCAGAGTAAATTTAGGTTATTATATCAAAACAGTGAAAACTGCAAAAATAGTGCATTTTTTCAGCAAAATATGTCATGAACTATAGAAACAAGCAGCTACAACCACTGTCATTTATCATACTACATGACTTTACTGGTGAATCAATATTGGAGATCATAATGGTGTTTTCACATTCCCTACGGAGCTTCTAAATGTCCAGGAAAGACACATCTGATACCAGTGAAAAGCTGAGAAACTGTATTTTACCTATATATAATGAACATTTTAGATCAGTAGATGACTATGGTCCCTGGTGGTTGTTGAGGTCTTTAGGGTTAATATCCAGGACATTTTCATAATAATTCATTACACCCACTCTTCTTCCCTCTTATTAACAGTTTATCCAGTGATTATTAGTCACTGAAGCATTTATTCATTCTGCATGTCAGGACTAATGAGAAGAAAATATCAGCAGATACTCCAAGCTCTCTGTTCTTGTTCTCACAGCCTGCAGTCTAGTGATGTCAGATGAGTGCTTTTTTTTCTTTTTTTCTGAGGGTGGAGGTTTGGGGTCAGTTTGTGGGGAGGGTAAGAGGGATGCCGTGCGGTAAAGATTCCCAGTGAGAACCTACCAGAGATGTTGCATAAGGTGCAGTGACTGGAGGGTTGAGTTTTGACTTAGAGCTTAATCTGCTCTAGTTTCTTTTATATATGGAAACAGACTATTAAATATCAGTCATTTTAGAGTTTTAAGTGCTTTTTAAAAAATGTAAATGTCAGCGTTTGCGTTGGGTTGTTGTACATTAACTTCCTCTGACCTGAATAATTGTACGTCAGAAGGACTGAGGTGCTGGTGTCTTTAAGGTCATGTTTTTTTATGATTAAAGTACAATGCAGTAAGAGATGCAGGTTAATGTTTTAGGTGTGGTTTCGATCAAAATCTGCATTATTTAGGGACTCATTTGTTCCTGTGTTTTCTTTATTTTTTACAGAAATATCATCAGTGCATGGCTGGACTCCTCGCTCCTCCGTATGGTGTGATGGAAAGTGGTTGTAGCACAGACAGTAAGTATTAAATTATGACTGTTTCTGTTTATATCACAATTAAAGACAGTGTGTCGCACATTTTACGCTTCACATTTTCCCAGTTATAATTATTTTAACTGTATTAATCATAACTTAGGGCATATTTTCCCTTAATTGAAAGCACTCTTTTTATCTAAATAAATCTTGATTTTTAGCATAATTGTCCATGAATTAAGCATAAAATATTCTGCAGGTTCACTAAATGTTTAAACACAACAGTTGCCAACAGATGTCTAATATTTGCAGGACTGTCAATAGAAAAATACTCTTTATTAATTAAACCAGTCAAGAATGATTTTGCTGCCAGGATAAAAATATATGATTTTACCTGAATCAAGTACTTTGATTCTAAATCTGAAATCACAGTTATACAGAGATATGCATTAACAACATATTATGCCAGCGTTTTAGTTCAATAAATTCTAAGTGATTAAAATTCAGATGACTTTCAATACCTAAAAGAAAAAAAATGATTCAGTCTGAAAAAATGCAAAGCTGAAAACTAGAATTTTGGCTGGATCACCGACTGGAAACCTCATTGGTGATCCCATATTCTCCTCAAAGCTCAACTTTATGCAATAAACAGCTTTGAAATCATTTGAAAAAGTTGTGCAAATATGTGCTGAGCAATGTCATCTAGTTGAGGACACGTACAGAAGGATGGGTTGCAGAATGTTGCCAAAAATCCAATTCCATCACTTGCAACTTGATTTTTCCACGTCAACTTTAGGTGTTTTAAGTTTTTAACTTTGTGAGTAATTTTATCAAGATATTTCTGAAATGGAAACCAGATACCAAGGCTCTACAACCCAAACATGATGGTGATTAATATTGGTTCCTTTAGCAGGAAACGTCACAACCAACAACGAGAGAGTGTGAAGCAATAATTAGAATAACAATAATTGGACTCATTCTTAGGTGAGCTGATGGTCTCCGTAAGGGTCTATAAGTAAATGTAACCAATTTAGCACATAACTACTAATTGTAATTACACAATAAAAGGTTTTGGCCCTAGATTAGAAAAGTATTGTTTTTTGGTTTTTTTTAACATGTTCATATAACTCCAAATCCTGACATACCCTAAAATTCTCTCAAACCCCTTAAAATGACCAACAGTTCCCAGAACCCTATTATTTATAGTGTTATAAAACCTTTATTAATGTTCACATCCTTCTTATATTGTATGTGTTTAACAGTAGGAAATCAACCATTTCATATTTCTCTGCAAACTGTGATTTAACAAGTTCAGTTCAACTGTTTAATCTTGTTTCATTGTCTTGGTGAGTTCCTCTGTTCACTTTATGAAAATTTCCGCTTTTGTTTTTTGTGAGGACTCTATGTCCTGGATTCTTATCTTCGAATGCCTGACTCCCAGCGTTGTGGGAACAGCTGATGTTTATGCTTTTCTATTGCAACTTAACTCAATATTGACTTAGCTTTGCTCTGACAGAACACTTAAATTGCTGCAAAGTCATGTACCATAAAAATGATGAACAGCAGCATACAGACAGAAAATCCAGAATCTGCCAGCGCACGGGCAGTCACTTTTTTTTTTTTTTTTTACTGTTTGTTGCTATGTATTTCTAAATATATAGAGACAGATTTACTGTATATGACGCAGGTATTTGTGACACATTGCTTCGTCTGTAGACCTGCTGCTCTTTTGAAACTGTCATATTTGCTGTGTGAAATCATGATAACTGAACAGAAACTGAATGAAAACATGGTCCAATTTTGTTTTTATGTCTCTGTTTAGAAAATCATTTTGTGCAGTCAATTAAAATAAATCATGTCCTTTCACAAATTTAGACTCTAACATTTAAACGAGCTATTTTCATTTATTTATTTATTTTGTTTGTACTTAAGGATTCAGCACAGTTATGCGAGTGGGAACTCCAGTGTAAGACCAAGACTGAGTGTATTTTTGTAAAATACTGTAGAGTACTTCGGGGATTTACAGTACTCTATACATGAGTGCACCAAGACAGAAATTACACATGCATCAAGCAGCTGGAGGCTGATGCACTCTCCTGTATGACAGCTTAGTGGTATTCTACAGTGGCTACATGCAAAACATGAATTAAACATGTTTTAAATAGTTTTCTTAGTTGCAACAACACTGCACTTCAACAGCACTTTGGCGTTAACAGATGGAGCTTTTAAGTCAGCATTGTTTCATTTACTCCTGTCACGCATTCACTACTACACCACCTGAGACCCGTTTAAAGCAGCAAACAACACGTTGCTCATATCACTCATATAAGTCTCTCTGAATGTGATATTTTTTCCTGATAAAGTGTAACCTTGGATTTATTTTTTAGTGAATAGACTCAAGTCCTGATGATGTGACACTATAATGAGTGGTGTGTTGTCACGTGGACCACTTTAACAACATCACAAAGAAAATGATGGACACATGTGTTAACTCCTCAAAACAACAGTAAACAAGCTCCCATTCAGACTCACGGCATGTATATATAGAAATGTACAGTCCTCTTTGATGTACATGTGACTCCAGGAGCCAAAAATGAGATTTTCTTTACCATAAAGTGACACAAATCCTGCAGCTTATAACGAGGCAGTCATTATATGGCTTGTGTATTAGTGTGTGCCAAAAAACACCCGTATAATGTTGGCAGAAATGAGGCTTGTATCAGCAGGACATCATTTATGTAAAACTGAATTTAATAGGTGTTTTTTTGTTGTTGTAGGTTTTTTTTTTATATCCTGGTGGTCTGTTTATGTAAAAGCAGCTCAGTTACGTTTTTCCCCAGCGTTTGCAGGAAAATGATGTTTACATGTACTTTAAAAGCATGTATAATTTAGATAGATAGATAGATAGATAGATAGATAGATAGATAGATAGATAGATAGATAGATAGATAGATAGATAGATAGATAGATAGATAGATAGATAGATAGATAGATAGATAGATAGATAGATAGATAGATAGATAGAGTTTGTTCTGTTTATTATATTTATTTAAAGTGTTGCCTGAAGCACTAGTGTTGTATTTCTAAGCATTCTCCATTTTCTGTGTGTTGTGTGGATTTTGTTTTTGTGGTATCAGCAATCCGAGAAGCATGTCCAAGAATAGCTTTAGAGTTTTTCCCTGCAGATACAATTGTGACTGAGCAGCCTTGACAGATTACGCTGTTTGTCCTGGAGGGAACAGTACAAGCTTAAAGCTCTTAACCCTGAGAAGTAACCACACCCCTCTAACAAACCCTCTGCAAGGTTCAGATGGGATAAAAACTGGAAAAATGATTCTTCAACAGTGCTTTTTACTTTGTCTCAACACCAGAGTATAATAGCATGAACAAACACGCCTTAACTGTATATTTTTAAGATTCTTTTACCTCTCACTGGTACATTTGGTGCAGCCTTTTGTGTTTGCTCAGGATAACTTGGTGTTAAACTGGATTTACAATCATTTTTCCAACACTTGGACCCGTAGGGACCTTTTCTCTGGGCGAGTAAAACAAAAAACAAAAAACATGGGTCTTTTATTTGTACTGTCTTGCTTTTTACTTTCTCCCACTATATTATCTGAAGTCACTTCATAAATGTTTCCTCTTTTTCCACTCAGGAATGCCTGACAAAGAAAATATCAGCAACAACGCATTTGTTTCAGTCTCCAAACATCAGAATAAGGTACATTTATTATGTTGTTTAACCTGATACGTGTAATGTTTTGTGCAGAATTCATTTTATATCATTAAATGTAACTAAAAATGAAAGGTCTGTGGATTTCTTTTTTTTTTCTTTCCGCCTGACATAGACTTTGTGTCAGTGTTATCTTATAAACTATGTGCTTGTGTTTTTATTCACAGCTATTATGTATTAAAATGAAGAAGCACAAACTATAATAGAAAACACACTTTATATATACAACATATACAAAAATATATGCAGTGTATTAGTGAGAACTAATGAAGAAAAAGCAATTGCATATGAGAATAGGGTGATTATGCAGATCAATATGTCCCTAAAGGGCACATATGCATGAAATCTGCAGATGCTATAAAATACCACATGACTGTTGGGTTTACATTGTGACAATGTCATAGCTAATGGTCTGTTTAGTTCAGGCACAAAAACAACATAGAGCGATAAAAGAGGGTCAGGCAAAGGGCTGACACAAGGTTTAACACTGGACATGATGAAAAAAGACATAATTGTCATCATGACTGTTACAAAAATACAGTCACGGCTAAAATGTTTAGGAACGGCACAAATACATCCTTGCCTTAGATGTGATTCATTTGTCATTAACAGCATTTGAAATGTATATAATACATGCGTTTACATGAGCGTTAGTCTTCTGTCTACAAATTGCTTGCTTCCAAATAAATGCATGGACCATCTCAATTCCCTCCAGTATTCAACAGTCATAGCCAAAAGTTTTGGGAATGACACAACTTTGGTTTGGTTTTTTAGGTTATAGGTTTCAAAGACTAATAATGCATTTGTGTAACTCCATAAACCTTTAGACATGACTATATATTATTATTATTATTTTAATGGTGAGATCAGGGTGATGTTGTGACTGTTCCACCATGCTATCCTTTACTTTGTCTTATTTTCTAGTCTATTTGTCAGGCATTGTGGGCATTCAAAGTCTCAGGAGATGAATTTGTGAAATAAAACATACATGAACTTCAAATCTCACAGCAGTAGCCATTCATTAGCTTTTCAAATAGGTTAAATAAACATGTTTCTTTATGTAACTGCTTCCTTTATGTCACCCACCTCTCCAAAAAGAGGATGGAAATGAGTACAGAATGTCAAGTTTGTTTTAAGTGGCTCTAAATATAAACCAGCTGACTGGTCTCCATCAATTCCAGTTCCTGTCCCACCTTTCTCCTGTTGTCGTTTCCTGCCCATTGCGTTAAAAACATGCCTCCGCTGCTGATTTATTTTGTCCTGTGCTTTTGTTCCTGTGGAGTGACAGAGTCTCAACATGGCTACATGATTGTTCTGTTATGTAAAGTCTATAGGCTCCTTTTTACATTATGCAACAAACAAACAAACAAACACAGCTTTACTTGTGTTCTTTAACATATAGAAGTCAGTACTTCTTTGGCGACTGCATGGACTAATTTTCTGTTGAATAAATGATGAATAAAGCCTTCACATAAATGCATGAGTTACAGTTTTCTGCTCTGTGAAGTATACAGAATGCATTTTAAATGTCAAAGCCCTACAGCTCAGCCAGTGGACACGGCAGAACTAAAACACTTACACACAGTTATACACTATATCTGACTCCGATTTAAGTACCTCTGGTCAAAGGATATCATCTTAAAACTAATAAAAATGATAAAATTAATAATAACAAGCAATATCAAGTGTGAATCATACAGTGTGACTTTGAAGAGGATGTGAAGTGGCCTGCAATGAGTGAAAAGGTGACTTGTTAGACATTTTACAGCCTCTTAATGGTTCAGAAGATGTTGTTACATAATGCCAAACTTTAATTTTATCCAGTTTTTTTATGTGTTTTTTAAAGTCAAACTCATGTGTCATTGCCATCCATCCATCATGTATTTAATTTCTACTCCACTTATTTCCCATTTCATTTTATTTTGCAGAAGTCATTCATTGAAAGCCCAGCCAAACCTCACCCTAAATGCATTTCTCAGGTAGTAAAACGCCTTCACCTCCTAATGGCAGCGCCTGTTCATGTGTCAGGTTCTCAGCAGGACTTTGTTGTTTTATGCTGATATTTAACTCGACTGCCGCTGTGCCAACCCCTTTTTATGCCGTCAGGTACCCTCAGAGAAGATCCTCCGAGCGGGGAAGATCATCCGAAATGCCATTCTTTCCAGGGCGCCACACATGATCAGGGACAGGAAGTACCATCTGAAAACGTACAGGTTGGTGGATGTGTGAAAGTCATGGAGGTGGAGAAGGAAAAAGTAAAATAAAGTGAAGTAAATATGATGATTTGAAATCACAATGTATTTAGTGATGTTTCATCAGTGTTGAGGAGGACACAGTAGATTAAACAGTTAAAATGTAATTAGTGAAGCAAATATTTTAATTACCTTATCATGTTTTGTTGTTTATTAGGGAAACAAATGAACTTTATTTAGAGAATAGTGCAAGATTATGAGGAGTTACTACAAGACAGAATGAAAAATGTAATTATTGGTCATTTTCAGAGTGTAATATTCAACTTCCGGAGGCATTTGTGTGTAGTGTAGTATGAGTAACGATGTATCTGTAAGAACATATTATCATATAATCAGTGTAGTAAAGTACCTTATATTTCAACTGTAATAACATAGTATCACATCATCAGCATATACATTGACCCTGGTTCAGTTTCTTAGTGTAAAACCATCGGCAGAGTCGTTGAAACTATTGTATTGAGAAAAAATAACAAAGCCCTGATGTATTTCCAGAGACTTTAATTACCTTATCAAAGTAAATTATAGTATGATATTTTATTACTTTTGATTATGTTTACAGCTAATGTTTCAAAAACTAAATCCTAAAAGCTTTTCTGATCTGCATTGTCCAGAAATATGTTAAAAGAAGATACTTGCACAATGAATGTTATATTCTTTGTTTATAACTTCCTGGAAATTTACAAGACACAAAAGTACAGTGGTGTTCACACTCATTATTCTACTCTTTCACAAACTTCTAAGAAAATATAATATATAAGCTTTTAACTGATAAAAATACATCCAGATGTCTTTTGTTACCACACATTTTGATTTAATCTGGCAACATAAATAAACATGTTTCTCAGCAAATATGACTGCTGTCTGATTCTGATTAAATTTATTTTGTGACTTGTTGTCAGTGACAAACAAATCATCAGAAAATTGTTTTTGCCGGAGGGAACCCCATAAAGTCAAAGAACTACTTCTATTTTATTACTTTCGGGGAGAATTTTTTCTGCTGGAGATGATTTTAAATATTGTGTTTGTTCAATATGAGGTCCAAAGTGGTGTCAATGCAAGCCCAGATACATATGGACCTGAGTGTAGATAGATGAGCTGAAGTCATTTCATGCTGTTATGGAAATGTTATGGAGAGTCACATCCAGGTCACTGATCAGTGATTGGTAACTACAGCTGTCAGTCATGTATTTAACCCTCCTAGTTTTGTGAAAACGTCAAAATCAGGGCATCAAGCGATAGGTTTTCTTCCTGACACACAGTGAAGGAGTCGATGCAGAAGTCTCATGTCCTTTTAGTTTAATTGAATTATGATATACTGAATAACTAAAACTACTGCAGCTTTAATTAACCCTTTCATGCATGAATTAATGAGAACCTTAATCAAGATTTTTTTTTTCCTGAGTGTTTTTATTCCTCTTTAAGCATGAAAATTATCTTATAAACCTATTTTTCATGGAGTTCCAAAAATGTCCGCTCAAGCAAAGAAACATGTATTTACTGACATACTGTGTGAAAACTATGAAATAAAAACATCTTTAATGTGGCTAATCTGATGTTTTCTGACATTTTATCATACTCTAATACTAATTATTACACACTTCATGGAGATAATATACAAAAAAAAACTTTTTGTTTATAAAAAAAAAACTCCTGTTGATTACAGTCTAGTAACAATAACAAGCAACTGATTTACACTCAAACATATTAGAGCACATCAGGTTTATCAAGAACAGCAAAGTTACAGTAATGGTATGAATTATTATTAGGATAAAATAAGCCAATTATCAGAATGAATCTAAGATTTTGCTTAGTCTTTATTATTTGTTTTATTATATGATTGTTTAAAACTGTGCCATCTTGTTATCTTGTTTTGTTTCTGCAACTTTTCTTCTTGTAAATAGGGAAGGCATAAATAAGCTGCTGCTTCAGCCTATGCCTTTTCACCCATGTTTAATATAGAAATCCAAACTGTTTGTATGTATATATCATGTTCTGTTAAATGAACGAATAAATTACTACTACTACTACTACTAATTGCAGTGTATTGGATGGTGCATAAGCATCCACTGTGTTGGCTGATATGGAACTAAAACAACAAAATCCATAAATATATAAGAGAACAGCTGTAGAATAGATGTCCACTGTAGTGACCACTATGCATGAAAGGGTTAATGAAATATCTCTGTTTTAGCTGATATTTTTTTTGTCTCTTTCAGACAAAACAAGCGGTGCCAGGCACAGCAAACCCCACCCCTCGCATGTATTGTAGCTTATTTAGACATCAATCAAGTTAATGTCATCATGTCTATGCATGTGCTGAATGTTAGCATATCAGTTATATATGCGCCAAGTTTGAAGTAAATTGAAATGAAATTGATGTGTTTTATAGACATTTGAAATTTTGCCTATTATAAGTAAATGGAAAAAAAAAAAAGATTTTAAGAATTCATCAAAAATTGGAACTTTGACCTACTTTTCCCAAAATATAAAACATCTATTCTAGGTCACTGGCAATCTATAAACCCAGTTTGGTATGAACTCAACCAATAGTTTTGCTGCTAGAGTGTTAACAAACAAACAAACCAAACCAAAAACAGTACCCTTGCCTCCCCTTCGGAGCATGGGGTAATAATCTGTGCAGTATGTGGAGAGTCAGGTGTTTTCTGACAGTTTTTAGGCCAGAGGATTAATTTAACTTATATACGCTGCTGTTTTTCCCAGACAATGTTGTGTGGGAACAGAACTGGTCGACTGGCAGATGCAGCAGAGCTCGTACATCCACTCCCGCATTCAGGCTGTAGGCATGTGGCAGGTGCTGCTGGAAGAAGGTGTTCTCAACCATGGTGAGAGTCTGTTTGATGTGTGTGTCTGCATGCATGAATGTGGGAGGCAGAGATTTCACATTTTAAGCCTGGATGCCCATGTTGTGTTACTGTTCTGCAGTGGACCAGGAGCTGAACTTTCAGGACAAGTACCTTTTCTACCGCTTCCTGGATGACGAACAGGAGGACGCTCCTTTACCCAGCGAGGAAGAGTGCAAGGAGAGCCAAGAGGAGCTGCAGGACACGCTGCTCCTCCTCTCACAGATTGGGCCGGACGCCCACATGAGGATGATTCTCAGAAAACAGTAGGTCTCTGATCCAGTGAAGCAGTAATGTTAAATAAAGTAATGCAGTCATGATGTATTTGACATATTTTCTGTTTATAGTCCATCAGAGAGAACCACAGATGATTTGGAGATTATTTATGAGGAGCTGCTTCACATAAAAGCGTTATCTCACCTGTCCACCACTGTGAGTACACACTGATTCAAGGTTTTTTGTCACATTTGGAAGAACATTCTGATGAATACACTGCAAAAAAGGAATATCTGACTTAGATGAACTGACTTGAATTTGGAATATTTATCTAAAAAGATCCTTATTTATTTATTTGTTTATTTATTTACTTACTTACTTAATTACTTACTTACTTATTGAGACATAATCTTGCTAAGATTATTTGACTTGTTCCATGAATTTTCATCTTAGATATTACAATTTATCTTAAGCAATATTCATAACAAAACAAATATATATGTATATAAGACTTGAAACAAGTATATTCTGCTTAAAATAAGAATTTTATTTTAGCATTCATAATCCTTAGATATATTTTCTTATTTTAAGAAAAGTTGATAAGTGCTATTTTCTTACTGCACTGGCACATAATTTTACTTAAAATAAGACATTTATATCCAATAATGAGTTAAATTTGCTTATTTTTGTACTGGCCTTTTTTTGCAGTGTGCATGCATGAGAGTGATGATCACATACATTTATTAGATTAGGGAGACGTCATGAACCCATCTGCCCTTCATCATATTTGAAATGTTAAAGCAGATGTGAGGACTTTTTGAGCATTACACAGAAACAATGCTGGGGTTAATGCACATAAAAACTGAGAAACATGTAAAAGTTACCGTTTTTAACTCCCCTTTTGAGCCTTTCCATTTATTTCATGATGTAGAATTGTGCTTTCCATATTGTTTTAGTATAACTCTACCTTGTGAAATTTGTAGATAAGAAGTCACTGTTACAGTGTCTAGTCACATTTGTTCTTTTGCTCAAATTCTGCCAAACATTGTTCATTTCCGAACGGAACTGACGCTGCTTTATTGCTCTGTTGAGAACCACCAGACTCACAAGAGCAGAGATTTGTTTCCTTGTGTAACTGCCTCCTTGCTGTCTGAAATGATATAGTAAAGCATCATAATAACACAACAAAACAGGCTGCACAAGTGCACTGTCTTGTCAGGGAACTTTGGTAGATTTAAGAGCACTTCAGGGCCTCTGTTCACAGTAGGAAAAAAATATATGACTGCAAGAAAAAGCACAAAAAATATTCTAAAGGTAAATGAATTTTGACAGATATTTATTAGGTCTTAAACCAGAAGAAAAACTCAAACTAACCCTTTCAGCACCTCATACTGGTCTAAATGAGTGTCTTCTAATTCCCTATTATACTGATGTCCCTGAACTACTCCTGTCTCACATCCACACACTGGTCACCTCCATCTCAGCCTGTTTCTGACTTTTAAGTAATTTTCAGAAGCAGTGGCTGGAGGTAGATGATGAGGGTAAAGCCGCACTTTAATTTGGGTACAGGTATACTTCTACAGATTGCAGGTTATCAGTTCACAAAAATGGGCAGATGAAAAGGTGTTAGTCCTCAGAATCTGGTCCCCAGTATACCTGCAGGAGACCTGACAATAATCACAGACATTTTTTCAAGTGTCAGGCCTTTATTTTTATCACCAATTATATTAATCTCTGATATTATCACCAAGATTCACAAAGATTAGGGGGATGACTTAATTACATGTTCTGCAACTCAAATTAAAAACTATGCATGGATGTCCAAGAAATGCACTTCTGAGGCATCTGTGAGACTGCAGGAAGACTTCAGAAAACATATGCTTCTCCAACAGTGCGCAGATATTTGGGTGCACAGTTTTTGGTTTCTCCTTGTTGCAGCAGAAAGTAGAACATCTTATTGATCAGGCTGGGTTACGCATCTGTCTTTCCTGCTTGCACAGGTAAAGAGGGAACTGGCAGGAGTGCTGATCTTTGAGTCCCACGCAAAAGCCGGAACAGTATGTAAGTAAAGAAATGAAAAAAAGGAAACATGACCCTGAGTTTTATATGAAAACCTGATGGAATAGATGGTTAATATTACTGTTAGATTAGATTAAACTAAAATGTAAAAAAATATCTATTAGGACCATTGTAGGTACATGAATCAGATGAAAGAGAAGCTTGATATTTCAATAAAAACACAGAGTTTCTGAGATTACATGAACAATACAATTAAATGAAATAATGGAGTATCCTAAGTCATAAAGCTGTAAGACAAAACTCAGAAAAGGTCATTTTTTCCAGTAAAATATTGTTGCTCAACAACAACAACAACAACAACAACAACAACAAATAATTCAACAATAATACACAACATAAAGTATTTAAGGGGTTATTTATGACATTATAAGCTCATATATTACATGTGTCACTGTGCTTAAACATAACCATAGCACAGATGGTGTTCTCATACCAAATACACATGCATTAACATTATCTATTTAAGTCATTTCAGTGTTTTCGTCTATTGTAGCTCTTTTTACATCAACACATATACAGGTAGGTTTATTGTATCTGTAGTGGGCTGTGGTTACATTACACACGTCATCCAGCCATCATGCTGTGAGAACTCGATGACTGCTTGTTATGAAAAACATTCTTAAGTCCATTAGAGTCCGTCATCCGTCTGCTTCAGATTTCAGACATCTGTAATATTATCTTTAAGTGTGATATGGCAGGCTACATCTGCTAACCTACAATGCATAAGAAACCTCAGTTTGTCATAGTCATTACTGTGGTTTGGAAAAAAAGGGATTAAAAAACACTTCTTTTAGCTGTAATAGTTTTTGCTGAATCTTGACTCATTTTTCCACAGTCTGCCTCATTCTGATACTCACTGACAAAGGGAACTATCTCACCCCTCATACAGTATCAATCTGTAATATTAGAAACGTTTATTTCTCATTAAACTCTTGTTGTGTCTTTAATCTGGTCTCGGTCTCAGCCTGCTGTGGTCTTGGTCCTGACCTGGTCTTGGGCTATGTCAGGGCTCTGTAACCCACAACTCCTGAACCAGAGCTATGGTTCTTCAGCCTCCAGTGGCTCCATACAACTTTGTCCAAAAAACATATTAAACATATAGAAATAATCCGTATTGTTGCTTTTTTCAAATCATTGTTGTAGACCTTAAGCCATTCTGACATTTGTAAAAATGTGCAAAGAAATACACAGAATTTTATTTATTTATTTATTTATTTATTTATTTTGTGATCAGCAAAAATATTAATTGTCAAATCGTTCATAAAGGCCAAACTCAGTAGCACAATCTCAATGTGTATTTATTTATAGCTGGCACCCCTTCCCTACCCATTAAACAATCAGTCAGTTTAGTGTCTTGACAATATTGATCCCAATTAAAATAATAAAAATCTTGGCCCTTATCTTTATTGTAGTTCTATAATGCGATAAATGCACAGTACATTATATTATTGTTATGTTAAAGTACCAAATAAATACACTGCAGAAGAGTAAATACCTTGTGGTAAAAAAGAGATGGTTCTATATTTTTTTGTTTTCTGGATAGATTTTTTTTTTTCTTCTCTTTTGGGACGAAAATTGCTCTTTAGTTTGGAAAATGTACTGGCCCCTGGTTTAGGTGTTCTATATAATGTTCTCTTTTAGCCATAAAATTACAAATGAAAATTTATTGCAGATACATCTCTCATTCAAGCTCTTGTCAAAATATGAATTACTCGTTTACTATGTGAAATTATGGCATTCATTAATTATCCATTTTATAGTAACTTAAACCATTTTTGCTACAGCACTCACATCTAAACCAGTGAGGAAAGATAAGATCCTGTGTCTATATCATATACTGCATATATTTACAAGGAAAATGCTTATTTTTTCTCCAAAATGGTCCTAATATGCTGTTGCATTCATGTGGATGCTAAATTGTCTCTTGTTTGTTTTCTCTCGCAGTGTTCAATCAAGGGGAGGAGGGCACATCATGGTACATTATTCTGAAGGGCTCAGTCAATGTTGTCATTTATGGAAAAGTAGGTATTATACCACTTGAGACTGTAGTATTTGTGAAAGCAGCAAGCTGATGTTTATTCCTTGGCTGGTGTTTGATGAGGGTGTTGATTTTCACAGGGTGTTGTTTGCACTCTTCACGAAGGAGACGACTTCGGGAAGCTCGCTCTCGTCAACGACGCCCCCCGTGCCGCCTCCATCGTCCTGAGAGAGGACAACTGTCACTTCTTAAGAGTGGACAAGGAGGATTTCAACAGGATCCTCAGGGTGAGTGTGTGTTCACAGTAAAAATACTGCTGCCCTCTGCTGGAAAATACACAGTAATGCAGCCATAAAGGTAATTCAACAGTATTTAAAAAAAAAAAAAAAAACAGGAAATATGTGGATAATAAACTTGTGTTATGCTGGGTTCAATATGAAGGAAGCATTGGGTTTTGGGAGTTTTGTTTTTATCGTATATTTCTTGTTGTGATTGAGAAGCAGCAGAATGTAAACACTTAAAAATAGGATATACATGATAGAATCTGTTGCAAGATAATGATATGATACTAAAACATGTCAGAACATACTATAAAAAGTAGCAATATCCAGAACATTAGAAATAAACCTAAAAACTGCATTATAATATGGTGATGGAGTAGAGATAGTACATGTTTAACAATTGTTTTTATTACTTTAATTACACTTTTACGTCATAAGTGGTGCTGTACTTTTTCATTGCAACTGAAATGTTTTGCTTTTTTAATCAGATCTCATGTGTTTTATGATGATGTATCCTTAAGGTCTTATGATTTTTACTTCTATCGTTATATGTTTATTGTGTTGCTTTTTATTTGTTAATGTGTTTATTTAGTCAGGGACAGAGCACTTCAGTGTCATTGCTAATTTTCAGCCGTTTTACCATGGCCAGATGATGAGTCATCCAGTAAAACAACAATAAATTTGCACAGGAAAAGCAGGAATAACAGAGTAAAATCCTAAAAGAGTGACATGAGCAACAGGCAAAGCAAGACAGTATCAAATAATATTATAACACAGCATTACATTGTACAGAAAAGGCTGATAGTTGTGTTAATTTTTCTTTCCTGACATATGAAAAATGTCAGTTTTGTGTGTAAATATATTTCTTTCAATCTGCAGTAAAACTCACAACATCCTGC
This sequence comes from Sphaeramia orbicularis, assembly GCF_902148855.1. Taxonomy (NCBI): domain Eukaryota; kingdom Metazoa; phylum Chordata; class Actinopteri; order Kurtiformes; family Apogonidae; genus Sphaeramia; species Sphaeramia orbicularis. The sequence goes on from NC_043977.1 coordinate 22,900,512, forward strand.
AAAAAACAGAAGGGATAAATTATCTGCTTCTCTGATGAAAATCCAGCTCATATTCATGAACACAGTCATAAATACACACGTCTTACTACAAACAACCCTGCAGTTTATTGACATTAATGTTCTGAAATTGTGTCTTGTGTCATTGCTTTAAATTTCCTGTGTGTTTGTGCAGGATGTGGAGGCCAACACGGTGCGTCTGAAGGAACATGGACAGGATGTTCTGGTGTTGGAGAAGAGTCTGAGCAGCAGCCGAAGCTCCGTCCACGGAGTCTCATCCTCGAATTACAAGTAAATGCACCAACACTAACACGCCATGAAAAAGGAGGAAAAAAATCCAACTGTCTGGCAGGTGCTCTGTGACTTTATATGCAGCTCAAGTTACTCTACATTTTGTTCAGTAACCACGTAACTACCAGCATGTTTTAGCATGCTGATCTAAACACAGATCTTTTCCTAACATTTTGAAGTTTAAGTTTAAGTACAATATGTCTGCAATAACTCTGAGCACTAATGTTTGAAGCAACATAGCTTTAGTCAGTGTAGATCACTGATGTGCCTCTAATACATCAAAAAAGATATGGCAGCCTTTGGCTGAACAGATATAAACTGATAATTGTATTATTATGTTATTATAATGATTTTGTTGTAGTTGGTTAATGTACAGTGACATTTCAAGGCCACTTCAGGTAATTATGTTTTTTGAGCAGGAGGAAGGGGGTAATATTTGGTAACATTTAATTTATGTAAAATTATGAGGAAAAAAACTCTAAAAAAAACAACCAAAAACTGATGTTCTGAGATTAGAAAGTCTTGAGATTGTGAGAAAGAAAATTCAGAAATTTGTAAAATAAATAAATAAATAAATAATAAAATTAAATAAAATAAACATAAATACATAAGTAAGTAAGTAAGTACGTAAATAAATAAACAAATAAACAAATAAATAAATAAGAAGCCATATTTAGTATAAATACAGATAAAATCCTGTAAAGCTTATTGATTTACTTTAGCTGAGTGGATTGTGTGCTGGGTTTTTACAGTTTTTACATTCTCCTAGAGTTACGTTAAGGTAACACATGTGGTAGTTTTCCAGTACTACTTATGGCCACCAGATGACGAAATGGATATTCTCCCATTTTCACCACAATCCACAAGACAAATACTGGAAAATGAAAAACTGAAAAACCAAAATAACACAAAGACCAAACTGTTGCCCATTCAGCAAAACTTTATTGATAAGCTTTGCAGGACTTTATCTGAGTTTATACCAAAGATCATCCATCTACTAATACAGTGCAGGGAAGGTTTCACCAGTAATATGAAACATAAAATATGAAAATAGATTAATAATACAGTAATAATAGAATAATAGTACATGTTTACTGGGAAATAACTGTATTTTCTCATGATTACCACTTGTTTTTACCTCCTTTAGAGGAGATTTGTCGAAACAGAGACAGGCCTTATATCCACTTTCTCTTGATTTGTGTGTCTGAGAAAAGTCATTTTAATGTCAGAATGTTCAGAGGAGATGTGGCTTGTGAAAATTGTGCCCAGTTTTTTCCTTGATGTGAAAGAATCAACTTTAATCTATAGATCATGTACACCACTTCAACCATCTAAACGTGGCGTCCTATTTCTCCAAGTTTTTTCCCTTTTATAATGTACAGTCGCGGGAAAAATGATTTGACCATCAAAAGTCATCAAAAACATGCAATGCAATCAAGTACCAACTCCTGTGTGTATCATGTGACTAAAACAGACAGAAAAGAAAACATGGAATGCCTAAAAGCACTGTTTTTGGCAGTACAATGCCATAGCTACTGATGTAAGAATTTAAGTGATTTTGGTTATTATCAAGAAAAGATGGAAAATGTCTCGATATCAGCTCTGAAATTAACCCTTTCATGCATAAATTATGAGAACCTTAATCAAGATTTTTATTTTTTTTGTGAGTGTTTTTATTTGTCTTTAAGCATGAAAAAAAAACAATGCGAATGAAAATTTTCCTATGAACCTATTTTTCATGAAGTTCCAAAAATGTCCACTTAGCTGGACACCATGTGTTTAATTTTAGAAGCAAAGAAACACATATTTACTGTTATATTGAGTGAAAACTATGAAATTAAAACACTTTTGATGCTGCTAATCTGATGTTTTCTCACATTTTAACTCACTCAGTCCCTACTCACTTCATGGAGATAATATACAAATAAAAAAAAAACCTTTTTGTTTAAAAAAAAAAACCCTGTTAATTACAGTAGAATAAGAATATTAAGCAAGTGATTTACACTCAAACATGTTAGTGCAGATCAGGTTTATCAAGAACAGCAAAGTTACAGTAATGGTATGAATTGCAGTGTATGTGATGGTGCATAAGCATCCACTGTGCTGGAACGAAAACAACAAAAAAACAATACAACCCATGAACATATGTTTATGTTTATGTTTACGCATTTGGCAGACGCTTTTTTCCAAAGCGACTTACAGGGGAAAACCAATTAAATCACTCAATCAATCAAATTTTATTTATATAGCGCCAGATCACAAGAAAGTTATCTCTTGACATTTTATATATAGAGTTGGTCAAAACCAGACTCTAAGTCAATTCTACAGAAACCCAACAGAATCATACAACAGGAACATATGTATAAGAGAACAGCTTTGGACAGCTGTCCACTGGAGTGACCACTACGCATGAAAGGGTTAAACTCTTATGAACTAATTTTGTTGTTATCATTATATTTGTCCAAACAAATGTACCTTTAGTTGTACCAGGCTTTAAAATGAACAAGAAATTGAAGAAAACAAGGGTGGTCTAATATTTTTTCCACGACTGTATGAGTTTTTGTCTCATAACTTTACATAATTACTGAGAGTTGATGTAAATAAAGAAATACAAGATGTCACCAGTTTGTTGAACTTTCGTAGTACCTCATGAATACTGGACTCTAACAGACAGTTTGACCAGTAAATAAAACCAGTGCAGGTTGCAGTGGGGCGATTCTGTGCACTGTGTGTTATCTTAATAGAGGCATCTGTCACTGCACCACAGTTGCTGTAATATAGAGAGACACATTAATGATAATAATGGCCTAGCTCCAAGGGGAAGAAGAAGGCCTGGCAAGTCACAATTACTTGTTCGGGGTCGCTCTCTAATCAACTCCTCTCCTCGCTCGTAAGGGTGTCAAGACTGTGGTCTCCCCCATGAGGGTGGGGGGGGACATACAACCTGCTTGTGCAGCTCCCACTTGTGATGCTGTTCTCAAGCACTGAAAACAACCAAGGTCCGCAACTGTGTTGATTCTCCTTCACAGAGAAGACGCCCCTAGTTTTTTTTTTCTCCCAGACACTTGGCCCAGACTCCTCTTAATCTTCAACTGGCCAAGAACTCTGTGATTGTAAATAGGATTGTTATCAAATGGAGCAATCACAGACACATGTTCAAGCAACACAAATCAGTCAAGGGCCATAGCTGCGTCGATAAGCATTAAGAGCCAGTGTTTCTTGATTAGTGAAGAGTGTGTTTTATTCTGTGTTGCTCCAGATACAAGGTAATGTCAGGGACGCCGGAGAAGATTTTGGAGCACCTCCTCGAAATGATGCGGTTGGATTCTCAATTCTCAGAGTCAGGTACATCTCCACATGCAGCCTCCAGTACGTTGGATTAGTGCTGTCTAATGCAGTCCATCAATATGACGCTCATTTACTGTGAAGGGCTTTCTCCTATGCTGTATATTTATTTTTCTCTCTCTTTTCTTTCCCATTCCTCTGTCTGCTGCTCTGCACTGACCCGTTTGTTCTCATCTATAATTAGACACACATCACAGAGCTGATCTAATTACTCTCAGTTGTGTGGATACATATGGTGTTCATTTGCGTGCATAGGTGATGGAGACGGAGCCATGTGGATTAAAGCCTGATGAATCTGAACACTCCTTGATCTCCTCTTCCACTGGTATCACAGGTGTTTGACATGGTCTGTTCTCTCTGTTTGCCTCCACAGACTCGGCCTTAAATGACTTTGTGCTCATGCATTGTGTCTTCATTCCAAACAGTCAGCTGTGTCCGGTGTTGATGGCTCAATATCCTTTCACTGTAATGAATGTAAATGTTTTGTCCTGATAGAGTCAAGTATCCCCTGGTTGATCTGCACAGGGTTGCTCCAAATCTTCATGAATCTTAAAATGAGACTTGAAAAGTTCATATTTAGTGAAATCTAGTGGTGAAGTTGGAGATTGCAACATTCCCAGTCTCCCTAATGGTGGTTGCAAAAAAAAAAATCAATACAATAAATTAACTCAGGTTGACAGTAATGCACATTAAAATTTAACCTCTGTAGATACAAACCATTCATTCTAAGGTAATTAAAACATATCTGCTCTCGTTTTCACATATTTATACACTAATGTAAGCATATTATTTTACAGTATTATTTGCCATTCATACAATTATATCCTCCTAAATCCTCCCAAATCATACAAACTACACATTTAATTGGTTTTAAAATATTTTTAAAGACTTTCTTAAAGATTACCTTGATAGTAGGATCTTGTTGATTTCTTTATAATTTACCAAATTTATTAGCATAGAGGCGGAAAATAACAAAGTAAAAATACTTTTGACAGTTTTTTTTACTTCATTTTATCACAATATCTGTACTTTCTTCTCTTTATATTTTAAGACACTAGCTACTTTACTACTATTATAATAAATTTTAGAGCTATTATTGATTATATTTATTTTGTTATAGTATGCGTCGTACCAGCAGTGAAATCAGTTTCAACCTAATTGGATTGAACAGTAACATTTATAAAAGACAATAGTTTGTGTACATATTAAGCATGAAAAAATTAACCAGAAGAAAACAACTTTAATATCAAATGAGATTCATTAGCTTTGCACAGAAACAGGTCGTAGATCTCTTCAGAGGGCTACTTTTTACTGTTATACTTTGAGCACAGTTTAGAACAGGAGTGTCAAACTTGTTTTAGTTCCACATTCAGCCCAATAAAATAACCAGTAAAATAATAACAGTGGAAAAAAAAGTTAAATTACATTATGATAATGTGTACATCTACAAAGTGTCATTAAAAATTTGAATAACATGAACAACTTAAAGTGTCTTAAGAAATGTAAGTGCAATTTTTAACAATATTATGCCTCTGTTTATCATTTACACACGTACATTTCAACTTACAGATCACAGTGGATTTACAAATATATAAAACATTTAGTAACAGACAGAATATTGGTAAAATTGAACTGACTTCTCTTAAGACATTTCAGGTTGTTCATATTATTTACTTTTTTTTTATTTTGAAAGGATAGTTTCTAAATGTAAACATTTTCATGTAATTTTACTTTTTTATACTAAAACAAAAAGAAAAATTCCAATTGTCAGTGTTGTCAATAGAACCAACACTCATATGATTATGTCTTTCATTTCATTCCAAGGTGGATCAAAAAAGTCCAACATGTAACTCTCCTAAAGCTGAATGAACCCTGTCTGTAGTTTAGCAAATAGTGGATGGTTATAAGAAAGACTCCCACTCTGTTACTGTAAATATGGTTTTTATCTTTAACTGCTGTGTACCTACCATGCCCAGGCCTCACAGGGCTCTGAACAAGAAAAACTAGACTACACACTCAACAACAAGCGCAGGGTGATCCGCCTGGTGATGCAGTGGGCTGCTGCCCACGGAGACCACCTGCAGCAGGAGGACGTCGCTGTGGCCTTTCTGGAGGTCAGCCAACACACAGCACTGTTCTGTGACTTTACAGCAGTACAGAGCATATAACAATGAAGTTCATGGCAACACTGTGCTTTAAAGTAACTCTGATTAACATGTATAATTTATTTATACAGTTTACAGTCATTAGCTGTGTGCCAGTACTATAGTTCTGGCACCTAACATTATCATTCTGGAAGAAATGTAAAATTATCTCGGTTGTTTGACTAGTTCTTGGGCAAAGATGAGGAAAGGATGCTGCAACAGTTTCTTCACCAGTGTTGTATAAAGTACTGGAAAGTTTCACTTGTGTAGAAGTACAGGTACCCTACCAAAAAATGACGTTGGTAGAAGTTCAAGTCACCTATTGAAATGTTACTCAAGTTAAAGTTTGTAAGTATCTAGTATTTACTGTACTTAAGTATGTCAAGTAATGTACAATTAAATGTACTCAAGTCATGAAAACAAAAGTACAAGTAAATGTTAACAACAACCAAAGGCATCAGAATTTGGAATATTACACTGCTGCTCACATCAACAGATCACCGGCAGGTTGAGTGTATTGATCTTCTGTTCGTTTCCAAAAAAAAATCACTTATGAGTTGTATTCTGACGCGAATGACAAGACTGTAATCCGTCCCAAAATTTATTAAAACAAAAAAGGCTCATTTACATCATGTCAGACGGTAGAAAAAACTATATACTCATAAGCTCTGTAAGCTCTCTTTTTTCTTACAGCAGAGAGGTCATAAGACACACATACACAGTGATGGTGCATTAAATAGCAACAAAGAAAATGAGAAATTTGCAACTTCACACAAATAAATTTATAAACATTAATGATACAGTGCATTAAAAATGTATCGGAGTAGAAGTATGCAGTTGAGTTAGGAAATGTAGTGAAGTAAAAGTGAAAGTAAACAGAATAAAAAATACTCGGTAAAGTACAAGTTCTCCCAAAACATTACATACAGTAGTGAAGAATTATTACTTCATTACTATACAACACTGGTCTTTGCAAAGTTGTTTTGATGGAACACGTGTGCGTGAGGAGGGGAACTGTGGTAATAAAATGATTAAATTTACAAGAAAGGAAATGGCACATTAAAATACACTTTAAAATGCAAACTTGTCTTTTTCCAGAGTGCAACATGTACATAAAATATACTAAAATAGGAACAATACAATACCATTTCCAAAACTAAAAAATGGAACACAATGTTAAATGTAAATAGAAACAGAATACAATCATTTGCAGATCTCATAAACCCATGCTGTCTTTTGTCGTCTTGTGTTTTGCAGAGGTTTTTCATGGCGGTGTCAGATGATGCCAAGGTCATTCTACCTCTCAGGGATCAGCTAACAGAGTTGGAGAGAATTGTAAAGCGCAAGTAAGATAGTTTAATATTGAAGAATTACAATCCCTCTAGTTTTAATGCATTTTATTGGCACTGACACGCCCCATACCTTTACCATGGTCAGGGTTCAAACTTACATCACATTTGTTCCATTTCTTTACCGTTTAGTGGTGAAGATGCCAGATCCTCACAGAAAAAGGTAAGGCTTTGTTAAATTAGAGTCATGGTGAATTTGTTGTGTAGTTAATGTGGAGACTAAACTTGTCAATTTTGTCACAGCACAAAGTTCTGCTGCGTCAGTTCAGTACAGGAGACGAGAAGCTGCAGAAACGTGAACCTATCAAGAGTAATGATGAACGTAAGTCAAGGGTGAAATTTAATTAATATTAATATTTACACAGATGACACTGTAGATAGTGACTGATTATGATCTGTCATATTTATCTCTATTTAGATGTAAAAGTGACTTAATATGTAGTTGTTTGCATTTTTAAGCCTGGGCAAAGGAATTAATTATTGTTCAGCAGTTCTTCTACATGCATGCACTTCACAGTTTATATTAGAGTAACTTACAGCTAGTTTTTCATAAAGGAGTGACTATGTAGAACTGATCCCAAACTCTCAACAGCAGGGGGAAGTTACAAACCCACTTAAAGTTACAAAAACTACCAACCAATCAACTCTCTGTATCCACAGACTGTATCACTCACTGAATAAAGTTTTTCCCTGCAAACAAAAAAGTCACAGGTGGTTATTTTGACATTTAGTCAAAAGTTACTGCATTGGCCAATAGTTTACTTTATAACTGTTGGCTTAACTCTGTTTTCAGACAGAAAACAGCCACAGTAAAAACACAAATCACCTCTGAATCAACAAATGGCAACTTAGCAAACATATTAGCTTCACATGATAATGTTATACCTTCATAATCCTCTTAATCAAACTCTGAAAAATTGCTATTTCAGCATTTTTTTTAATTTCAGAGCTTTGTCTAATGGTGAAAAAAACAACAATGCTTCTAACTTGCTAGCTTCTTGCTCTGGAAAAAAAAACAGAGACCACCCATAATTTTCAGATCTGAACTTTGCTGAAAATGTCTGAAAGTATTCAGGATGATGATAAACAGTCGCGAATATTCACAGGCCATGAAACAAAAATTGAGTTGTTTGCATTTTGCAACAGAAGTGGCATAAAACACTTATAGTAATATGAAAATGTGGGTTATTCCACCAAATATTGATTCATAAACTCTTCCTAAGTGAAAATGTAAGTATTTTGTTCTTAAATCATTAATGTGAGCTTTTTTTCTTTGCATTACTTGAGGTCTGAAATGAGGAAATGACACTAAAATGAGTAATTTCTTAGTTTTTTCCAAGGCTGTAGCAAGCTTTAATCCATTCCAGACGTACTTTTTTAACTAGTCAACCTTTAAAATAAAGCAGGTTTCATTTGTAAATGAGTTTAGATATTAACTTAAAGAATGTTACAAACAAAGCAAGCACTCTGCCTAACTGCACCTTCATTCCTCCTCACTCACTGTCCTGTATTTCCTCTGACACATGTCTCCAGTGCTGTTCAAAGTCTACTGCTGTGACCACACCTACACAACAATCCGGGTTTGTGTGGCTGCCTCGGTCAAGGAGGTCATTGGGGCTGTGGCCGACAAGCTGGGGTCAGCGGAGGACCTTCTCCTGGTCAGCCTCAGTTCAGCAGGAGGTGAGAGCGGCCACACTTACATGATAATCAAGCAACTGAAGAGTCCGAGACAAGTGCTACAGCAATGAATCTTACGTAAATTAAATGAGAAGTAAGTGCCTTGATGTAGTTAACTGTGCTACAAGTGGCATTTAAAGAAGCTTGGGGGAAAACCTGAGCTCAGGGCTGTTGTTGCTGATGGTGATGTGCCCTTTTCTCTTCCAGAGAACACAAATGAAGTTCACAGTGTGTGTTTGGGATACACTTTCTTATCAGTTATCAATGACAAGTAAACAAATACAGAGCAGAGGCTGTGCTCCGTGTGATTACAATAGCGCTGATAAACCTCCAACAATGAACTTTGGCTCTGCAAGGTAACGTGAAGGCTGTAGCTTCTCATGACTAAAACACTCTAGGAAACATGTAGTGTAATTGTCAAGTTACACAAGGTTTTTTCCACCTCGTGTCCAGAATTGCACTTTAAAGAACTCACAGTTCCATCAACTCTTCTTTTCTCTTGCAACTGCAATATGTGCAATAATGTGCAATAGGTTGTGACTGAAGATGCAGAGATGTGTAAGTGTAGTAGCAGGAGTAAGTAGTGTGTATCATTCTTTTATCTTGCTTTTATTTTTCTCATTCTGCTATTCTATTTTTACTTCTATTTATTTTACTATTCATCAATAAACGTGTTCCATTTGAAGAAAATCTATCTATCCTTCTTATTTTATCCCTTTTAGACTTTGCTGTGTTTACTTTTTCACTGTCTGAGTAAATTTGCTGTAATGTAAAAAGAGCATTTAATGGAGTAAATGACATCTGCAGTAGGGTTAATCAGGATAAGAAACAGGAAAAATGCATACAAAAGATATTATTTCCAAACAGAGGTATTCACTCTTTAATTTAGACATGCATTTACATTTATTTACCTATTACCTGGAAATATACACTCACCAGCCACTTTATTAGACACATATGTTCTACTGGACAATAATGCAAATATCTAATAGGCCAATCTCATTTTATTTAGGCCTTTAGTCATGGTAATGGTTTCAAGGTGTGAGGGATATTTTCTTGACCTACATGAGTATTGCTTCTGACCACAGTGTACCCACCCTATGATGGCTACTTCCAGCAGCAGCAAACAGTCCCAAAGGTCACATTATCTCAAACTAGTTTCTAGAACATGACAATGAGCTCACTTTGATTAAGTCACCAGATCTTAATCTAATAGACCACCTTTGGGATGTGGTGGAACAAGAGCTCTCCATCATGGATGTGCTGTTGACAAATCTGCAGCAACTGTGTGACATTATCAAAACCTCTGAGGAACATTTCACACGACACAAAGAATCAAGCCTGTACCTAATAAAATGGCCACTTGGTGCACGTTTACAGTATTTATTTATGTAATCATACTTAACCCATAAAGACCCAGCGCTACTTTTCTGTCAGTTCCCACATGAAATTTTCTCTATATCTAACCTTTCCTGAGTGATTTTATCACCATTTATTTATAATAGTATCCTCTGTATTTTGTATTCTATCAGTATAAATCAGGTATTTTCCTGTATTTACTTGACTGATGGTGCAGATGTTCATTAAAGCTCAGAAACAGTGACTTTTTCAGTTAAATATATCATTAAGTGAACATAAATCAAGAGTGTCCCTCCACTGTCATTGATCCAACTCCATGGGTTTTACTGGTGAATCAATGTTGTAGAAGATGACAGTGTTTCCATGGTAACTACAGAGCCTCTGAACAGCCAAATGGTACATATCTGATGACCATGAAAAGATGAAAAACTGCATTTTTACACCAATTATTTACATGTATTGATAGGATTAGTAGATCAACAGGTATTAAACAGTTTAGATCAATAGATGCTTTTGGTCGGTGATGGATGTTTGGGTCTTTATGGGTTAATCTGAACAGAAAATGGGGAAAACTTGATTCTGAAAACTGGCTTGTGATGTTTGCTCAGTAAATTTTGGACTTAAACACTGTGAACTTCACAAGCAGAAGAACAGATGAGTACAAAAGCATGTAAATATGTAGAATATACACTCTCATTTTGTCACTTTTATATATTTTTTTATGTGACCTGCTCCAGTTTTTTTTTTTTTTTTAATTTATTCGTAGAACATCAAATAATACAAGCAGTTCTAAATGATCTGTTTATACTTTATAGTTTTTCACTTGTTTTTCATTCAACAGAGAAAGTCATCTTCAAGCCCAACGATGTTTCCGTCTTTTCCTCGCTCAGCATAAATGGACGACTGTTCGCCTGCCGCAGGGATCAGCTGGATTCTTTGGTGTGTTAAAGATTTTCAGAAAACACGCCATAACATCATCATGTAAAGTCTAGACACCACCTGGATTTATGTCAAACTATAAAGCACGGGGGCATGTTACTGTTACTGTTTAAACTGTTTTAGATTTACAGTATGTTGATGATGATCGTTGTCAATTTAACCCATAAGTTTATGGGTTAAATTTATCCCATGTGAATTTTTCACTATTTCTAACCTTTCTTAAGTGATTTATCAACATTTATTATTATATAATGCTCTGTATTTTGTATTCTTAAGTGAAAGTCAAGTACTTTCCTATATTTAATTTATTAATCATGTAGATGTTCATTAAAGCTCAAATTAAAATCGAGGGTTTTTATATCAAAAACAGAGAAAACGGTAGAAAAAGTGGCTTTTTCAGTAAAATCTATCATTAAGTGAACATCAAACAAGCATTTCCATCCACTGTCATTGATCCAACTCCTTGAGTTTTACTGGTGAATCAGTGTTGTAGAAGATGACTGTGTTTCCATGTTCACTATGGAACCTCTGAACTTCCAAAGGGGTCATATCTGATGATCATGAAAAGATGAAAAAGTCCATTTTACACCAGTTATTGACATGTATTTATAGGATTAGTGGATCAACAGTGATTTAATTTTTTATATCAGAAAATGATTTTGGTTGCTGATTGATGTTTGGGTCTTTATGGGTTAAGAGATAACCCTGGAAAGTCAGATTGTATGATTAGAATGTTTACTTCTCTGTTTTCTAGACACCGTTACCAGAGCAGGAGGGTCCGACTACAGGGTCACTGTCCAGCTTTGAGTTGATGAGCTCTAAAGATGTGGCTTACCATATGACGTCTTATGACTGGGAGCTTTTCCACTGTGTACATGAGGTGTCACTTCCTTCTATGATGCCTTTTCTTGTCTGTTTTATTTGTTTAATTTCACTTTTCTAAAAAAATCTAACACCTTAATCTGAAATCTGTCTGTATTTTCCTGCAGCTCGAACTAATATACCACACGTTTGGGAGACAAAATGTCAAGAAAACCACTGTAAACCTGGATCTGTTCCTACGGAGGTTCAATGAAATCCAGTTTTGGGTGATCACAGAGATCTGTCTGTGCTCTCAGCTCAGTAAGAGGGTGCAGCTGCTCAAGAAGTTCATAAAGATCGCAGCCCAGTAAGTGCATCTTATGTCACAATCTTCTTAACACTTCTTCATTTTGAGGGTTTTTGTGGTTTTGTTTTCCTGCTGCTTCATCTTGTGTGTTCTCTGTCGAAGCTGTAAGGAGTACAAGAACCTGAATGCCTTTTTTGCCGTCATTATGGGACTGAGTAACCCAGCAGTGAGCAGACTGAGTCAGACCTGGGAGGTGGGTATCTGACCTCACTCCTTCCCTCCTTTCATTTCTGTAGTTGTGGCCCCTCGACTCCTCATCCATCCTTAGCATAGTTAAATATGATGTGTTTAGTGGCAGCTTGTGATTTAGTTTCTTAATGTCTAAACTTAACTGACCCTTAATTCAATTCATAATGTAACATAATGCATCACTAAGTGATTTAGAGATGTCATATATACAGTAGTGGAAAAAAGTTTCCTGACACCCTTAAAATTTTTACACAATCTCAAATACGATCATGAATTATTTGCAGAATTTTTTTTGTGTGTTTCAAAAGGTGTGGCTGCATCAGACAGACACAAACAAATGCAAATGATTTTTTTTGGTTTATTCTTAACAAGAAAAAAATAACACAACTAACTGACAGTTTTAATAAGTCATGCCCTGAATGTGTTTCATTGTTTTGCTGAAACATCCAGTTTTGACCTTGAAAGAATAAAGCACATGCAGAAGGGAGCTTGTGGGTTTGGAGAATGAAACAATACTTATCAGAATTCAGTGACTTAAGAGTGATTCTTAATGAAATATTTCATACATTCATGGGGTGTCCAAAAACTTTTTTCCACCACTGTATAGTTTTTATACAATACATACAATTTTGATCACACATTTAATCATTTTATATAAATAATACAACTGCAGATTGAGAAAAACGTTCATTTTTAAAGCTCTACTCCTGGTTAGTATAATTTGGATGTGTGTTTCCCCTCTTATCTTTTCTCTGTTCTCAATACTCTCCACACCTCCACACTTCCTCATTGTGCATGTCAGGGAGCTGAGGAGGTTCTTAATAACATCCAATCTTCAAGTTAACCTGTGTTACTATCTGTCTTCACAGAAACTTCCCAGCAAATTTAAGAAGTTTTATGTGGAATTTGAGAACTTAATGGTAAGTGAAGGTCCCTCATCTGGTCATTATTAATTAATTCATGTTTTATTCGATAGTGAGGCGTTTTGTCATATTGCAGCTACAAATTTAAATGTATTTTATTTGAATTTTATGTAATAAACCAACACAAAGGTGAGCATAATTGTGAAGTGGAAGGAAAATGATATGTGATGTTAAAAAAAATAAAAAATAAAAAATAAAAAAAAATATGTATATATATATATATATATATATATATATATATATATATATATATATATATATATATATATATGTATATATATATACATATATATATATATACAAATCTTAAAATTCCTAATTATTGAATAGAGTCCGCCTGTGTGTACTTCAATGTCAGTATTGTCAGCTGTTCTGTGAAGACCTCAGAGGTTTGTTAGAGAACTTGAGCAAACAAACAGCAGCATGAAAACTAAGGAGTACACCAGACAGGTCAGGGATAAAGTTTAAGTTTGTGGTTGAAATGTGGAAAAAGTTAAGGGGGGTGATTACTTTTACAAAGCACTGTAGATAAACTGAAAATCAATAATCCAATGTAATTATCATAGGGCCTAGATGGCTGGAGAGTTGGCTTGTGACCAGTGGGTCACTGGTTCGATTCCCTGGACTGGCGAAGAGTTGCTGGCTGATGTGCCCTTAAGCAGCTCACTTAACCCCCCATTTGCCCCTCTGGTGCCTGATATGGCGAGCCCACTGCAGTCCTAGTATCCTAGTATACAGTTTGTGATACATGCATGATCTAGTGATGGGTTAAAGGTAGAAGATAAATTTCGGTGTGTGGTGCATGTGCATGTTTATGTGTGTGAACCCCTACTGACAAAATAAAATGTATTAATTCTGAATCATAGTGTTTGCAGTGAATGCAAATTTGCAACACTTGTACCTAGAAGAGTTTTTACAGAATCAGAGAAGTAAAACATGAAGTACAAGCTGAAGACAGTTTGTAAAGAGTAGAATGAAAATAATAAACCTGATAGCAGCACAATAACAAGAATACAGTTCAAATTAAACATGAGTCCAGGTTTGTTGCTGAATAAATTCTCTTAAAGGTGAGAGGTGAGAACACGGTCACACTTTGTTTACTTCAAGGTGACTGGATTTTTTATCCATATTTGGGTAAATATCGGTTTAAAAACCCAGGATTTATTCAGGTTGTTTGGGTCAGGTGTGGGTTTAGCAGTGTCCCTGTCAGCCAGGACTGTGATGGATCCATTTAATAGCACAGTGACAGCAGATCTCAGGACAGTGCGACTGTTTCCACAGGACCCGTCCAGGAACCACCGGGCGTACCGGCTGACTGTTGCCAAGCTGGAGCCTCCCATCATTCCTTTCATGCCTCTGTTGATCAAAGGTCAGAATGTCAGCATTTATTTTAAGCATCATTTTGACCTGGATGTCACAGATCTGTTGCCTCTCAAATGTTTTGATCCTTCTAAATAGCCCACCTCCTGTTTACTCACTTCTATTTCCTCCTGTTTCACCAGACATGACGTTCACTCATGAGGGCAACAAGACGTTTATCGACAATTTGGTCAATTTTGAGAAAGCGGTGAGGATCTGTAGGAGCATTGATTTGTCAGATACCATATATGTTTGATTTTCACTAGTTATTTGCTCTTTCTTTGTCTTTCAGAGGATGATAGCAAATACAGTGAAGATAGTCAGACACTGCAGGAGTCAGCCATTCAGTAAGTCCTGAACATAACGTAATTTAATTCTCCTATCTGTTGATTTTTAACAGCAGTGCAAAGTAACATTTAACACATTTACTCCAGTACTCGTCTTAGGTACAGTTTTGCTGCCCTTATATTACTTAATTATCACCATTGTATTCTATCTTATGCTTTGACTTTTTACTCAGAAAGATATATTTGACCTGATTAAATGGTTGTTACTTCTAACACATAAAAGTAAGCATGAGATAGTTACACAATAGGACTAAATAATTCTTATGCTATATATTTGTATAGCTGCTTTCACACAAACTACAGACCAAAGTGTTTCAAACAGTAAAATCAAGACAACACAGGAAATGATCCATTGTGTTGTGAGTACACTAAAATAAATATATAGGTTCTAAATCAATTCCTGGACCTGTAGCAGTGTTATGACCCTAGGTTGCTTCAGTTGATCAGTTGGTTCAGCATGGTTTTGGGTCTATAAAATAATGAAAACAAGTGGTGTCAGGCACAACAAACCCCACCCCTCACACATATTGTAGCTTATTTTGGCATGGATCCAGCTGGTGTCATCATGTCTATGTGTGTGCTGATGTCAGCATATCAATTGCTTCTATATATATGTGCCAGGTTTGAGGTAAATTGAAACAAAATTGATGTTTTTATAGATATTTGAAATTTCGCCCATTTTAAGTAAATGGGAGGGAAAAAAAGATTTTAAAAAATTCATTAAAAATGTGAACTTTGACCTACTTTTCCCAAAATGTACTGAGATCTATTCTGGGTCACTGGCAATTTCTAAGCCCAATTTGGTTTGAATTTAACCAATAGTTTTGCTGCTACAGACATGTTAATTTTCAGCTGTTAAAAGTAAATGGGGAAAAAAAGATTCTAAAACTTCATAAAAAATTTGAACTTTGACCTACTTTTCCCAAAATGTAATCAGATCTATTCTGGGTCACTGGCAATCTATGAACCCAATTTGGTATGAATTCGACCAATAGTTTTGCTGCTAGAGTGTAAACAACCAACCAACCAACCAACCAAAAACAATACCCCCCCCCCCCTTTTTTTTTGGGGGGGGGGGGGGGGGGTAATTAAAAAGTAGCAGGAAAGAAATTGTCAATAGACCAGAAAAGAAATATATAAATATATAAAACTCTAAATATACAAATCTATCTATCTATCTATCTATCTATCTATCTATCTATCTATCTATCTATAACGCTATGTTAGGACACAAAATTACAACAGCAATTTGTACAATATGTACTAGACAATATATTATCAATTTGAAAGTTAAAGAAATATACATATACATAATAAGCGTGCAAAATATTGTTGTGTGTAATTATAATTATGTGGTTATAAGGTGGAGTTAAACAGTCTAACGGCCACAGGCATAATAGAATACTCTTACGGTGCAGAGTTTGTACTTGTGCTTTAGTAAATAACCTGAGTTCTCCTTTCACCTTTAAAGGTTTTTCTTGTAACTCAGTAACTAACGCTGCTCATGTGTCGGATTGAACAGGCCCAGATTCACCTGTCGCCAACAAGAACCACCCAGAGGTGCGGGGCTACGTACGTCATCTGAACGTGATCGACAACCAGAGGACGCTAACTCAGCTCTCTCACAGACTAGAACCTCGCAGGTCTTGAAGACACTCAGGGACAGAAATGTTACACACAGACGCTGCTTCAGTACATGACATGTGTTTGCTTAGTGTGAGTTTACTGAAATACAGGCAATCGTATGGAGGGCTTAATGACCTATTAGATAATGAGATATTGTCTCAGATGCCATTGCCTGACTTGTTAAGTCTTTTATTACAGTAATTTGTGATATTTTAACAACACTAATTGTTGGCGGGTGAAGTACCTCTCATATCTCTGTACTCCAGATATTACCATCATCTCAAAATCAAACAAGAGACACAATAGAAGGAATTCAATCTTCATCTTATGGGGATATCGTTCATCAGATTATTCTGTAACATATCAGATATAAACACCAATGTTATGCTGAAACTTTAAAGAATCCTGATATTCAGTTGTTTCGTATCTTTTGTATCAAACAATATTTATACATATTTAAGTTTGTGAGTTTATTATGCGTTGTAAATTGTATACAAATATTTATTTTCACACCAGCATGCAAACGATTATGATTTTTTGACTTTTTATTCATGTGAGCACATTTCTCATTAAAGGTCTGATATACAGGTAAAGTCTAATTAAAAGCTTTTGTTTGATATAAATGTAATATATAATATTTTGGATGTATTTATGTGCCATAATGTCATTACTGTTTTGTTATGCTGTTTCATTTATACGCTGGTGTCAGTCAAGGCATGTTGAAACAGAGGTTTATGATATAATAAAAGAGGTTCTGTTTTAAGTACTGAGAGAATGGAAAATGCACTTATTTGTCTATAACATTTTCCATTGACAGGTTTCACTTGTAAGAGCAGGTTTCTGTCACAGAAATGCAACAATTAACACTGATATTTCCATTTGATAATAATACAAGAGAAATTCATATCTGTGAAAGAGCACAATTAGAAACATCAAATAGTTTAAATTAGGTTAAAAGAGGAATAATGAGTAATTAACAAATAAAGTCCAGGTAAAAATGTATATGTAAATGCTTCATATATACAAAACTACAGCACAATTCAAAAACTTGGAAAAAACTAACTAAAATAAATAAAGCAAAATAGCAAGTGAAGTAAGAAGTTGCATCAAAATATATCAAAATACGGTGAAGTCTGAGTGGAAGAAACATTGATGGAATGTAACATGAGTACTTTGCGGCAAATTTGAGGTACTTTACTTGGCAATTTCTTTTTTATGGAACCTATACTTTGTCTTCACTACATCACAGAGGAAAATATTGCACTTTTTTCTCCACTACACCTGTCTTACAACTTTAGTTACTTTACAGTTCATTGTTTTTCATCCTTTTTTGTCCAATTAAAACCTACACTGAGTATTTATGATAACCTAAAGGATTAAATGTTTCTTTATGGGCTGAGAAAATTCCCTTGCCTCTGAACCCTCAAAAACAGAAACTGTTGCTAAAATGCTGAATATCTTTGGAAACACTAATCCTACGCATATGCTTTAAAAAGCCAAATAAAGTGGAATTTCTCAGCTTTTTAGTCACACAACCCTGTCTGAACATTCAAAGCACTCATAGCAGGATTAATTTAGCATTTTCTCTTCATTTGAGCCAGTAAATAGTGGACCTTGTTAAAAGTTAGACAGTGATTTGACATATCTACACCTTTATATGTGACAGATGCACTGGAGAATGGGTATTTAAGACATTATTATGTTAAGTTATTTGATGATGAGAAATGAGGGTGGGATTAAATAAGTTTTTCTTCTTCCCACTCCTTTTCGAGTGTAAATGAATGATTTTGAAATTTTGAACTTGCATGTATTCTGTGAATGCTCGAAATAAATTAATAAATGAAATGAAAATGAATGAGAAAAAAAAACTCTGAGGAAAACTAACTTTATTATAACGTTTTGGCCCTTTCGGCCAACATCAGACATGCCTAAGAAATAAGATATAAGTCAAGAAATAAGTCAAAAACCTCTCTGTAAAACCTTCTCAGTAAGGAAAAAAAAACTACTAAAGGTTCTACCTGAGTTTGTAGTGAAAGACATCACATTTATACAACGTTATTTAAAGTATATTCCTAGATTTTCAGACACTGAAAATGTAAAATCTGAACCTTAAATGAACCAGATGAAACAGAAGTTCTTTGGAATCAGATGATGTTACGCTGAGTTACAGAAAAGGATAAAAATAGAACTCAAGAATGCAGGAGAGTCTGCACAGAACTGCTCAAGGTCTGAAGGTTAAGCTAAACAAACTCATAAAAAAAACCCTCTTGGATTCCTGGAAAGAGCATGGTCACAAAGCAGAGAAAACAAGCCTGTTGTAGAGTTTTTAGACAAACATGGTACTTATAAAACAAACATGTGCCGCTATTGGTATTAAAGAATATACTACACATCAGAATAAATGCAATAATAATGCAATAATGCAATAATAACCTGGATACGATAACATTTAGAAGAGTGAAACCCAGACAGGGAACATTTTTCTTTACTTTTACTTGTTTAATGCCTTTTTTGCTGATCATATCCTCCTGAGACACAGGAAAGTAAGGGTTTTGGCATTTTTTGACATTAGATAATTGTCTTGCAGAATGCACCAGTTTTTCAGATACAGTTTTTATTTTTATTTTACTTTTTAATGGTATGTCCTTTGCGGTAAAGTAAAGTTGTGAAACTCTTGTCCTCTAGGGGAAAAATGCATTGTTGGGTCTTTTAGGCATGTGAAGTTTTATATTTTCAAACGCTCTTATTTTATTATTCTTATTCTTATTCTTATTCTTATTCTTATTCTTATTTAATTAATTAATTAATTTAGTTTTAATGTATTTTTTTAAATGAGCAATTGTCTTTTTATGTGGATGATAGTTATTTTGGAGTAACATTTTTAAAACCTAACGTTGAATTAAAATTTTGATGTTGCTCAATTTTATTTTGAGGCACTTTTTTTGTAGAAGTCTATTATATTTTAGGAGATTATTTTATTATTATTATTATTTTTTAAATCATACAAGTTTATTTTATTTCTTTGTGCAAATTAATTTTTTATTACAAGTTGGGTTTTTTTAGGAGATTTTTTTTTTCATACAAGTTTATTTTTATGTAAGGGGTACATTTATTTTTCAGATACTTCTTTTTAAATAAATCACAATCTCTTTTTTTTCTTTTTCTTTTTTTTCTTATAGTGGATACTTTTTTGGGCTGTTGCACCTCTGGGCCACCACACTGGAGGATATTTTTACTTAAATAAAGTTTTGAGTACTTTTGCTTGTAGTGGAGTATTTTCTCCATAAGTAAAAACTACCTCATGCATTGTGGTATTAGTACATTCTCAATACTTCCTCCATTACTGCTATTACATAAATTTCAATTGAGACCCTAAACCAGTGGTTCCCAACCTTTTTTGGCTCGTGACCCCATTTTCACATCACAAATTTCTGGTGACCCCAGACATTCAAAACAGAGACTTTTTTTTTTTGGCTAAAATTAATTTGTTTTTGATCAAGTAATAGTTTGCTACAATATGTTGCAAATAAACATTAATTTTAGACTATATTTAGGCTATATAATGTACATTTTTATTAGTAAGTTTATATTTTTTAAATTTTTTATCACTTACTAGAAATTTCAGGTGACCCCATTTAAATTCCAGGGGTCCTAAGGTTGAAAAACACTGCATTAACTGCTCCCAATCCCCTTTTTAAGTTGGTTGGTTGTCTGTTCTTTCTCAAACTGATAAAATTATGTGCCACAAGCATCTTAAACCAGTGTACACATCTGAGTGAAGGGGTTAAACAAGTGGTTCCCAACCTTTTTTAGCTCATGACCCCATTTTAACATCACAAATTTCTGGTGACCCCAGACATTCAAAGCGGAGATTTTTTTTTTTTTTTTTTTTGCTAAAATTGATTTGTTTTTAATCATGTAATAGTTTGCTACAATATGTTGCAAATAAACGTTAATTTTAGACAACATTTAGGCTACATAATGCAAATTTTTATTAGTAAGTTTTCATTTTTTATCAATTTCTAGAAATTTCAGGTGACCCTATTTGAATCCCAGGCGACCCTACGTGGGGTTCCGACCCCAAGGTTGAAAAACACTGCATTAACTGCTCCCAATCCCCTTTTTAAGTTGGTTGGTTGTCTGTTCTTTCTCAAAATGATAAAATTATGTGCCACAAGCATCTTAAACCAGTGTACACATCTGAATGAAGGGGTTAAACCAGTGGTTCCCAACCTTTTTTAGCTCATGACCCCATTTTCACATCACAAATTTCTGGTGACCCCAGACTTTCAAAACAGAGACTTTTGTTTTTTGTTTGCTAAAATTGATTTTTTAATCATGTAATAGTTTGCTATAATATGTTGCAAATAAACATTAATTTTAGACAACATTTAGGCTATATGATGTAATTTTTTATTAGTAAGTTCTAATTTTGTATCAATTACTAGAAATGTCAGGTGACCCTATTTGAATTCCAGGCGACCCTACATGGGGTTCCAACCCCAAGGTTGAAAAACACTGCATTAACTGCTCCCAATCCCCTTTTTAAGTTGGTTGGTTGTCTGTTCTTTCTCAAACTGATAAAATCATGTGCCACAAGCATCTTAAACCAGTGTACACATCTGAATGAAGGGGTTAAACCAGTGGTCCCCAACCTTTTTTAGCTCATGACCCCATTTTAACATCACAAATTTCTGGTGACCCCAGACATTCAAAGCGGAGATTTTTTTTTTTTTTTTTGCTAAAATTGATTTGTTTTTAATCATGTAATAGTTTGCTATAATATGTTGCAAATAAATTTTAATTTTAGACAACATTTATGCTATATGATGTAAATTTTTATTAGTAAGTTTTAATTTTTTATCAATTACTAGAAATTTCAGGCGACCCTATTTGAATTCCAGGCGACCCTACGTGGGGTTCCGACCCCAAGGTTGAAAAACACTGCCCTAAACACTAAGCACCGCCGTCCCAGGACATACAGCAGCAAAACAAACACACCCTGGATGCAGTACCTGTCGGGTCCATCGGGGGGAGCTGTTGTCATGGATATTGCGCCAGGGGAGCTGGTGTGAAAACAGGGCTGCAGCTGGAAGAAGTTGTGCAACCAGTAAAACCACCGAGGAGAGAGTGGAGAAATCACACAACGTCACATGAGTTTTCCCGGAACTCCGAATCGACTGTTGTCCGTCCTGTGTCCGGTAAAGTGTGCAGAGAAGAGCCGCTGTGAAGACCCCCTCCTCCACCCTGTATGTCGGTATGTTGTGTCTGTTTCTACTGCAGCCACTGGAAGTGAAAGTTGGTGTGAGTGGGACATCCATGTGAATAGGACCAGATCAGTGTAAGTGGGGATGCGTGGACTCATGTTTTATTATGATGCAGGACAAACATAGGCTTGTGTAATAACAGATGCGAGTAAATCACATTATTGTACTCTTTCTTTTAATTCTCAGTCGTGTAGGAGTTGTCAAAGTGGGCTATGTTTACCAGAAAATGAAAAGTAAAAGTAGGCATTAAGCAGTGAAGCGTTCCAGTGTTTAACCCTTAAAGAGATAGGACTATTTCTGTGAATGACTTTTTCTTTACATTTAACCTTTCTTAAATGATTTATCACCATTTCTTATAATATTATTCTCAGTATTTTGAATTATTCAGTGTAAACCAGGTCTTTTCCTATATTCAATTAGGTGTTCATAAAAGCTCACAGTGAATTCAAAGGTTATTGTATCAAAACTGAGAAAACTGACTTTTTCAGCAAACTGTAACATCAGCTGATCATAAAAACAAGCATCCACATTCATTTCCATTTGTCAAATTACATGGGTTTCTTTGGTGAATCAGTGTTGAATGTGACAGTGTTTCCATGTTCACTTGGGTCATATCTGATGTCAGTGAAAGACTGAGAACTTGCATTTTACCTGAATTATTTCAATGTATTGATAGGATTAGTGGTTCAGAGGTTGTTAAACTTATCTCATCAGTAGATTCATTTGGTATCCTGTTGCTGTCCTTTTATATTTGCTGTTTTGATGTCATATTTGTGTGTTGCAATGCATCACGCAGTTATTATACAAAGCACATTATCACAAAAATAAGCGGCTCAGAGGACCAGTTGAAACCACTCACTGCTGAAAGTGTTAGATTGATTTTGAGAATGAATCAACTGCAGCTTACAGGTCACAGGGTAATCTGCTGGAAGGTTTTATGTCTTTTATTTTTCACTTAGTTGTGATTACCTGCAGTTTGACATATGGCTATCAGGCTGCTGTATTGTTGCGGTGCTTTATAACACTGTTTGCTGTGGAGTGAGAACTGGCAGGAAGGAGAGCAGGAGAGCTACCATATCCCAGTAACCTCGGCTTCTTGAGTGGATGGACAATACAGGGGGCTGGTCCACTGAGCAGATTGCTCCGAGGCTAAATATAGCATGAATACAAGTAAATCAGCAGAGAGCAGTGGCTCCCCTCTGTGACAATGGAGGCATTTCCCGCTGGGATGGATAGCAATCCCAATGTCGACCCAGGTAACAACCTCTTAAAAGCTGTAATTGCTCAGCTGTAAATGGGAAATGCTATGAACAATAACAGACCAACAATTTCCTGTAATAATGGAATTATTTCTTCACTAGATGCTTTTATGCTGGTACAGACAAACAAAAGGATGTGTGGACTCCAGTTTGGATGCGTTACAGTCTGATCTCATCTTTACAGTATGAGGCCTTTAAACAAACAGCAGAGATAGTCGTACGCTGAACGGTTAAAGACAATATTTTCCAAAACTTAGGGTTGGGAACAAATTAACAGAGTACAATACATGGAAATAGTATGATAGGTTTGTTCATTTTACTAATCCTAGTAAAAGAAGTGATTAAAATGTTGACCTCAGCAAAGCCACGTGAAGTACAGAAGAGAGACAAATGTTGTAAAGTGCAAAAAAAATTACACAAAAGAAAACAACGTGATGATGAAAACCTATGAAACAGGAAATTAGCAAGATATAAAGCAAGGTAACATAGACAAAAGTGATGAAAAAAGATAAAACTAATGTAAAAGATGTAACCAGGACAGAAATTAAGTGAAAATGAAATGACAAAAACCAATGCAAATGATTAAACAAGACAGAATTGATGTTGCAACAAAAACAAAATGAAAAACAAGGTGACAAATGAAAAAAAAAAAGATATAACGAAGTAACAAGATGAAAGATCCATAAAATTTCAAGCAAATTTGAAGCTCTTTGGAAAAGCCACAAAAATGTAAATTCAGATTATGTGCATAGTCATAAACTAGTTTTTGCCAGTTAATAATCTTGTTTGCATTCTTTTGCCAGCAGGTGGTGCTGTAGGCTGCATTGTACATGGATTTAATAAACAGAGTAGAAGAAGCAGAGCACTCTACCTTGAGGATCACAAATTGCGAAATTTTGCAAATTTTTCATGAAGTGCATTAAATGCTTTTTCTGAAAACCCAAAAACAGCCAGACCTGTGTTTGTTAGCATTTAAATGTTTTGTTTTGGTTTTTTTTCATGTAATTTGTTTATAATTTCCGATCGCAGGGAGGCACAAAATTGAGTTTCTTGGTCACTTGAAGCTGAAAATATTTTAGCAACCACTGGTTTGTGAATATGAGACCTCACTGGGTTTTTTCCTCGAAATAGTCAGTTGATAATTCTGTAGTTTTTTTACCATCATGCTTTGCTTGGCGGGCATGTGGCCTTAGTCGTACCGAACACATTAGACTGAGCTGGAATAGTCTGTGACTTTGGCTGCATGAACACAACATACCTTTCATGCCATCACCGTTATACAAGCACAGCCTGGACCCTGAGCTCATAGTTTACTGGTACTGATGATGAGGACTGTGTGTGGAAAAAGGGACGGTAACACCCGGGATATCCAACTGACACTGGATGCACATCAACGGCCTCTGTCGGGTAACACCGGGTAACCCTGGAGCTGCAGGAGCGAGTGGGTTTCACCACAGACGACCTTGTTGAGTGAACAACACTTCCTTCTTTCTCTCTCTGTGATTCCCCAGAAGCTGAGTTGGTGCTGAGCGTCATTATGAAATGTCGTCTCCCAGTGCGTCCTTCGTGCAAATCAAGTTTGATGACATCCTCTTCTACGAGAACTGTGGCGGTGGCAGCTTCGGAAGTGTGTACCGAGCCAGGTGGATCTCCCAGGACAAAGAGGTGGCAGTGAAAAAGCTGCTCAAGATTGAAAATGAGGTAGGAGTCATAATTGCCCAGGCTTTTCATATACTTTTAATTGTCAGTATAGTAATCATTTTAATTGCTTCCCCATTTAGCGGGATGTGGTGACTTCTGTAGCCATCACTCATGGTCATTATACTCCCCCACTCTTAGAAATGAAAGAAACATTATTGCAAAATGAAAGAACGTATTTGTCCCAATTACAGCGCAGTCTTGAAATTCCTTTCAAAGCTGAGGCTCATTGTCTTAAAGACAAAAAACAAATTATCTTTGAAATCTTTTCAGGGAAACGGTTGCATTTGTTGGCCTGTGATGGGAAGTTCAGAAAATTATTCAGCGTCTCTTTTATGAAATTCTGAAAGATCACACATATCCATTCAACTTTGCTCAAATGTTGGAGAGATGAATGTTCAGAGAAATAATACTGTAATCCTTTCATATTGAACCAATTGTTCATTTAATTACAGTGTTTAGCTATAATTAAATGAACTGGTTTTGTCAGGTTTCTCTTCTTTGTAGGAGCCGTCACATGTTGGGCTCTCGGGGCCTGTATGTTATATAA
The DNA here is from genome assembly GCF_902148855.1 of Sphaeramia orbicularis. NCBI lineage: Eukaryota > Metazoa > Chordata > Actinopteri > Kurtiformes > Apogonidae > Sphaeramia > Sphaeramia orbicularis. The sequence continues at coordinate 22,925,999 of NC_043977.1, forward strand.
TATATCTTTACATGTGCTTTCTTCCATTTCAGCTCCAGACATAGACGTTTCTATAGCAGTTTCATTTCTCTGTAAAATAATTATTTTGTGTGTTTAATGCTCAGGCTGAAATCCTCAGCGTCCTCAGTCACCGTAACATCATCCAGTTTTACGGTGCGATTGTCGAGGCTCCCAACTATGGCATCGTCACCGGTAAGTTTTATTAAAACATTCAGACGCCATCGTATATACAGTGGATCTCTGTGAGCAGCGAGAAACAGATTTACAGGGTGACATCACCACGGAAAGTGCAGAAGCTGACATGTGTTTGTATCAGTTACACCGTTTGCTCAGCGCTGAATGGAGCAGAGGTTTCTATGGAAGCATTAGTGGAAGCCAGAGGGTTCAGGAAGTGCACACATTGATATAGTATCTGTATGTCCCTGTTTTATTGTCTGTGGGAGAGGCTGAAAATAAAGCTCCTGTAGCTGGTGTGGACTTTACGAAGGGGCCCTGGATACCTCTGCACAGACCGTTATCTGGTCATCCTCTGGTTTGTTGTGTTTACGCTCTTGGTTGCTGTTGCTACAGTGTTATTGTATTTTGTGCTGAGCGGACCATCATCTACTCTGTTTACACTCCTGTATTGGAGTTTTTACCTCAAAGCACAGCCAGACACAAGTGGTTTTCTGCCGATCGGTTTATGTGAAGGCTTCCAAATCCACTGTGAAAACCAAACACAGGCAGTGGTTAACCTTTTAACATCTACTCATCTCTAGGAGCAGGGAATAGTGTTTCCAATACTGACCTCTTGGGCAAGTTTAGGCATGGACACACAGCCTTGTGCTTAGTTTAAACCCCCGCTGCAATTTCTTTTCTTGTTCCTGGATCTGGAATCTTCAGCCATCTGCACCCTCAGGGTCTCCAGTATCTGCTCAGTCAGCTAGCTTTTTATTATTCAACAGTTTGAAGGGGTAAACACTTGACAAACTTAATATCCTTAAGTAATAAGTGCCTTAAATCCCACCAAAATAAACATTCAGTACTCACAATATAAGGACGCACAATAAAATAATAATCATATAATCAAATCAAGACAAAGGGAAAAGGCAGGGGTGGCAATGTTTTAGTTTACCACTTCCACATATTTGTTATCCATAATTTAATTTCCAGGAATGGAGCATTACATGTTTGATTTCTACCCCAAGTAACTTTAGTTAGTTCTTTTATAGTGGAGCTGGAAGTCCAATATGCATGTTATTACAATGGAGCAACATCTCTTTTTCTTTATTTAACATGTGACTAAAGCACAATCCAAACTACAGAACTGCACAGGTCAAAGGCCAACATTTGGTTTGTTGGTTTAATAAAGTTCTAAAGACCACACATATGTATTACTCAGTCTCTGCAGACTTTAAGATCCAATCTGGATATATGTGAAGTATGTACAACAGTAAAAACTAAAGTTTCAGAGAAAAAACAGTTTCTGTGAACCAAAGTGGTCGTATTTAGTGTGACCTCCCTTTGCATTTAAAGGTGCAGTATGTAAGAATTATGTTCTAAGTAATTATAAAATGGCCTTGACTGCCACCAGACATTAAGGAATCATGTTCATTTCAAATACTGGTATCACTGACAGTAGTAGTCCAGCCAGAATATTTGCATTTGAAAAGCTCAGTGTCAGCCCCAAAATGATGTTTATGTTGTTATTGTGTGTTTTGGTCTGAGGCTCCGCCCATCACCTCTCTTCCAATCACATAGTCAGTAGCCTTTCAGCATCCAGGTTACCAGTTCCCACTGAGCTGCAGCTGGAACATTTCTGATCACAAATGTCTGACGTTAATAAACCTAAAAGGCCTCTTATTATTCCCAAATACGTCCTGACCAAGTGAGAAACAAAATAAGGATTTTTATAGGAGATGATTTTGAAACATGGAGACGGATGAAAGCAGAGAAGAATTTGAAGACCGACACCGGCTCTGCCTTAGTCTCACCCGGTAAGAACCACTGAGAGCTGGGGCCGCGGTCTCTTCACTCGGTTCCAGACCATTGGTGTCTTCTTCCGGGTTCGGGCTGCGGTCTCTTCTCCTGGCCCTGGTGAAGAGACTGCCGGTCTGGGACTGGTGAAGAGACCGGGTACCAGTGTAGGACTTGTCACATGCCATGGTAGCCCCTTGTAGTACAGTGTTTTCTGTGGAAGTGACCTCTTCATGTAGCGGTGTGTAATCCAAAGGGGGGGGAGGATTGGCCGTTTTTTTTATAATACTATGGGGGGGTATACGGTAGCGATCCGTGCTGCTTGTACTTCACAGAAGTAAAAGTGAAACTTAAGGCTCATTTCCCTTTTCCCTTTCTCCTGAATCTTTGCAAACTTTCATTTGAGTGGGCAGGCCATTTGTCCTGGCCTATAACAAGTCTGGTGATGATTTTTTTGTATGAAATTTATGGTGCAGTGGCAAGGATTAGTGGAAACGCTAGTAGTAGACACTCATGCTGGATCTGGCAACCCCTAGTCTGGGGTGAGGCGGAGAGAATACCACGCTCTACAGCAGGGGTCACCAATCCAGATCCTCGAAGGCCAGTATCCTACAGGTTTTAGATATTTCCCTTTTCCAGCACATCTGACAGTCGTTACCAGGCTTCTGCAGAGCTTGATGATAGGCTTATCATTTGAATCAGGTGTGTTGGAAGAGGGATACATCTAAAACATGCAAGATACCGGCCCTCAAGGACCAGGATTGATGACCCCTGCTCTACAGTATTTTGAATGTGATTGCAGTACCAGTTTTGGCCACAATCCTACATATGGCACCTTTAACACATCTTTAACCCTTTTTTTCCAGACAATATGAGATTTATTGCATTAATTTTCTGATGTTTTATACCAGGTTTTATTCAACACATGTCAGATGTTTCTAATTGTTTGTGCTGCTTCTTGTCATAGGGTCAACCTTTAGAACCCATTTAGTTCAGCTTTTGTGTGTCTTTTAAGGCTGTGCACACATTTCCTGTATTTTCTAGTATTTGAAGAAGAGAGAATGACAAAAAAATATCTATGTATGACTTTTGCACAGTACTGTACATCACTTTAAACATCAGTTAAATGTAACCCTAAGCCAATGTTTACCCTAAATGTTTTGACTTGGTGGATGTTAAGAGGTTAATATTAAATGGCAGCCTGCACATCATCTGGAAAATCATTTTACCAAAATAAAATACAGGCAAACAAACTAAGTAAAACCTTATTTGTGCGTGAGATTTGTACATAAACCTGAGCCAAGACCTCAAAACAACAGTTAAACCACTTGAAACAAATAACATAAGCAATAAGTTAATACAAATTCAACATAAATGAACACACCTCATTTGTATATTTATGTCAATATGTCAGTCAATACATGTATTACTCTTTTTGTTTTGTTCTTTGTTCCACAGTGCCGTGCCAAATCTTTGTGTTCACAATTAATGAAGTCTCAATCCAAATGTACGACTGTGCAATTTTGAAATGGCAAAACAAAGAATTTTCTGCTCAGTAACCATTAAATAGCTTATCAGAATAGTAGCAGCAGTAGTAGTTTCCGCTCAACATGTAGTATTTGTACACCAGAAACTGAAAATAGGATGAGAGAGACATTTTCCGTTTTCTTTAGAGGCTGGTTTCAGTGAAACCACAAACCATCAGCGGAAATCCACCTGCAGCACCTGAGCAACAGATTGGCACAAACCAATCAGGATACATATAAACCCCACAATATTCTAGTAATCTAGGTTATTATATGTATAATGTGTAAATGTCGTAGGCTTGTGTTTTGGCCTGGTCATAATGACGTTACATTTGCAGTTCTCAGTCTCATAGGTTGACAGAACACGTTCAATATTTTTATTTTTGTGTGTTTTTTTTTTTTTATCAAGATCTTTTTATTGAAGTTTTCTCAATATAATACAAGTGCAGTGGTGAGTGGTCCTTGCAAAAATCTGAAGCAAGCATGGGTGTAAATCAATTGCAGCCTGCACCATAGAAAAAACAAACTGAACAAAAAGCAAAACAGAGCAAACAACAGACTGTACATAAAATAATCCCTCCTCAGTCATTACCAGTGCACTAGATATAGTAAAGGATCATTATCACAACAGAAACCTGTGCTAGGAGGAAGTATGGAGTGAGCAGCGTTGGTAAACTGCACCTAAACGTCAAGCATTTACAGGGTCTGGAATGTTTTTAGGAAGGGACCTATTTGTGTGTTTTTAATACTTTGCTTATACAGTATATGAAGTATTTTTCTGGTGTACAGTACTGTGTTTCGTTGTTTATGCAGGGTTGAAATGAACATATATGCTTATTTCATATTTGCTTTTCTTTAGATACAACTAGAAAATACAGGAAATATGTGTAGAGGCTTAAAAGACACACAAAAAAACTGAACTAAATATGTTATAAAGGATAAAGTCAGTATTTATTGTGGCCTCTGACCCCATGACAAGAAGCAGTGCAAACAATTAGGCTACATTCAGACAGCACGTCTTAATGCACAATTCTGACTTTTCCGATTTTCTTGTGTGCTCGTGTTATATATGCTCATATTACACATTCAATGCAACTTCTATCAATTTTGAGTATGAACTGAATGCGACCCTGAAGTGACCCGTATGCGCAAAAGAGGTCTTGACGTAATACATGGCCACACAGGCACGCACTGTGTTTACGGAAGTAGGTATGTTTGTCCCGCCGCTCAATTGTGGAATTGTGACGTTTGTTGCATTTCAATGACGTAAAGGTCAGATAAATGCGACCTGGCCGTTCAGTCTGAAGTCACATTGCAAAATATCGGATGCACATCAGATTTAGGACCACATATGAAAGTGGCCTGGGTCGGATTTGAAAAATATAATATTTGTGCTGTTGAAACTGTCTAACAGATCAGATACAGGTCACATACGGGCAAAAAAAATTGGATTTGGATTTACAGTCTGAACGAAGCCTTGGAAATATGTGTTGAATGAAACCTGGTGTAAAACATCAGGAAATTTATGCAACACATCTCATATTCTCTGAACAAAAGGGTTAAAGACATTATATAGACATTTAAAGAAGCTGTTTTTCCCCTAAATGTTTGTTTTTACTGCTGTACATACTTCACATATATCCAGATTGGATCTTGGTAATACAGAGACAGAGAAATACATGCGTGTGGTCATTATAACTTTAACAAACCAACAAACCTAACATTGGCCTGGGACTTTTGCACTGTATTGTAATTTAATACATGGACTGAAAAATCCTCTTACATCTCTGCAAAATGAACACAAGCAAACGGTGCCTAAGACTTTTACACAGCATCGTATTTTTTCATGTAATGACCCCAGTTTCACAAAATCAGCTTCTCTCTAAGAAAACAAGCTGAATACAGCATATGATTATCATAAAACTGGACTTAGATCATGATCTGAGAGTACCTCTACTATTTAGGATGTAGGAAATACATCCCACGATGCAGCTTAATACAAATAAACTGTTTGATGCAAGTTTTTGCTCACATGTGTCCTCATTAGATCAGCTGTTTTATCCGATGCTTATCTTGAGCTCAATTGGATTTTTTTCTTATATGATAACACTTAACACTTGCTTGCTCACCTGGGGTTTGTTGTTTGGATAGATCTTAACTGCCTTTTCTGGGTTAACAATGTCCTCACAGTGTGATATCCACAAGCTGCCCACTTCACTGTGGTCGTTTTTGTCCTGAGATGATTCTGTGAACTTCTCCCACGCTGTCCAGTCCAGTCCAGCCGGCCTTGGGGAATTTGTTGTTTTTCTAAAGTGCGGTCCTGATATCAAGAAACAAAAAATCTTCTATTCATGTCCAAGAGAGAACTATGGATGGCTTTGTTGTGTTTTTTTCTTTCATTCTGGCAGCAGCCTCCTACTGTAAACTGAACAAAACATCGTGTGTGCAGCAAAACGGTACACTATCCGATCTCCAGGCTCTTAAAACTGAATTTAATCACTGTATCAGCCTGTTGTAAACATGTAGATGGATGGCACTGGCCTGTTTCTTAACACTTCCTCATCCCTGCATGTGAAGTTATCTTTTTATGCGTAATCATTACATATCTGTGTGCACGTCTGCACCTCTAACTCAAAAACTAGTCATTTTTGATGAGGTACGTACATTCGTTATCCCAGCCTTCCCAGAAGATGTGGATCAGGACTTGGATTCTGCAGCTTTTTAAAACACTTTTCACCATTTAGAGATAATGAACTTTCACAAGATATTTACACTAAAGACCAAAGATTCCAATCTGACCAATGTAAGTATTGATGATAATGCAATTGCTGACCTGTGGCTTATTAGCTTAAGCTTCATGTGTACCACTGAAAGTCAGTCGCTTTATTTATCTTTATCACCCCCAAAGGGTAGGCAAGGGGTTTTGTTTTTGGTTCAGTTTGTTTGTTTGTTTCTTTTATTGTTAACACTCTAGCAGTAAAACTATTGGTTGAATTCATACCAAATTGGGTTTATAGATTGCCAGTGCCTCATAATAGATGTCATTACATTTTGGGAAAAGTAGGTCAAAGTTCACATTTTTTTATGAATTTTTAAAAAATCTTTTTTCTTCCATTTACTTAAAATGGGTGAAATTCCAAATGTCTATAAAAATATCAATTTTGTTTCAATTTACTTCAAACTTGGCACATATATAGAGGCAAATTGATATGCTGACATGAGCACACATACAGACATAATGACATCAGCTGGATCAATGCCAAAATAAGCAACAATATGTGCGAGGGGCGGGGTCTGTTGTGCCTGGCACCGCTTGTTTATTTATTTATTTATTTTTGGACAATGCAGTGAAACATAGCGGACATATAGAACTTCTAATTTTGTGAGCTGTAACTCCTGGCCCTACTTGGACTTTTCAACAGAGAAATACATTTACAGTATAAACAACAATAATATAAAAACTGTATTAACAATAGCATAAATGAACAATATAAAAGCCTATTCACATCACATCACACACAAAACAGTCTGACCTCACTGAACGTTTTACACACATTCTTGTCTTGTTTTCTTGTGATGTTAATGACAGACTTGGGGTTCAGTAGTGGATTTTTAAGCTGTGATAGGGCACATTAGTGGTACGTTGGGTGAGTTTAGGGATTTTTCCTTGGCTTTTGACGATATAAAAAAGTGAAGCGATATGCATAAAATGCATGTGTTCGATCCATGAGTGTAAAGCTGCTTTACGTAGACCTCACCTGTCTCAACACCTCAAACTGTCACTTGTGTCACAAGTCCATCATGTATTTAATGTTAGATTTTATTCAGGTGGTGTTAAAATTTGCTAGTCTGTAGATAAGACATGAGCGATCATCATAGAGGTTGTCTGACTAGAATGAAACCAACAGTTTTCACAGACTAGTTGTTTATTTGGGGAACTGAGCCAATCGGCCTGATTACAATCAAGGGTAACAGGATGGGTGCGCAGATAGATAAAAAATAATATTGCTCTATCAAAAAATCAGACAGCCCATTTTATTTGTCTGATATTTCTCTTTTAAAGTCCAAAATATTTTTGTATTATGGTGTCTACTAAAAATTTTGCAGGCTTGTACCCCTGTCAAATCAGAAATTATTGGGTGTACAGACACTCCAGCCTAATAGCCTCCATATTTAATGCCTACAAAGACATACAAATGTTTCAGCACTCAGGATAATCATGCATTGTTTATTGCATAGATGTCGTGTCCAAAGCATGCGTGCTGAAAAATTCCATATATTGACAGAAACAATAAAATTAGACCCACATATTTTGAATATGGTGTATGGTGTATGGACTCTACAAGATTGGAATGGAAATCTGGCTTACCACATGGTCACATCTGTTAGATCTGTAAGTCTTCTTGGTACAGGAGGAAATAAACATTTGTGAACAAGTTATAACAATATATCTATAAGGCATATACGCCATATTATTGATGGAAGTATATTGGTGTACGGAAACTACATGAATTTTGGTGAACAACGCGGCATTGAAAACTTGCGGTTCGACGTAAACATCTGTTTGCCACATTGTTACCAAATTTTCTGCAGCCAGGGAGCATACCAAAATCTGTCTAGTTGTGCATATTTAGTCATAATAATACTTAAATCACAGGTTCCCATTCTATTATTACAATTAAAGGGCTGTAAAAGAAGGGTTTTCATAACAAAATGGTTGATTGTCTTAATACTGAAAATAAGAATTGATAATCAAACAGCTGTTCAACAAAAATTATCAATAAATGAAAAGCAACGTGATGTGTGTATTTTGTAATAAAAAAGACACAGGAGTTGAGTAGTAATTATTTATTGTGTTACAAAACATTATGTACAATTATTGTGCTCTCTTATGACAATAAAATTGTGCACATGTTTTCACGCTCATTGGGTCACCATTTTATAAGTTTTTATCCGATTTTCTTCAAATTTGGAGGATTGCAAGATCTAGTCATAAGATGGCCAAAGAAACATTTTGGGAATGGTTTTGGGGGTATCTTTTTGCAATACTAATTAATAACTTCTGCAAATATACTTGTACACCTTGATTGTGATCAGGCTGAATTCTTCCACGGGATTCCATTCCACCAGTGCTTAATATTTATGTAATTACACCTTTAAATTGGAATTTGCATCTTTAGTCTAGTATCTTTATTGATTTTTGGACATTTTTGTGATTTTCTCAGAAATGAAGCCTGAAATCAGTCATATGCTGCATGACTATATCTATGAACGTAATCAATTTCTTGCTGATCCAGACCAAAGACCATATTTTATTTCTACATTTGCCATATTTCATAACATTCCTGACCTCTGTTTTGCACGTAGTAACTTGAGTTGATATTTACACCTATTGTTCTTTCCTTTTTTTGTATCAGACCTGCTTATATCCAGTCTAACAATAGAACTGACATCACTGACACCAAAGCCACATCCAGTCACATCATTGGAGCAAGTTTTAAAGGTCAAGTGAATGATCAGAAACACAAATGTTTCTTTGAGTGTATTCTCAACATAGTGGAATTATTCAGCATGATGGATGTGATCCAAAGGGGTGAGGGTCTCCAGAAATACCTTTTAAAAAATGTATAAAGCATAGGTGGCAGGCATGTATCATTATAACACTACAACCAAACTAATACAAAGTAGTAAATGTAAATGTATATCAGGATTTTAAATGAAAAAGAAAGAAAAAGACAGTTTTATTTATGACTCAGTATCTTAGCCTTAGGCCATTTTTATCCACTCCCTCTGTAACATTCCTCCGGCTCTGACAAACACTGGATTAGTTCAACCTTGCCGTGCCATTTGAGGTCAGCGTTGCATCTCTGATGATAATTTTGTTCTCACTTTTATTGAGAATGAGCTGTTTGGTAATGTTATGTATCATCATTAACTGCTGCACTGATGAACATTACACTGTCCAAAATGTGAAAGAGAATAGGTTGATCATCAGTGTCTTTATTGTGGACATTGAAGACATTTGCAGAAATGCATCCACGAAAAAAAATCCCACATTGAGATTATTTTAACATTTTGATTGCAATGTGAGACCTGAGGGTAATGGCAATGGAGGTTTTTGCAGAAAATATAAAAATGCTGAGGATTTTTGCTGTTCCTTTAGGCACCATGAATACAATTTGTAGGCCAGAGCATCTCTAGAACCACAGTTTTTCATTGATAATGGTATGATGTAACTACTAATCAATTCTTTGATGGCTATTAAATTAATTGATAACTATTTTATAGTGTATTATAATTGGTTTGCGTGATTTAGTTGAAGAAAATGAAGTAAAAATTTTCTGATTCTAGAGACTGATCTCATGAAACAGCGTTGTATGTCACTCAAGCTCTTATGGCATTTGGCATGCAATACGTATGCAGTTTTGTCCTTTCGCGTGTTATTTAACACCATTTGATCGCGTGTCAATTTATGCCAAGATCTCCGGTTCACATAACCCTAACCCTAACCGTAACTATAGCGGGAACATACACGCAGAAAGCTTATAATGCGTACAGATAACACGCCAATTAAAAGTGGCGTGTATATTTACGCAATTTCATGATATCACTTTGGATTCTAGCCTCTTAAATCTGAGTTATTCCACTTCTATGATGTTAAATTGAATGTCTTAAGCTTGTCAATGAAACAAGGGTTTTGGAAAACACTTTTTTATTCTATAGGCTAAACAATTACTTCATTAATCAAGAAAATAACACATGAGCACAGGGTTTGCACAGGTGCTTGAAATCCTTGAAAATGCTTAAATTTCAATGTCCTGTTTTCAAGGTCTGAAAAATGCTTGAATTTCAGTTTAAATACTTGAAAGCGCTTGCAGTTAGAACTCTGTGATGTGATTTATTTATTTATTTTTAATACTAACTCTGCCAGGTTAGAGGTCAAGCCAAAGCTACTTACAGAGAGGTGATGCGTTTTAAAAAATAGAGCTTTATGTCAAAAAGAAAATCAGTCGGTGCTCTCAGATCGACTCCAGGTACATTTTTATCTTAATCTTTGGCTCGGTGCAAGTGTGTCTGAAGAACACCATGTCGCTTCCCTTTTTTTGGATAGAACTTTGTGTTCTCCTTTAATTTCTAAACATTTTGCTATTATGAAACGTTATTTGAGATGTTTATAGCATAATACAATGTACATCATTGTGATAAAAAAGTGAAAAAAATAATCATGAGTACATGTGTTCCTGTATATATGCATTTTACCCCAGCGATAAGGTACTGTGCTGGAAATTTTTTTTGAATGACCCTTAGAAGTGCTTGAATTTGATCTTGAAAAATGTGTATGAACCCTGTGAGCAGTGATAACATTTGTTCGTTCCAGCCCTAGATGTGAACAGAACTTGAACTACCAGTAGTTTGGACCAGAACGTAAGCCAACACTATTCTCTGCAAAAAATCAGATACTGTCTGAGAAGCCTATCATCAGCATCAGTCATTATCACATTATTGAAAATCAGCCGATAACAAGAGTTTGTAAAACATCCTGTTGCTGCAGATTAAACTGTATCTCTATAGTTGCAACACATTTTACTATATATTATAAAAAAAAAATGCAGCCCCTGCAATGTACATCTCACATGTTATTGGAAGTTTTAGAATATTTTGAGTACTTTCGTTCAGCCCTACATCAAATACACAGACACGAAGCTAAAAACTGTGATGGACGGTGCTTTGTGAAACAGACAGAGTTTGTCGTCAAGGAGCTTGTGTTTCTGTTTATCAAAGCAGAATCTAATTAGCACCAGATCCAGGAAAAAGGTTTATGGCCATCCTGACCATGCCATGTCCACATTCATCAGCTCTGTTATAAATTTCCTCTGTCTGTTGACATAGAGAACACATCAGGCTGCGCAGTTCCCGCTTTCTGACAGACAATATCTACATCCATATTTATGAGACCTGTTGAATGAGTTTACCAATATCTGCTGTCACTCAGCGGCCTCATAACCTAATAAAAGACTAGATTAAGTATTGTATTGAGATAAAGGTGAGTTTACCTAAAGCCAGACCGACGACAGTGGCTTAATAATGCTCTGCTGTGACCTTAGGTTTATTTACTATAAGGACATGGATGAAAGTCAAATGAAAGTAAAACTTAACAACCACGAGGCATGGAGTCCTATTATCTGTGGAATGTGGACAAAGCTATTAAAGTTCAAAGTACAGAAGCAGACATGTCTTAACTTGCACACATACAGCAGATATCTAGAATTTGCAGCAATCCAGTAAACAAGGCAATGCATAGTAAGCTAAAATATAAGTAGCTAGTAATAAAAACGGAGTGTATTTACAACAGTGATTATCAATTATTCCTGGTGCCTGTGCGTGTTTATTTTACTGCTGCAACCTGATTGAGTTATGATGCAGAAACAGCTTTTCATGAATGCGATCTGGTTTATTCTCTCTTACAGTGATAAGAAATGTTTACAGTATTTGCCTGTTCTACATATTCGTTCTTGAACACAGGCTTCATCCGAGGTTTATTTCTTGGATACATGTGTGCCGACTGTTTTTGAAAAGTAATTTGAAAGGGGCTGTCAGCGTCTATAGGTTGTCATAAATCCACTCAAGTGTTGGAAACTTTAGAAAACATAGCGGGAAGACGATTTCCTTTCAAACATCAAAATGTGACAACGTGTCTGAGGAAACAGGAGGCTCTTTTTGTTCACTTACACTGTGATAAATTGAGCTCATCGACGGTGACAGGTCAGTGACAGGCGCAATCTGTAAACAAGACACTGTCAGCTGGCGGAATCTCAATTTTCAACAGTTTTCATGTTATGCTCTCACATATTGCACCTTTATGTGTAATATAACGCTTCAAGACAGAAGGTTAGTCTCTGTAAAACCATCACAAATTAGGTGTTTAGTTACATTTTGACTCCATATTCCTCCACAGAGTATGCAAGCGGTGGATCCCTGTACGATTACCTGTCCAGTGATGAAAGTGAGGAAATGGACATGGGGCAGATTATGACCTGGGCTGCAGAGATTGCAAGAGGTACTTTTGACATTTATTTATTCTTTTATCAGCATGTAAACTGCTAAGTTTTAAAATATATACAAAGATAATCTGAAAGATGTATAGAGCTGCAGCTATTGATTGTTTTCTTCCGTTCAATTAAACAATGATTTGAATTGTAAAAATGTAAAAAAGACATGTCTAAAAATGACAACTTTTTTTCTACAACCAGCTGAAACAACAACCACAAAAAGTTTAAAAGCATATAAAAAATATCTATATAGAAATAACAGCAACAATATCAATAGTATAAATGTATATATATTTAAAAACAACAACAAACAAGTTAAATGACATCTACAAACAACATGTGCACTGTAGTCTTCAACAAATTTGTATCCAACTTACTACCAACTTAAGATGGAACTAACATACTGAAAAAAAAAAAGAAAAAATAAAGCCAGATATTTTTGATCCTTGTGTGAAAGCTGAAAAGTTTAAAGACATAAGTGATGGTTCCATGTAGTTTGACAAACAGACTCTTGTTTTCAGATTCAGTTAATGATATATTTTGCTGGAAAAGTGACTTTTTCTTAAGTTTCCTGTTTCGATATAGTAACCTTTGATTTCATATAGAGCTTTTTTTGAGCATCTATGTGGTTGGTAAATTAAATTGAGGAAAATATCACTTTTTTAATGGAAAACACAAGATGCAGAGTGTTATATAATATTTCTAATATTTCTACATCTTTAGGGCTTTAATAACATATGAATAGTTTTTTAGTGACAATAAAGCTCTGTCCACACTAATGCAGATATTTAGCAGAATGGACATGATGGTGTCATATTTCTCATGTCTGGTAACCCTTTAAACCCTGAGCCTAAAACAGTCCACCTGGACTTTTTTATTTCTTATTTTGACTATAAAAAGGTTAAAAAATATGCTCTGAGTGAGTCAGTTTGCCTATTTTTCCAGAGCACTTTTTTCCCTCAGATTTTTCAAAATCTAGCAATCATTTACAATTTACTGCATGTTATAATTCTGCTAAAATGGCTTCTTCTCCAACTTCTAGTACAGGCATGAGTGAAATTACCGTAATGACCCAATAAAACCTATAAAGCACAATGTCTCAGGTTTCATTCAAACTGCATATGTGCAGGGTGTGTCAGCGATGACACGTCAGGTTTTAAAGAGGTAATGGAGCTGCACCTGAAACATCAAATCCAGGTGTATAAATGAGTGTATGACCTGCAGTAGATTGGACTGGTGTTATGGACAAATACACATAATGTAAATACACTTTGACAGCCCTGTTCGTCACATAAAGCCTCTGCATCTGCCATGTCCAGTCTTATCCACGGTGTCCACAGTGTTAAGTCCATCAGAAACAATGGTCTGTCTGAGCCTTTGTACGGGTTTGTATTTATTTTTCCATTGTTATGTATACAGAAATATTTTGTAAGAAAAAGGATGTGAATAAAGTCTCAATTCGTCGATTAAGACAAAGAAAAATACAACAAAAACAGCGAATGTTTGTGGAGTATTTAATCATGTACACACTTAACATATATACACACACACACACACACACACACATGGATGCATAGATTCATTTATTTAATTTTGTATTTACTATATTTAACTTTTATTCAACTGGCAAAGACTCACAGAGACCAATCATAAATATTCTCAAACATTATATGAAACAGAAGGCAAATATAAAATGACAAATGTAATGATGTTGTTAAAAAATGTAAATAAATCAGGTAAAGCATCTACAGCCTGATGTTTCTGCCTCTATGTCGTTTAATTTTGTCATTTTTTTAATTGATTCCAACACTGATAGATAAGCAATAAAAAAAGATTTTTCAGCCAATAAAACTCCATTGTTACTTGACATCGTAACAATGGACTATTACATCATAACATTTGTAATTTCACCTAATTTCTATTTTCTTTTCCTCTAGGAATGCACTATTTACATTCAGAGGCTCCTGTTAAGGTTATTCACAGAGACCTGAAGTCCAGGAACGGTAACAGATTTCACCTAAATTAATGTACAGTGACCCAAGTGTTCTAATGTTTTTACCCCTTAAACACAACTGATCTGTCTTTTTTGTGACTTTTCTGCTTTTAGTTGTTTTGACTGCAGACAAAGTCCTCAAGGTATGTTTTCAGTGTGACTTAAACCTTATACACATTGAGCTCTGATGCTTAAATATGGTTGACATTATCTGTAGGGAAGTTTCAAGAAAGGAATGAAATTTAGCTGCAGTATATGGACACAAGAGGGCAGTGACTAACTTATCATGTTCAAGAAGCTGCAGAGTGATTCACCATTGAGCTTTAGACGGGTTTGTGCATGAGGCTAAATCCATGAGGCCATTAACATAAAATTAACAAGTCTAAGTTTGTATGAGGTACAGAGTCTTTAGAATCCGTTAAAAGCTAAAAACATTTGTCTGGATTTCTTAATGTTTCTTGAGCACGTTTAAGTAAACAATACAAAGGCTTTAGTAATATCTGCTGCAATTTGTGTACAATATATAAACAAAGAATCAGCACAAAATACAGACTTTACTCCTCTTATGCACTTATGGTTTGATTAATGCATAAATATCCTCTTGACACCCAACAATGATTTTTTGTTCTCTGTAGGGGACAAGAGTTTCACAGCTTTACTAAAAAGAAAAGGTCATTCCATTAAAAAAATGTATGTGGAAAAAAGCTGTTTTCAATTATTTAACATAAAAAAGCCAAAACCTTTACTTTTCTGGGTCTCAGGAGGATATGACAAGATAAAGATGTTTTTATTTGTTGCACTTTTTGCCACAATTCTGTTTTGACTCTTTCAGATTTGTGATTTCGGGGCCTCAAAGTTCCTGAACCACACTACACACATGTCTTTGGTTGGGACGTTTCCCTGGATGGCGCCAGAGGTGATCCAGAGTCTGCCGGTGTCCGAGACCTGCGATACCTTCTCCTACGGCGTGGTAAGCAATGCCAGTGGTTTTATTTTAATAATTGTTTTATATTTATTGTAACGGTGATTCCATATTAGTAGAACTGATGCTGTTATTGAAAGTTCAACACGTTATTAAGCATTCAAGTACTGCACTGGAAAAAAATCAAAATCTTACCTAGTGTATTTTTCTCATTTCTAGTCAAAATATCTCATCACACTTAAAATAAGACATAATCACCTAAAGAGTAACTTTTTAGTGAGATATAAGAACTTATTTTTAGACAATAGAGTGTGATGACATATTTTGACTAGAAATGAGAAAAATACACTTGGTAAGATTTAGATTTTTTCCAGTGTGTATTTGTTCTGTGGGAGTCTTTTTAGCCTGTGATAATGAGATCACAAACACAAATGCTTTTTTCAAGGATTTTTTGGACACAATTATTTCACTCTTAAGGGCAGACATGTTAAAAAACAATGAAATTCACAGTGTATTCAGAATTATTTCAAGAGAAAAACTACTCTGAAGTCACTCAAGGCTAAAACACACACCTGGAAATCCTACCAGTTTCCATTTCTGCATTTTTCTGTTAAAATTACTTTTTAAAAAAAATTTTTTTGTTAAAATGACTAACAGTGGGTTTGACCTTTTCAGAACTGAAGGTTTTCTTGTTAAGTTACTCTCTACCACATTTATTCTTGAAGACTGAATCAAGACCCACAGACGGGTTGTAGGAAATTGAGTTTAAGTTGCTAAATAAATTCACATTTTAAGAACAAATTGTCTGTCAGCTCACCCTAAATACTTTAAATCTGTGTCATGTATAAAGTATTATAAACCATAGTTATGATTTGTCAGAAGTATATCTCTTTAAAGTGCAGGTTTACATATTATGGATAATTATGATGTGATGCAGAAATGTCAGATAAAATGTTCAGGAATGATCATTTATGTACAAAATTTTCAAGAATTAATAGATAAAGACCTATTATCAACTGGTGGCCAATGGTTTGCCAAGTTTGGGAAACAATGTCATTCAGAATTTGGGAAATTTAGCAGGAATAAGAGCCAATAACATGTTTAAAAATGTGTAAACTTTTGGGAAATTCCTTCTCCCTAAAGTCTATATCTTTGGCATTACTGTACACATCTGTATGTATTTCCTGAAATGATAAAAAGACAGTTTTTATGATTGCAATGAGTTGTCTTTGTGTCAAGTGTACTGCAGTATGATTGCAAATTTAAGCATGTAGTTTGGCCACTTAAACACTTTTCTGATGAGTTGATTTGATTTCTATAGTAAAATACATACATAATGAGATGCAGCTGGCAAGTACAGAAATGCTGAAATATATGGTACAGGCATGCAATGGGAAATATGACTCTCTACGTTTTTGTGAGACGTCAACGCAGCGGTGACACTGATGAATGGCGACTGAAAAGAGTCTAAATTTCCAAGGGAGTGCAGCTATTGTAGGAAAATCATCCCTGTTTTTAGTAGGTTTTAGAAATGTAAAGAAGAGGGACAGCAAAGTGTTTCTAATGACTATTTGTGCATAAATTCACATAAACTGATGCATACTCATCTTCTAAGCAGAATATGTATGTGTTTATACTTTTATATTGAATAGACACATACGTGAACATGACCTCAGCTCTTTTTTTCTGTAATGTAGGTGCTTTGGGAAATGCTGACGCGTGAGATCCCCTTCAAAGGTCTGGAGGGTTTGCAAGTGGCCTGGCTCGTTGTGGAGAAAAATGAGGTAATCTACTACATAATCACATGTGCACATACAATACAGTTTATTTTTACAGTGTTTTCTCGGTCATAAAGTTGGATTAAAATATTTTACTTCTTCTCATGAAATGTATTTATTTATTCATTTATTAGTTTATATAGGAGGGATAATGCATATTAATGAGCACCTGTATTGAACAACATCAGATGTAAATGTGCCGCATTATAGCAAAAATGCTCTTTTGCATCCGCCGTCCCTAAGCACTTAACAGAATGCATTACAGTTAAAACTTACAAATAGAACAATAAAAGAATAATACAATAAAAGTACAACACATTAAAAATGCAACACATTAAAAGGTTAAAAGTTAAAAAGGATCAGAAGACTGGTTTGCTTTTAGCCACTGTTTTTAGTTGAGTTTTGAATGTGGGATGTGTGGAGCATTCTCTTATTGAGTGTGGTAGTCTGTTCCGGTATTTAGTTCCCTTCACAGAAAGGGTATTTTGTCCAAAAGTGGTTTATTGTTTATTGTTTATACGGATCCCCATTAGCTTCCACTGTAGTGGTTGCTACTCTTCCTTGTTCTGATTTGGTTTGTGACAATGTGATTTATTCTTGATAGGTAAATGTCACTTATTTTTTTAGTTTATATGTTTTTTGTCAGAATTTTAGTTTTATTTCTATTTCTCACAAATTGCAAATAAAACTATCTATCTAAGGTGTAACTGAGACCTGGTCAAAGGTGATTACTGATGTGTATAAATAGGGTTAAAAAAGGAATGTGTCTGAAAACAAAATTATTCCAAATTTATGGGTGACAATGTACGTTATTTGCGCATAGTAAATCCCTTTACAGTCATTCCCTCCAAAGGAAACCATATAAAGCCATTAGATAGCTCTGATTTAGTACATCTAACCTCACCCCTCCCTCCAAGCCCAGCAAGCAAAGAAATAAACAATTTTTTTTACTGTATATAAACATAATTATATTGTAAATGTGTGAATGTATGCAAATAAATAAAATATAGTATTCAAACAAAGAACAAAAGAAAAGAAAATGTTCTCATTCATGTATTATATTCTTAATAAATAAACCAACTGCAACACTGAGTCACATTTTTTGTTGATTTGGATTTAGACAGATACATGATTCTAGTGTGAGGGCTGAGGAGAAATCCGCAGTCTGTTACAGTTGAGTCAGTATGGGCTTTTAACAGTCAGAGGTAGAAACAAAAGAGGTTATCTGTTCCAAAGTCCTACATGGGACAATGTTTTCTTTTCAGCTGCATTAGATGAATAATGAACTCTTTTCTTGAAAAGTTAATCTATCCTTAAATTCACTTTGATTTAGCAAAACACAAAAGAAGAGACATAAACTCATAAAGTACACAGTTAAGTTCTTTAAATCCTGTCCCCCTCTTATTTATGCCATATAATATTATCAATATTAGCCTCTTAATTCGCAGTACACAACATTAGTTAGAGTTAGCGCTGAAGTTCTATGAACACAACTATGATAATGCATCTTGAGGTACATACCATAATGTGACCAAATGACAAACTGGTTTATATGTTTAAATATATACAGTACATGTGTTGCATCTAAAAATCGGATGCGCTTCATACACTATGAGATAGAGAGATGAAAGACGTCATTTTATCGATGTTTATCTGCTGCGTTACATTAATAGTTGTTTCATAGATACTGTTTGTGTGATGTGATAGTGGAATGAAAGCCTGAAAGACTTACTGTAGACACATGTAATTATTGATTTCCCTCATACAAAAGGGGGAATAATGAGCAAAAACAAAATTAACAAGCAGACAGTAACATTAGTACCGCCATCAGGTGTCGGCCAAATAATTATTTTTAATCAAATTGTTATTTTTGACATCAGTGTCGGCCCAGAATTTGCACTGAATGATGAACTGTAGATTTTATCCTCATCTCTTAAATTAAAATCACATTAGGAAGGGATTCTTTACTTAAACTTGCTTTTAATACACTTGCATGTGCAGTTTTTCCTCGCTAACTTGTAGCTCATATTTCAGAGGTTAACCATCCCCAGTGGCTGTCCTGTGAGTTTTGCTGAACTGATGAGAAAATGCTGGGCAACAGATCCAAAGGTGAGTTATCTGCTTAGTTTCTTTAACCCATAACGACCCAAACAGCCACCGACGACCAAAACCATCTACTGATGCAACATGTTTAATAACTTCTATCAATACATGTAAATAATTGGTGTAAAATGCAGTTTGTCGTCTCTTCATGGTCATTAGATATGACCCATTTGGACGTTCACAGACTCCACAGTGAACATAGAAACACTGTCATCTTCTACAACATTGATTCACCAGTAAAACCCATAGAGTTGGATCAATGACAGTGGATGGAGACACTTGGTTTAGTTCAGTTAATGATATATTTTGCTGAAAATGTCACTTTTTTTCAGTTTTCTCTGTTTCTGATAAAATAACCCTCAACTTTAATCTGAGCTTTTATGAACATCTACATGAGCAGTAAGTTACATATAGGAAAATACCTCATGTTCACTGAAAAAATGCCAAATACAGTTTATAATGTCAGAATAAATTGAAGAAAAGTTAAATATAGAGAAAAAAAATATTTTGGAACTGCCACAAAAGTAACACTGAATCTTTATGGGTTTATCTTTATGGGTTTATATGAAAATACACAAAATCTGCATGTTTTTAGATAACATCCAGATCTAATGCTTTCGCGTTTCTTTTTTTTTTATGTGGGTTTAGGTTAGGCCAGTGTTCAAGCAGATCCTCTCCACTCTGGAGTCCATGTCTAATGACAGCCAACTTCCTCAACAGTGCAACTCTTTCCTTCACAACAAGGCTGAATGGAGGTAATGTAATCAGCTGTTCCACGGGCCCAGTACATGTATTTATAAACCTCTTTTTTTAGTTTTTTCTTTTTTTTTTTTTTTTAACCAATATACTGTCTCAGCCTAAGGAAATGTGAATGTTTTCCAAAGAATGATGTGGAAATGTAGCTGATGGGAGCCATGAAACACAGAAAAGAACTTGAGATTGTGCATATAGATCTTTAATAATTACACTGATAGCTACATAAAGGCATGAAAACCTCCGAAGAATCATCCATCTGGATATACTTCCTCTCTTTACCCATAAGGCCCTAAAAATAATCACCATCTTTTTCAAGTAGAAGTGTTTAATTGGCCTGTATGAGCAGCTGGAGGTTTGGTGATGTTCAGCACAGCCTGAGTCTCAGCTGTTACTTTATTCTCTGTCTGCCTCTCTGTGGGGCTTGTTTGTGCTCCGAGGTTTTTCCTCAGAAGTTTCGCAAGTGGCATCGTGTCCAGGCATCCATGTGCAAGTGGAGGAAATCTACGCACTGGCAACTAGAAACAAGCAACGTGTGACACAATGTGTTTTAGCCTGAGAGGTTTGATCCTATAATACACACTCGTTGAAAGTGAAAGAAGAGGCTGACAGATGACCAGAGCAGGACAGAAGTTCACCAGAAATGACAGAAGAGTGGATAATGAAGGCAATGAGCAGGAATAGGAAAATAAAGGAGGTTAAGCGTTAGTTTGGTTGCTTTAATTAATGAGCCTGTGTGAGGTATTTAGACTTTTATGTGTGTATTCTGACCCCTTTAAAGCAAAGTCACACAAAACCAAACTGGTCGACTCAAGGCAACATCCGTCATGTTCGACAAAGTAAAATGATGTTTTTATTGAACAAATCTGGTTTTGATGAACAATGTAATGAAAAGTGGTGAATATATACTCAATATATCGACTTAGTGTATACCAGAAAGTCCAGTGTGTAAGCATTTGGTTGGATTTAGGCAGACCTAATCACAGAAATGAAATAGAATGTTACAGAGGATTTTTTTTTTCCATGAGTCTCATCACATGAAAATAAGAATTAACTGTGTTTTTCTTAGAATCCACCATTTTTTTTGTCACATCCACCCTAATAAGGGTATTTTTTCCCCTCCATTATAAAAAAATCTGCTCATACAACTTTCATTTTTTGAAATATCTCTGCCCACACTACACAAAGGACTTCAAAACAGTAGCAATGTTTCAACAAACTATTGTTTCTGGGGAACTGCAGACACAGTGGAAAATATTGAATGTAGTCGCCACAGAGGCTTTATTTTGTCATGAAGTTTAGTGGCAACAAAAGTTATGAACTTCAGTTAAATTAAATTCAGGTTCAGGTTGTCGAAGTGTATTCTCTATATTATGGGGATTTTACTGTGACACGTCTGATCCTGTCCACCTCCCAAAGAAGTCCATTCTGATTTATACACCTGATTTATTCACTTATATGACCTATACTTGCAGTTTCCTTCTCATGCAATACACATGAATTGCATTGTGATACCATTGATTTCTAATCTTTTCATTTTCCTGTACACACATACACACAACACTGGGGTGTGGACAACATGCCCAAACGTAGCTAAATTTTGCTAAGTTTAGCCATTAGTCCCACCCATGTTTCTACAGTAGCTCAGGATGGACTACTTCTTTATTCTGTTTGTGGTTAAAGTTAATTACCACTTAACCATCAAGACCAGAACAAACAAAACAAACACTGATCTAACAATGGACTTTCACATTTTTAGAGACCACAGTCATCAGGCTGAGGTTAGGGCAATGTTCAAACTCACCTTTAGATGTCATTAAGAACCCTGAAACTCACAATAATTTATTTCAAGTGGTTAAAATATGTTTTTTCTGATGCTGTAGAGGATGCTGAGGATGTTCCTCATTCAACCCGACTTAAAAAAAAATCCAAACTAACCTTTTAAGGTTTTTCACATCCCTTTTAGTGGGCACTGTGAAAAAAATTATATCCTTTTTTTCTTTTTCTTTTTTTTTTTTAACTGCTGATACTATGAAATAGACTATTTCTCAACATTTCATGTTACGTGGCAATAAAAACTGGTGCTGGGTGTCATTGTTTTACATTGTTTATTCTTATACCACTGCATTATTCATATAAAGCTCAAATTCAAAGTTCTGACTCAGATTATGTCTAATCATAGCTATATTTATGTCTTTAGTATGAACTGTGTTTTGGTTAGGGTAAAGCAGTATATATTTAGTCCCATTATTTTGGTTGTGTGAGAAGTAAAATCATGTCTTTATTCTGATGCAACTGCTGTGTGAAGTACAGAAGAAAAAACACACCATTTTACATAGAAATGTGGCAGGGAGAATGTGAAACATGTTAGAAAAACCATTTCATTAGAAAAGTTGAAAAGTAAAACCACATTTTCAGGGAAGTTGAGCGAATTGTTTGAGGTGGGAAGCGCCAGGGTGGAGGACCAGAAGGAGCACGGCTGGGCCTTCCTGCCTCGGCTGAACGTGTTTACGGATAGTGTCTCAGAAATAAGTTTTGTTGGGTTCGAGCTCAGCGTGGATTTCCGTGACACAGTGTGCAGCCCCACCTGCTGGGCAAAACAAACGTCCCCAGCGTGAGTTAAACATGAGACATTTCTCTGTCCTTGGCATTCAAAGCATCAGACAGAGACTAAACCTAATCACCTTCTGACTGCAGGGCATCACTGGTTGTTTACAGGACAGTTTTGTTTTTCGACATAATGCTCTGACTGTGTGTCTTCCTTTTCCATTGAAATGCCCAAAAAATAAGTTGGGTGATATTCCTGTTTCTTCTTACTGCTCTGCCAACAAATCACATAAAAAGATGAGAAGCCAGTCTAAACTGAATCCAAAACGTGATATAGTTCATTCCTTTGTATTAAACCGCCACGAGCCACTGGGTGACATGTTAGTTACTTCATCAAGAGCAGAGGGACTGTACATCACAGTGTCCTGCTGCTTTAAGGATTTACATGATCATAAAGTGTGTCTCTGTGACTGAAAATAACAACCTCAATGTTTCGCACATGCTTTTTTTTTTTTTTATCCTTGTATCTTTGACCTTTTTTCACTATTAGTCCTAACTAGGCTCAGGACTGACAGCCCTGAGATTTAATATTTAAGAAGAACATTTAGTCTGTATCTCCAAAATATATCAAAATATATGTTCTGTTATTGTACAGGTGTGAGATCGAAGCTACACTTGAGAGACTTAAGAAGCTGGAGAGAGACCTGAGCACTAAAGAGCAGGAGCTGAAGGAGAGAGAGCGACGGCTGAAGATGTGGGAGCGTAAACTCATTGAACAGTCCAACAGCCCGGTGAGTTCATAATCATCCTCCTCTTCACTTTGGCACACCTTCATCCTCAGGACCACCAGTACTGACAGTCAAGTAGCCGCACTGCAACGCCTCGCTTTTATTCACATGTGTGGCCTCCACACTGGAAATGGGAAAGCAGTGGAATGAAAATAAAAAGAGTGGAATGAATGAGAAGCAAGAAAAGGCACATGATGTGAATATTATGAGTGATGCACATATTTGGCAGGATTGTGTTTACATATGGCTGCATAATGTCACATATGCATCATGATGCACATAGTAAATGCTGTTCATATGAATTTGCATCCAGACTGTCCTGCAGTTCATGTTTCTGCTGCTTTGCTTTTTTTGGTAACATTTTATATTTTTGTACATATATTCACCATTAGCTGGTTGCTTATTATCATACATAGTAGTTGGATATTGGCTCTTTATGCAACATTATAAAACACTTGGCTGAGCATATTCTGTATCTACTTGACCATTAGCAAACAATTTTCCCTCTGTAACCTCAAATTACTGTTTATTAATAATAATAATAAGGACCTGTAATACTACTACTACTTTATAAGGACTAAACTAAGTGAAACTTAATTATATTTAATAAATGTTTAATGTAGGGGCCACATTCAGCTCCATATGATCTCAAGTAATAACATAATAACCTATAAATAATGTAAACTCCAAGCTTTTCTCTATGTTTTAGAGTGAAAAACTAAAATTATCTTTTATTAAAAATATGAATGACCTGAACCATGAACAACCTGAAATGCAATTTTGATAATATTATGTCTCAGTTTATAATTTACTCGTGCACATTATGACTTACAGATCACAGCGAGTCTACGAATGCACAGAACATTTAGTAACTAGTAACATTTAGTAATTATATTGTTCAAATTGCATGTACTTCTCTTAAGACATTTCAGGTGGTTCATATTTGTTCAGGTTTTTCACATTTTCTGTGAGAGGATAATTTATAAATGCAAAACTTTTCAAGGACTTTTACTTTTCTCACACTAAAGCAAAGAGAGTTGCCATTATTTAGTAGTTATTATGCTATTATATACCGGTCCACACCAGTTTAGATTAAATTGGTCTGTACGTGGCTCCTGAACTAAAAGGATTTTGACAAGTTTGACTGTTAATATCTTCAGTGTAATTTTTGCATTTCATAAATTCATCTCATGGGTTGGATTGGACTCTGGGAGGCCAGTTATGGCCTGTGGGACGTATGTTTGACACCCCTGGTTTAATGTATTTAAAATCAACATGCAATAAATAGATAGGGATTAAGGTAAAATGTAAATATCCTAGAAGCTGTACAATGTGATCAGGCTGTAAAAAGTGTTTTATAAGGACTAATAAAGAGTTATTATGTATGAATAAGCAGCTAGTTAATGTAGAGTACGTGTACCATAATATAAACTGTCACAGCTTTTTTCCTGTTTCAATTTTTGCATGTAAAAGCCACTTAAGATTCTATTTACCTGTTTTCACTTGTGTATCTTGGACTCAACCACATGTTTTGTCTGGACTGTGTGCGACTGAATGTCACTGTAAAAGGAATAGAAAGCACAAAAAAGCACCGTTTCTGTGGTCGACGTGGATGTCAACAAGGACTTTGGTTGAAACACTCTGATATAACTACCTTTCTTTCTCCATGCTACCTTTACTCTGGTTCTGTAGTGTTAATGCTCCCTACCATCTATTTTTCTAAATCATACTTTGGATTAGGGCTGGGTAATACAGACAAAATAAATCATATTTCAGTATTATTTCACCTTATTGCAATATAGGACAGGTCTTGTGTGTGTGTGTGTGTGTGTGTGTGTGTGTGTGTGTGTGTGTGCGCGCGTGTGAGTTGATTTTTTCTCTGATATGGGTTACATTTTCTGATGTAAGCCAAAGCTATACTATACAGGATGTCACAAAAACACTGGCTTTATAACAGCTGATTTAGCATGTTACACAAACTCTTGCAGGTTAAAATAGATAAATTAAATGCCTTCAGTGCTTACAGTTACTAAATAATCACTATAAACAGATTGAAAGAGTAGTTATCCTAGCAACACTTTTTACAGCCTGATCATATTCTACAGCTTCTAGGATATTTACATTTTACCTTAATCCCTATCTATTTATTGCATGTTGATTTTAAATACATTAAACCAGGGGTATCAAACATACGTCCCACAATGTTTGAATTTAGGAGATGTGCTTGTGCGCATTAACATTATGTTGAAGTCCTGTTGAAGTTTCAAGATGCTTGAATCCACAATAAAAGCCTGTACCCTGATATATATATTTTAAGACAGCTTGGATTGTTTTGGGTTTTTTCTGCAAAAATCCTCACAGTCTCTCCTTACTTCTTCTCTATGTTCAACACTACCTACTGTTAGCTTAGAAGTTAAAACTCAACCCACTGTGGATTTTTAAAGGCAGATTGGAACAGGAAAATAAATGATACCAACCCTAAAAAAAATCAACACTAACAGATATGAAGTATTTGCCTTTATAAAAACTAGATGACAACTAAATTAAAGATCAAAGTGAAAGTAAGCAATTAATAAATCTGAAACTATACCATAAGAATAGAATTTTTTTTTACATTTTTAAATGCTTTTAGTTAAAAGTCAGTAATTCCTGTCATTAAGTCTACTATTAGCAGTTTCTACTATGTTGATAGTTTGTAAAATGTCCTATCAGTGCAGTTTATCAGTCTATTAATCTCTGTTAGAGCTCCAACAATTAATTAATCTCTGGATAACTGCTAAATTAATCAACAACTATTTAATAATCCGTTTAAATCCTTTATTTAGAAAATATTAAAATGCTCATATTCTGTATTCTTAAATGTGAATATATTCTTGTTTTTTTCTTGTTTTTGACAATGAACTAAATGTCTTTGGGTTGAAGCCAAATCAGACATTTGAGGAAGTCATGTTGGCTTTTGGAAACACTTTTTATAGACCAAAAATGACTCATTTAATTAAAAATATATTAAAGAAATGACTCCCAGCATACTATAAATAAACATGCAGCATGAGCATGTGTGCACACACTGTAAAATATTGCATTTACCTTAAACAGCCCAATAAAAATGAAAGTGTTTGTGAGAGTGAAAGTGAATCCTATGAAATTCTGTGACAGTTTGAGCTCAATATTCATGATAAAATCATTTACTACATCCTGCATAGAGCAATCATGCATCATGTATGTCCTACATATTGCCCAGCCCTGCCTTAGATTAAGCTAAAAATGATCAGCTTGTCTTATCTTCCTTATTGTAGTCTGTACATGATTACTTACTTCCTGTTCTTCTCTATCCTCTCTTCTTTCTCTTCTTTTACCCCTCTGTATCCACTCTCCACCTGTCTCTGCCTCTCAGCTCCTCTTACCTGTGGCAAAAAAGATAAGTGCTCAGTCATTCTATCAGTCTAAGACGGAGGAATCA